>NC_060183.1:28969505-29304505 GCF_021184085.1 Oncorhynchus gorbuscha | reverse complement strand
TATACGTTTTCATGTCTTTATTGAACACACCGTGTAAAACATTTATTTTATTTTTTATTTTACCTTTATTTAACTAGGCAAGTCAGTTAAGGACAGATTCTTATTTACAATGACGGCCTAGGAACAGTGGGTTAACTTCTTGGTGACAGGGTAAACAGAGTAAACTGCCTGCTACTCTGTCCCAGATGCTAATATATGCATATTATTCATAGTATTGGATAGAAAACACTCTGAAGTTTCTACACTGTCTCAATGATGTCTGTGAGTATAACATAACTCATATAGCAGGCAAAAACCTGAGAAAAATCCAACCAGGAAGTGGGAAATCTGAGATTTGTAGTTTTTCAACTATTTGCCATTCCAATAGTGTAAATGGGGTCATATTGCACTTCCTAAGGCTTCCTCTAGATGTCACCAGTCTTTAAAACTTTGTTTGAGGCTTCTACTATGAAGGGAGCTGAATGAGAGTGGATTGAGCCAGGTGTCTGGCAGAGTGCCACAGGCTCGTGATGCGCGGTCACGAGAGAGTTAGCTCTCGTTCCATTGCTTTTCTACAGACATAGGAATTCTCCGGTTGGAACATTATTGAAGACTTATGATAAAAACATCCTAAAGATTGATTCTATACTTAGTTTCTACGGGCTGTAATGGAACGTTTTTAACTTTTCGTCCGACGTTCGGCTGGACCTGCACGCGCGTTTGGATTTGCTTACCAAACGCCCCAACAAAAGAAGCTATTTGGACATAAATTATGAACTTTATCGAACAAGTCAAACATTTATTGTGGAACTGGGATTTCCTGGGAGTGCATTTTGATGAAGATCATCAAAGGTAAGTGAATATTTCTAATGCTATTGCTGACTAATGTTGACTACACAATATGGCGGATATCTTTTTGGCTGCTTTGTTGTCTGAACGCTGTACTCAGATTATTTCAATATGTTTTTTTGAAATCTGACACAGCGGTTGCATTAAGGTGAAGTACTGTATATCTCTAATTCCATGTATAACAGTTGTATTTTCATCAACATTTATGATGAGTATTTCTGTAAATTGATGTGGCTCTCTGCAAAATCACTGCATGTTTTAGAACTACTGAACGTAACGCGCCAATGTAAAATTAGATTTTTTAAAATATAAATATGCACTTTATCGAACAAAACATGCATGTATTGTGTAACATGAAGTCCCATGAGTGTCGTCTGATGAAGATCAAAGGTTAGTGATAAAAAAAAATCTCTATTTGTGCTTTTTGTGACTCCTCTCTTGGGCTGTAAAAATGGCTGTGTTTTTCTGTGAGTTGGTGGTGACCTAACATAATCGTTTGTGGTGCTTTCGCTGAAAAGCCTTTTTGAAATCAGAGACTGTGGCTGGATTAATGAGAATTTTGTCTTTAATGATGTAAAAATCCTTGTGTGCTTGAGGAATTTTAATCATGAGATTTTTGTTGTTTTGAATTTGGCGCCCTGCACTCACTGGCTGTTGGCGAGGTGGGACGGTACCGTCCTACATATCCCAGAAAGGTTAACTGCCTTGTTCAGGGGCAGAACGACAGTTTTTTTTTTTTTTTACCTTGTCAGCTGGTGGATTCACAGTGCAGCGTGGGAAAAGTATGTGAACTCTTGGATTTAATAACTGGTTGATCATCCTTTGGCAGAAATAACCTCAACCAAATGTTTTCTGTAGTTGCGGAACAGACCTGCACAACAGTCAGGAGGAATTTTGGACCATTCCTCTTTCATAAAACTGTTTCAGTTTAGCAATAATCTTGGGATGTCTGGTGTGAACAGCTCTCGGGGTCATGCCACAGCATCTCAATCGGGTTGAGGCCAGGACTCTGATTGCGCCACTCCAGAAGGCGTATTTTCTTTTGCTGAAGCCATTCTGTTGTTGATTTACTTCTGTGTTTTGGGTCGTTGTCCTGTTGCATCATCCAACCTCTGTTGAGCTTCAATTGGCGGACAGATAGCTACTCTCCTAAAAAATGTCTTGATACATTTGGGAATTCGCTTTTTTGTTAATGATAGCAAGCTGTCCAGGCCCTTGGGCAGCAAAGCACCCCCAAACCCTGATTCTCCCTCCACCATACTTTACAGTTGGGATGAGGTTTTACTGTTGGTGTGCGGTGCCATTTTTCTCCACACATAGTGTTGTGTGTTCCTTCCAAAAAACTCAACTATAGTTTCATCTGTCCACAAAATATTTTTCCAGGAGCGCTGTGGAAAATCCAGGTGCACTTTTGCAAACTTCAGAAGTGCAGCAATGTTTTTTTTTGGACAACAGTGGCTTCTTCCGTGGTGTCCTCCCATGAACACCATTCTTGTTAGTGTTTTACATATCATAGACTTAGCCATGAGAATAGGACAATGAACCTTGTTGTCTCAGATTGGATCTTTTGCTCAATAACCCCCCCCCCATGTTTGTATGCTTTTCACACCCTTTTCAAAGAAGAAAAGAGATTCCTCCATACAGGCATCCTCAAGTAGTGTTAGTCATAGTTTTTTGGCATTGTCATCAGCGAGGGAACAGCTGCTTTGAAATCAACGAAAGCTGCTATACTATTCGCGAAGCATTGCTACAGTACTTATTACCATTTCACACCTGTTACACATGCAGTGTGACTGCTATGTAGCCCACCTGCACTCATCTATCATCCTGAACTCCCACATCTCCCACATGCTGACCTCTGATGTCACCTACTAAGGAAATTACCTACCTTCTGCAGTGAGTCCAATGAAGCGCTGATGCACACAATGATGGTGACAGGTGTGCGTCAGAGAGGGGGAAAGGGAGCAGGCGTGTCAATGGTCAACTTATTGTTGAAAGGGCGTGAGTGGTCCAGTGTGAGCAGTGGAGGTAGGGGCCATTAAAAAATGTTTTCATTATGAGCATTCAATTATTTCTACTACATTATGTCATATTCCATTCACCCAGCTCAATGTAACATCAATAGGTTTAGTTTCAATTGAAAAAGTGTTGAGGAAGACTGAAGAAGGCGGGTGCAGAATGCCTTGTGAAAAAACACCGAAATGAATGTCCCTCAAACTGACCAAATAATAGTACTTCTAAGCTGATCTGCTCACTCGTGGGCAACAATATCCAATCTGGATAATAACTCAAAACAACTTGTAAGGCTAGAGAATTTTATAGACAATCACGGAAAGAATAGAGACCCAAACTCTATAAGAAAACTAAGAGACTCTTTGACTGACACGGATGACCTATTTTCACCAACCTGTACGGTAAGCTTGGAAACCGAACTGCTAAAATCTATAAGTGATAAATTAGGTGTGCTTAAGTTAGTCCGTAAAGATATACAAGGGATGAAGGCGAGCCTTGAAATTAGTCATGAGAAAGCCGCAACACTGGAAAAATAAACTGAAGCGTACAGTCAATGTTATCGAAGCTGACGTTAACGTAAAAGAGAGAACAAGTTGTTAAGAGAATCCAGACTTGATATACAGACTAGTGCTTACCATAATTTAAGAGGATGAAGGTGAAGATCCAGAGAGTGTTGTGAAAGAATTCATGGTTAAAGCTCTGCAGATCCCAGGCGACACTGTCGACCAAATTAAACTTGAACGTGTACATCGTTTCGGACAGAGAGGACAGCAATACTAGCGCTGAATTATTGCCAAATGTGCAAAATTTAAAGATCAAACAATGGTTAAAAGCCTGGACAAAAGACTCACCGGCTTTAAAAAAAAGCCATGAACGATCCGTTCCCAAAGGAACTTGCAGAACGACGCAAGGTACTGTATTTACTCTTCAAAGACAGTAGACTAAAAGGGAGACGTGTAGCTGTCGTAGTCGACAAGCTATACATTAATAACCAACTGTTCAGGGACACAAAGATCCCTCCTGTCACACCCTGACCATAGAGAGCCCTCAGGGTTCTCTGGCCTGGGCACCGGCGCAGAGGAAGGCCCCTGCCATGGAGCTGGGTTGGATGCTGTGCCTGATTGATGACACGATCCTCAGGTCGAGTGCGTGGAGCCGGCACAGGACGCTCCGGGCTGGGGAGGGGCACTGGAGACGTGGAGCCGGTCCAGGTTTGACCGGACTGATGACACACACTGCGCTGATGCCCAGCACGGCATTCAGCTCGGCTCCATGGCCGGATCCGTGGTCTGGGCAGGGGCTACGACCCGCACCAGAGCCGCCACCGACACTAGTCAACCCCCCTACCCTCCCCATTTGGTTTCAGGTTTTGCGGCCGGAGTCAGCACCTTTGTGGAGCACCTTTCTATGTGGGTTTATGTCTGCGAGCAGGAGTTGTGACAGAGCGAGAGTATTCATTTTTGTGCAGATATGGGATATACATTTTAAAAGAAAAATATGTAGTTTCTTTATTTTTGTCAATGGAACAGTTCAAATCCTATATCTAAGACACCCACCTGAGCAATCCACTCACTAGGGAGAGGTCCTTATCCGTTTTATAGGCCTACTGCAAGTAGCCTATGCAGCCATGACAGAAAGGTGAAGACAGTCAGAGATCCACTAAAGTAGCACCACACCTTCGAGAGTCTGAGCCTGCCTGGCAGGGTAGGTCCAAATGCCAAAGCCCCTGGATGGGTGATCATAATATACAAGTATTTTATCAAAGCTGCAAATCAGAACCTTGACGACCTCGTACCTAGCCAGTGGGAATTCCCAGGTCGTGGCAGTGCTGGTAACACTGGCTGCAGTAACCCATGGGGAGGGAGTTACACTCGGACAATCAGAGAGGCGGCATAGAGTTGTGGCCCTAACAGGACAGACTAATCAAAATGGTCTGACTGCACAGAGGTGCTTGGGAAGATGGGTCACAACGGAAGACCAGCGTGTGTGGGTGTTGGGGGGAAGGGGGGTATCCGATCTCCATCAGCTTGGACTAGATATTGGTTAATCAAATCTTCCCATATCTGCTCAATTTGGCACGCGTTCTTGAACAGCTAAACTGTACATCAGGTCTTCTCTTGTGTTAGTTAGGCTCGGTGATGGAAAAACTGTTGAACATTTGAGCTTGTGGTTGTGTGTGTGTGTGTGTGTGGGGGGGGGGGTGTAGGTAGATCTATGGGTGGAAAGGGAGAGGGGGGCAGATATGTTCGTTTGGGTGGGGTGAGTGAGCGTATGCATCCCACATCTGTTGACAAAAATGTAGAATTCCTACTGCCAGCCCTTGTTATAGATAACAATCCGTTTTAGAAATGCTTATATTATTATGCATATTATTTCTGAATTGTGGGAATAAATTAAGATATGCAAGATTTTTTAATATATATACAGTATATATTTTTTATAACTAGATGCAGTACAACGAGGCGAAAGAGTTTCAAAGGATGTTGGCTGATGATCTGGTTCTGTACTGTAGGTGGCACCATGTGCTCTTTTTAAAGGATGGGCCCCTATCTCCATGGTCAACCATCCCTGAACACATGGACGACAACACATGGACGACAACCCAAATTGGGATGGAGGGAGGTTTTAGTGGGTGGAACATTGGAGGACAATTAGAGGTTTACATAGTCGCAGCTACAGTATCGTTAACAGTGCAATGGTACATGGTACATCTACAGTTGATATAGTTGAACGTGGAACGAGGAAGAGCTCGGTATTGTTGTTTTGAAAATGTTTGTGAAGTGTATTGGAAAGTTCTTAGTAGTTGGGATCCCGCAACACAGTTGGCATCAGTTGCTAGGACTGCTAGTCTCTGCCCAGCGATCCTGCCGACCAAGGATGGGTCTTAGGAGCTATTTGGCGTTGCAGCTAGCCTAATTACTAGCTAGCTGCATATTAAGCTAGCAGAGTTTTTGTGAGGGACTGGAACGCAGGCCGTGATGCGGTTAGCCATTGTGGCTGGGACCGCAGATTGTCCCGGGTTTGTGGCTGTCTAGGTCCCTACTGCTGGTTGTTTTCAATCTTCCCTGTCACCTGCCCTGTCTGAAACTGTGAGGAGTAACAGCATAACCTACGTTGCTAGCTACCATGACAAAGACCAAAGCCAGCGGGAGTACCGTTGAGGACAGTGGTGTCTCTCTATCACAATTGAAGGATCTTTTAAACAAACAAAAAGAGTTCTACAAGCAGTTGTTACAACAACAAGAAAATAACTTCAAGTGTTTTGTCCAAATACTGGTGGATCCAACTAATAAAAGAATGGACGACCTGACCAGAGAGGCCCAGGATCTGAAGAACAGTTTGCAGTTCTCCCAGGGCCAGCTCAATGAGTTGAAACAGGAAAATGGCAAGATGATAGCAATCTGTAAGTCATTGAGAGAGGACATCAGTTCTGTGTGTGAATCCATGCTAACAAGGACGCAGAAATCGAGGGACAATCAAGGCGGAAGAACATGGTTGTGGACGGAATTCCAGAGGAAGATAGAGGTGGAGTGTGCCCAGAGGACTAAAAAACCCACCACTGGCCCAGGTGACAGGCCCAGGCCGATAGTGGTCAAGTTCCTGAAGGACAAGGTAGCTGTTATGGAAAGAGCCAACAGGACAATGACCCAAAGCACATCTCCAAACTGTGCAAGAACTATTTAGGGAAGCAGTCAGCTGGTATTCTGATAATAATGGAGTGGCCAGCACAGTTACCGGATCTCAACCCTATTGAGCTGTTGTGGGAGCAGCCTGACCATATGGTATTTAAGAAGTGCCCATCAAGCCAATCCAACTTGTGGGAGGTGATTCAGGAAGCATGGGGTGAAATCTCTTTAGATTACCTCAACAAATTGACAACTAGAATGCCAAAGGTATGCAAGACTGTAATTGCTGCAAATGGAGGATTCTTTGATGAAAGCGAAGTTTGAAGGACACAATTATTATTTCAATTAAAATCATTATATATAACCTTGTCAATATCTTGACTATATTTCCTGTTCATTTTGCAACTCATTTCATGTATGTTTTCATGGAAAATAAGGACATTTCTAAGTGACCCCAAACTTTTGAATGGTAGAGTGTATATCTTCCTCAACGAGGACTATCCTGAAGCTGTGCGTTAGAAGAAGAAAGAACTGATCCCAGCCATGAACGCTGCCAGAGCATGTTGGGACATTGCTTACATCCGCTATGACAGGCTCATTGTCTACTGTTCAGGTTATTAACCTCTCTGGTACAAGTGGGACGACAACAGCCAGTGAAATTGCAGGGCGCCAAATTCAAAACAACAGAAATCCCATAATTATAATTCCTCAAACACACAAGTATTATACACAATTTTAAAGATAAACTTCTTGTAAATCCAACCACAGTGTCGAATTTCAAAAAGGCTTTACAGAGAAAGCACACTATGCGATTATGTTATGTCAGCGCCTAGTCACAGGAAACCATACAGCCATTTTCCAGCCAAGGAGAGGGTTCACAAAAGTCAGAAATAGCGATTAAATGAATCACTAACCTTTGATGATCTTCATCAGATGGCACTCACAGGACTTCATGTTACACAATAAATGTGTGTTTTGTTCGATAAAGTTAATCTTTATGTCCTAAAACCTCAGTTGAAATTGGCGCTTTATGTACAGTAATCATTGTCTCAAACAAACATCCGGTGAAAATGCAGAGAGCCACATTAAATTATAGAAATACTCATCATAAACATTGATGAAAGATACAAGTGTTTAACATACATTTAAAGATAAACTTCTCCTTAATGCAACCGCTGTGTCAGATTTCAAAAAGGCTTTACGGCAAAAGTACACCACGCGATTATGTTAAGTCAACGCCTAGCCACAAAAACCATATAGCCATTTTCCAATCAAGGAGAGGTGTCACAAAAGTCAGAAATAGCGTTAAAATTAATTACTTACCTTTGATGATCTTCATCTGGTGGCACTCCCAGGTCTCCATGTTAGACAATAAATGTTTGTTTTGTTCGATAATGTCCCTCTTTGTGTCCCTCTAATGTCCATCTAATAGTATCCATACCCATTGGATGCAGTGATTACAATATAGTGGTTATATCCAGGAAAGCCAAAGTTCCAACAGCTGGGCCTAAAATAGCATATATCATACAAAAGATTTTGCTGTTTGAAGTTCAAAATATCTGCTGGTCTGATGTGATTAATTAGGAGCCTCCAGACGCTGCACTTGATTAATTTATGAAATTGCTTTCTTCCAATTATTGATAAACATGCACCTAAGAAACTGACTGTTAGAACTGTTAAGGCGCCATGGATTGATGAGGAATTGAAAACCTGTATGGGTGTGTAACGAGTGCGCTAAGAGTCGGGAAGCAAGTTCAGGGAGTGTTTTAATAAATACATTAAACAATGAACACAAAACACAAACAACGCACCGACATGAAGATAGAGTCAATAACACTTGAGGAAAAACCAAGGGGAGTGACAGATTTAGGGAAGATAATCAAGGAGGTGATGGAGTCCAGGTGAGTGTCATGAGGCGCAGGTGCGCGAGACAATGGTGACAGGTGTGCGGGATAATCAGCAAGCCTGATGACCTAGAGGCCGGAGAGGGAGTAAACGTGACAGTACCCCCTCCCCGTCACACTTCCAGCAGTAGTACGCCGTCAAAGGGGACGAACCCGGGGATCAGGAACGGACCAGCCACCCCAGCTGATGCGCGAGAACCTGTCACGCCAGCTGAGGAACGGGAACCTGTCGAGTCAGCTGGGGAGCGGGAACCTGACAGATCGGTTGAGGCAGGGGAGCTTGGCGACCCGGCTGAGGCATGAGAACCTGACGAGTCGGCTGAGGCAGGGGAACCTGGCAAGCCGGCTGAGGCAGGGGAGCCTGGCGATCCGGCTGAGGCATGAGAGGCTGTATCAGTTCCAGGACCCGACGTCATTACTCCATGGCACAGCTGGTGCGAGATGCTGGATCCGCAATCCTTTCGGCCCTCAGCAGCAGCATGCGGCCCAGGCATACAGTGGGAAGAAACCGAAAAGGACCTGGAAGCCTTCCTGGGAGATACTTCATGTTGTATCCTACAGTCATAGAAATCGTCTCCACGCCTGGTAGCAACACAAAAGAGAAGACCAACTACACATTGCCACTGCCAGCAAAAGCCTCCCTGTATATATGCACACAACACACACTATGTGTACACACTCCTATGACTCCCAAGCATTCTCCTGCCCCCTATCCACTTGTTCCTACGAGTGTCATAGACGTAGAGAAAGATTCCTTGAGCCCAAGGCCAAACATACAGTGAGGATGGCACAGTTTGGTTTCACTGAGACACACAGTTCAATTCCAGTCATACAGCAGGCTCTACCTGTGGCTCAGATAAACAGTCAAAATCAAATGACAGCTTTGCCCTCTCTAATAGAAAGAGCAGTCCTGTCCAGCAGACTGTGTGTGGGTACTGAATACCATTCGGAAGGGTTACGTGTTGCAGTATGCTTACAGTCCTCTGGGATTCTTTTGTGTCAAGCCCACTATTCTAAAACAGGAACAATCTCCCTTTCAGGAAAAGGAGCTATTGGAAGCAGACAAAAATGGGTCATTACCAGAAATATTTTCTAGTGCCACAGGAAGTCAAGAGACCAAACTTAGATTTGAAGGTGTTGAACAAATAATTACAAAACTACTTTTGTGCACGTTAAATACACTGCATCCATTCAAAGTTATCAGACAGGCAGATTATTTCACCACGGTGGACATGAAGGACATACTCTTTCATGAACCGATTCTAGAAAGGTACAGGACATTTCTCATGTTCTCATTTCAGAACAAAGAATACCAGTTTTGTGTCCTCCTGTTTGGCCTAACCTTAAGCCCTCACTGCATCACCGTTTGTGTGAATGTAGCTGGTTATGGTTTTACTGGGGCTGATGGCTGCAGCATCAGCGGTTTTACCACTCTGCCTATTATGCATGAGACCTCGCCAACGATGGTTTATTAGCCAACGCATTCATCAGAACAGAACCATTACATTGCAATGTCGCCACAGCCTATCCTTCTGGCTAAACCCGAGCATGCTCTCAGTGGGGATCCAGCTTGGTTCAGTAACCTTGCGGGTTGTCATAAAGACCGATGCCTCCCTGAGGGGATAGGATGCAGTTTTTCGACAGACGCATAACAAACGGTCTGTGGGAAGAAATCATCATATAAATTTGGAGCTGGACGCGATGTGTCTGGCTCTATTACATTTTGCCCCCAGGATAGAGGAGCATCACGTTCTGATTTGTTCCGATAACTCAGCCTTTTGTCTAGGGGAGAGCCTCAGTTTGCGGAATGGAGAATCCACCCACAGGTGATAGAGGCGATTTGGAGCCAGTTCAGATGAGTCCATGTATATCTGTTCGCATTTGGAAGCGCAACACACTGCCCTCTTTAGTATTCTATTCATAATGACAACCCAACATTGGATCATGATGTCCTGGCCCACCAATGGCCCCAAGATCACCAATATGCATTTCCTCCAATTCCCCTGCTACATCAGGTCTTGGACAAAGTGAGGGAGCACAGGAGGCTGGAGCTGATACTGATGGCCCCGTTTTGGTCCTCAAAGACATGATTTTCAGACTTGAGTTCAATGGTGTCCGGAGCATCGTGGACACTCCCGTTACGCACGGACATTCTGTCTCTGGTGGAAGGGGATATATTCCACCCCTCCCTTCTCAAATGGAAACTGGTCCGTTAACAAAGGTCTCTTTACACATGCAGGTGGCAAGCATTTGTGTTTGCTGCACTGCAGTATCAGCTGTGAAATCATAATGAGCTTCCTTCAGAGTCTGTTTGCTAAATGTCTTTCTCCTGCGATATTGAAGGTCTCTTTAGCTGCTATATTGGTGTGCCACACTGATATATACGAAACAAAAATATATAAGCAACATGCAACAATTTCTAAGATTTTACTGAGTTACAGTTCATATAAAGAAATCAGTCAATTGAAATAAATTCATTAGGCCCTAATCTCTGGATTTCACATGACTGGGAATACAGGTATGTATCTGTTGGTAACAGATACTGTACCTTTAAAGGTAGGGGCGTGGATCAGAAAACCAGTCAGTATCTGGTGTGACCACCATTTGCCTTCATGCAGCATGGCACATCCTGTTGATCGGGCTGTTGATTGTGGCCTGTGGAATGTTGTCCCACTTCTCTTCAATGGCTGTGCGAAGTTGCTGTATATTGGCGGGAACTGGGACACACTGTCGTACACGTCGATCCAGAGCATCACAAACATGCTCAATGGGTGGCATGTCTGGTGAGTATACAGGCCATGGAAGAACTGGGACATTTTCAGCTTCCAGGAATTGTGTACAGATCCTTGCGACATGGGGCTGTGCAATATCATGCTGAAACATGCGTTGATGGCAGCAGATGAATGTCACGACATTGAGCCTTAGGATCTCGTCACGGTATCTCTGTCCATTCAAATTGCCATCGATAAAACGCAATTGTGTTCATTGTCCGTAGCTTTTGCCTGCCCATACCAATATCCCCATGGCCACTATGGGGCACTCTGTTCACAACGTTGACATCAGCAAACTGCTCACCCACACAACGCCATACACATGGTCTGCAGTTATGAGGCCGGTGGGACATACTAACAATTTCTCTAAAACAAAATTTTAGAGAAATAATATTTTTTTGTGCATATGGAACCTTTCTAAGATCTTTTATTACAGCTCATGGAACATGGGACCAAGCTCAAATCAAATCAAATCAAATTTTATTTGTCACATACACATGGTTAGCAGATGTTAATGCGAGTGTAGCGAAATGCTTGTGCTTCTAGTTCCGACAATGCAGTGATAACCAACAAGTAATCTAACTAACAATTCCAAAACTACTGTCTTATACACAGTGTAAGGGGATAAGGAACATGTACATAAGGATATATGAATGAGTGATGGTACAGAGCAGCATACAGTAGATGGTATCGAGTACAGTATATACATATGAGATGAGTGTGTAGACAAAGTAAACAAAGTGGCATAGTTAAAGTGGCTAGTGATACATGTGTTACATAAGGATGCAGTCGATGATGTAGAGTACAGTATATACATATGCATATGAGATGAATAATGTAGGGTAAGTAACATTATATAAGGTAGCATTGTTTAAAGTGGCTAGTGATATATTTACATCATTTCCCATCAATTCCCATTATTAAAATGGCTGGAGTTGGGTCAGTGTCAATGACAGTGTGTTGGCAGCAGCCACTCAGTGTTAGTGGTGGCTGTTTAACAGTCTGATGGCCTTGAGATAGAAGCTGTTTTTCAGTCTCTCGGTCCCAGCTTTGATGCACCTGTACTGACCTCGCCTTCTGGATGATAGCGGGGTGAACAGGCAGTGGTTCGGGTGGTTGATGTCCTTGATGATCTTTATGGCCTTCCTGTAACAACGGGTGGTGTAGGTGTCCTTGAGGGCAGGTAGTTTGCCCCCGGTGATGCGTTGTGCAGTCCTCACTACCCTCTGGAGAGCCTTACGGTTGAGGGCGGAGCAGTTGCCGTACCAGGCGGTGATACAGCCCGCCAGGATGCTCTCGATTGTGCATCTGTAGAAGTTTGTGAGTGCTTTTGGTGACAAGCCGAATTTCTTCAGCCTCCTGAGGTTGAATAGGCGCTGCTGCGCCTTCTTCACGACGCTGTCAGTGTGAGTGGACCAATTCAGTTTGTCTGTGATGTGTATGCCGAGGAACTTAAAACTAGCTACCCTCTCCACTACTGTTCCATCGATGTGGATAGGGGGGTGTTCCCTCTGCTGTTTCCTGAAGTCCACAATCATCTCCTTAGTTTTGTTGACGTTGAGTGTGAGGTTATGGGATCGAGAGACTGAAAAACAGCTTCTATCTCAAGACCATCAGACTGTTAAATAGCCATCACTAGCCAGCTATCACCTGGTTACTCAACCCTGCACCTTAGAGGCTGCTGCCCCATATACATACATAGCCATGAAATCACTGGTCACTTTAATAAATGTTTACATACTGCTTTACTAATTTCATATGTATATACTGTGTTCACTTCTACTGTATTTTAGTCAATGCCACTCTAACATTATTCGTCCTAATATTTATATATTTCTTAATTCCATGATTTTACGTTTAAATTGGTTGGTATCATTGTGAATTGTTAGATACTACTGCACTGTTGGAGCAAGGAACACAGGCATTTCGCTACACCCGCAATAACATCTGCTATAATTGTGTACAGTATGTGGCCAATTATTTAAATATTTTTGTTCAGTGTAAATGGTAAGCCCGTGGGAAGCCACATTTTTGCCTCTAGGTTTATGAAGGGCACCAGTCACCCTGCGCCCGCCTAGCAGTGGATACTATTTCCGTGATTTTAGGGCCCATAATGCAATTCTTCATGAAAGGCGCATGGTTTCAAAACATTTTCAGATTTGAAGAAAATTGTGGAAAAATATCTAAAGAGAGCGGATACAAATTCATTGCTTTAACTACATATGACAAATGTTAAGAACATGTTGAGCAATATAATAAAGTAATGACTATTCAAATAAGTTACGTTGCACGTTATGTTGGCTGACATTTTGTTAGCTATGCTATCCTTATAAACCGCATAGCATGACAGCAGTATGTACCGGTATGATAACTAGTTACCTAACGTTAGTTAGCTACTAATACATTGAACTTGCCAGGCAGTATATTAACCATAATTTAACTAACTAATCAATGTTTATTGAATTGATTATTCATGTCATTCTTAGGTAAGTGGTTTACGAACACACCCAAAATCAGAAAATGTCTAGCTAGTCATTTGATAAGCTATCAAGAGGTTGCATAGCAACAGTAAGCATCTTCTGATATACAGGCGAAGCACTAGTATGCTCAACTGAAAGGATACCGTTCATTTACAGTATACTAAAATTAAAATGAACTAATAGTATATTAGCGCGGCATTTAACACCATAGTGCCCTCCAAGCTCGTCATCAAGCTCGAGACCCTGGGTCTCGATCCCGCCCTGTGCAACTGGGTACTGGACTTCCTGACGGGCCGCCCCCAGGTGGTGAGGGTAGGCAACAACATCTCCACCCCACTGATCCTCAACACTGGGGCCCCACAAGGGTGCATTCTGAGCCCTCTCCTGTACTCACTGTTCACCCACGACTGCGTGGCCACGCACGCCTCCAACTCAATCATCAAGTTTGTGGACGACACAACAGTGGTAGGCTTGATTACCAACAACGACGAGACGGCCTACAGGGAGGAGGTGAGGGCCCTCGGAGTGTGGTGTCAGGAAAATAACCTCACACTCAACGTCAACAAAACTAAGGAGATGATTGTGGACTTCAGGAAACAGCAGAGGGAACACCCCCCTATCCACATCGATGGAACAGTAGTGGAGAGGATAGTAAGTTTTAAGTTCCTCGGCGTACACATCACAGACAAACTGAATTGGTCTACCCACACAGACAGCATCGTGAAGAAGGCGCAGCAGCGCCTCTTCAACCTCAGGAGGCTGAAGAAATTTGGCTTGTCACCAAAAGCACTCACAAACTTCTACAGATGCACAATCGAGAGCATCCTGTCAGGCTGTATCACCGCCTGGTACGGCAACTGCTCCGCCCACAATCACAAGGCTCTCCAGAGGGTAGTGAGGTCTGCACAACGCATCACCGGGGGCAAACTACCTGCCCTCCAGGACACCTACACCACCCGATGTCACAGGAAGGCCATAAAGATCATCAAGGACAACAACCACCCGAGCCACTGCCTGTTCACCCCGCTATCATCCAGAAGGCGAGGTCAGTACAGGTGCATCAAAGCTGGGACCGAGAGCCTGAAAAACAGCTTCTATCTCAAGGCCATCAGACTGATAAACAGCCACCACTAACATTGAGTGGCTGCTGCCAACACACTGACTCAACTCCAGCCACTTTAATAATGGGAATTGATGGGAAATTATGTAAAATATATCACTAGCCACTTTAAACAATGCTACCTAATATAATGTTTACATACCCAACATTATTAATCTCATATGTATACGTATATACTGTACTCTATATCATCTACTGCATCCTTATGTAATACATGTATCACTAGCCACTTTAACTATGCCACTTTGTTTACATACTCATCTCATATGTATATACTGCACTTAATACCATCTACTGTATCTTGCCTATGCTGCTCTGTACCATCACTCATTCATATATCTTTATGTACATATTCTTTATCCCCTTACACTTGTGTCTATAAGGTAGTAGTTTTGGAATTGTTAGCTAGATTACTTGTTGGTTATTACTGCATTGTCGGAACTAGAAGCACAAGCATTTCACTACACTCGCACTAACATCTGCTAACCATGTGTATGTGACAAATACAATTTGATTTGATTTGATTTATGTAGTATATACTCATTAATTATGTAGTATTATGTAGTATACAGTATGTTAGTATGGGTATTCGAAGACAGCTCTGACTTTAAATTAATGCCTACGTTCTCCCCTCATTTTCATTTCGGAGGAAGAGGAAATTCTTTATGCACTTTGCTCTGTCCTCTATGCTTATACTGATCGGACGAACAGCCTGAGCCACTCTGACCTGTTTGTGTGCATTTACACAAATGAAATAAGTCCAGGGAAGTAATAATAAATATCAAAATATGTTGAATTTACTGATAATATGATTAAATATAAGTGTTAGTGTTTCACAGAGAGTTAATGTTCAACATTGTTTAAGGTATTAGATCATTTGCACTTTCAACCCACTTTGGCTAGCATTGTTGAGAACAGTGCTTACTCCACCTGCAGTAATTAGAAAGGACAATGAACAAAAACAGGTTTAGACATTTTTTGCAAATGTATAAAAAAATAAAACTGAAATGCCTTATTTGCATAAGTATTCAGATCCCCCACTACTACTCAAAATTGAGCTAAAATTGAGCATTGCAGGATGCTGCTTTAGCAACTGTCATCAAGAGTGGTGATGGTGGTCTCACCATTGAATGTCAATTTGCTAACTACCTGCTTAATACTAATATAGAAATATACCTTTCTTTCTTCAAACATGCGTACAACATTGTGTAAAGAAAAAATTAACTACAATTTTTAAGTAGAGATACATATTATTAAAATGGATGCAAATTAAACCATTTAAATTAATTTTGAGCAACATGTTAAGTTGCATTCATTCTTAGTTGTTTTGGGTAAAAATTTAATTAACCAGTTAAATGTCACTAAATGTAATTGAAAATGTAATCTATGTAATCCCCAAAAGTAATGATTTAACATGAAATAAACAATAACTAGTAGTGCTGCATACTCAAAGAAAGGTTAAAATCTCACCTTTATGGTAAAAATATTTATAAATTGCTGAGATGTAGTCACTTTTGAGGACACAAATATGATGAAAATATAAAATATATCTTATTTCAACAAAACTGTATGAATAAGGCTTGAAATAATGTATATGCTGTCTAAATATAGCATAATCAAAATATAAAACAATTATAAGATTTCACCTTCCATATTTGCATGTTTAGAGAAAATGTGCATATTTTCTAAATGTCTATGTTGATCAAAACGTCTGTCTCCATCGCTGTGAAAGTCTCACAGAGCTCTAGCTTGGCTTCCTGAACTTGGTAGGAACTCGACTTTCATCTTATATTAGTTTATGACAAACAGAAAGTGTTTTTTGTTTAAAATCTATGAATTTTATTTAGACTAATGGATAGAAATTGATCTCTGAATGTGGTACCGTGATGAAACCACTCTACCACTCTACCGATGTAAGAATTAAAGGCAGGTGCTTTGACAGTGGCTGCAATGTAGGGTTCAGCCAGATGTTGATGGACAGTTGCAGGAGCGAATGAAATGGTAGGAGGGACATCCCAACTTCAAGTGGTTTCAGATTTTACGTCACACAGGCACTGTGTCCGTGGGAACCAGGGCCATCGCTCAATGCAAGCCATTTCGATCGATGGTGTCCACAGATCGATTTATAAGCGAAAATGTCCATCGGAACCAGTACCAAAACCACGCAGGTCCCCAAAACAGGGGACCTTACATCGAATTTAACAAATCATTAAAACGACTTTTAATTAATTATATGCTATTTTGTCCATTTCATTTCACCCCAGAATAGGCTACAACATTTTAAAGTAAAGGCTACAACATGTCCATCATGTTGTTTATATGCATAACAGACAATAGACAAAGACGTTTGTACAGTTACAGAAGGTAGGGTGGTTTAGCTATCAGGAAGAGGCATCCAGAGAATCAGTCCAAAGAATCCGGTCATGCAATCAGGTCCAATAGGGCAGCGCACAATTGACCCAGAGTAGTCCAGGTTAGGGGAGGGTTTGGCTGAGGTAGGCCGTCATTGTAAAATAACAAGTTGGTCTTAACGGACTTGCCTAGTTAAATAAAGGTTAAAAATATAAAAAACATAGCCTCTCAGTATTAAGTAATGATTTAATATTTACCAATTAACTATGGGATTTCTAAACTAAATACCAGGTAAATAACAGGATAAAACAAATCACAACCTTAATTCATATGTCATGTTATCTTTCATAGTCATTGTAATGACTGAATTGGGCCAACATCATGCAATGGAAGCTTCTTCTGTTTATGTTACATCACCCTGCTGTTTGGTTGAAGTTAGAGAAGACAGTAGCATAATTAGCCACATCTGGAGGTCAGCTGCTGTTCACACTTGATTGGCCTTCGTACAAAGCGCAAACACGCATTCATTCACACAATACATACACAAGATGTTGGGCACTATTTTAGTAAACACACCTCTGTCACGTATACAAATTGCATACTACGACACACACACTACCACCAACACCACCCCTAAAGCTTTGATTAAGTAAACAAACTATCACACACAAACATACATACACTTCCTCGCCCTTACACACACACACACACACACACACACACACACACACACACACACACACACACACACACACACACACACACACACACACACACACACACACACACACACACACACACACACACACACACACACACACCTGGTCCTGCATGCCCTGTTCCTTCCTCTTTGGCCCTGGGTGCAGGTGAATGAAGCATGAAGGCATGTCCGTATGTCACTGTGTCTTCTCTTTATTCCTTATGATGAAACATTAACTATGTCTTGTGTTTTGTCAGAGCACACATCTCTCCTCACACTCCAGACACACATAATGGTGTCACGCCCTGGTCGAAGTATAGTATGTTTGTCTTCATTTATTTGGTCAGGCCAGGGTGTGACATGGGTTTTTGTGGTGCGTTTTTGTCTTGGGGTTTTGTGGGGTGTCTAGCATAGTCTATGGCTGCCTGAGGCGGTTCTCAATCAGAGTCAGGTGATTTTCGTTGTCTCTGATTGGGAACCATATTTAGGCAGCCATATTCTTTGAGTATTTGGTGGGTGATTGTTCCTGTCTCTGTGTTAGTTGTCACCAGATAGGCTGTATAGGTTTTCACATTTCCATTTGTTGTTTTTGTATTGTTCGTGTTTTTTCTTCATTAAAGATGTATCGAACTAACCACGCTGCATTTTGGTCCGACTCTCCTTCGACGGAAGAAAACCGTAACAAATGGAGGAGTGCGTAGCTGGATCTGAAAGTTGAGGTAAGCCAACATAGGAACCAAGCTAGCTAATCGCTCATCTCTCTTTTGACATAACGGACATCAACGGTGTGTGTGTATGAGAGAGAGAATGAGAGAGTGCGTGAAAAAGAACGGCACCAACTGATGGTGGTCTTGAAAGAGGTGCCTGTTTAAAATATAGGTACAACTGTCACAGCGTCCCGGTAAGACAACATTTTATTTGTATTTATTTTATTTCACCTTTATTTAACCAGGTAGGCATGTTGAGAACAAGTTCTCATTTACAATTGTGACCTGGCCAAGATAAAGCAAAGCAGTTCGACACAGAGTTACAACAACACAGAGTTACACGTGGAGTAAAACAAACATACAATCAATAATACAGTAGAAACAAGTCTATATACGATGTGAGCAAATGAGGTGAGATAAGGGAGGTAAAGGCAAAAAGGGACATGGTGGCAAAGTAAATAAAATATAGCAAGTAAAACACTGGAATGGTAGATTTGCAGTGGAAGAATGTGCAAAGGAGCAAAATAAATAAATAAATACAATTAAATACAGTAGGGAAAGAGGTAGTTGTTTGGGCTAAATTATAGATGGGCTATGTGCAGTAATCCGTGAGCTGCTCTGACAGCTGGTGCTTAAAGCAAGTGAGGGAGATTCCAGTTTCCAGTTTCAGAGATTTTTGTAGTTCGTTTCAGTCATTGGCAGCAGAGAACTGGAAGGAGAGGCGGCCAAAGAAAGAATTGGTTTTGGGGGTGACCAGAGATATATCTGCTGGAGCGGGTGCTACAGGTGTGTGATGCTATGGTGACCAGCGAGCTGAGATAAGGGGGGACTTTACCTAGCAGGGTTTTGTAGATGATGTGGAGCCAGTGGGTTTGGCGACGAGTATGAAGCGAGGGCCAGCCAACGAGCGTACAGGTCGCATTGGTGGGTAGTATTTGGGGTTTTGGTGACAAAACGGATTGCACTGGATTGCATGCTTATTTAAGATGGTTAGGAAGGCATTTAAAAAAATAACCAGGCATCCTCTACTGATGGGATAAGATCAATATCGTTCCAGGATACCCCGGCCAGGTCGACTAGAAAGGCCTGCTTGCTGAAGCGTTTGACAGTGATGAGTGGTGGTCGTTTGACCGCTGACTCATTACGGATATATATGTATTGGCAAAGGAGAAATTCTCACTAACAGGGATGTAAACAAATTTGTGCATAACATTTTTGAGAAATAAGCTTTTTGTGCTTATGGAACATTTCTGGGATCTATGAGCGCATGTGACCAATTCTTTACATGTTGCGTTTATATTTTTGTTCAGTTTATATTGGATTGGATTGTAATCAGCCAGAGTTTAACGTGGGCCATAATTCAAACAAAGAGATGCATTGAGTTGGTTATCCCGTCAATGTTATCGGCAGAGTCTCAAAACATATTCCAATCAGCGCTAGCAAAGCAGTCCTGTAGCATAACCTCTGATTCTGGTGCCATTTCTCAACGGAGCGATTTGTGGATACTTCCTTTTTCATCTTCTGCTTGTAAACAGGAAGCAAGAGTATGGAGTCATGATCTGATTTGCCAAATGGCGGACGAGGGAGGGCCTTGTATGCATGCTTGTGGGTAGAATAAAAGTGGTCTAGGACTTCATCGCCCCTAGCGGCATTGGATACGTGTTGATGGAAGTTGGGCATGACATGTCTTATTGACACCAAATTTAAATTGCCGGCAACCGGAAAAGCAGCCTTCGGGGTGTAGATTTTCCTTCTTGATTATGTCCTTGTACAGTTCATTAAGCGCCAGCTTGTTATTTTTATTGTCCTAAGGTGGAATGTATACAGCAGTCACGGTAACAACTAAAAACTCACTCGGGAGGTAGAAGGGTCGGCACTTGATCATCAGGTATTCCAAGAAAGGTGAACGGTGGGTTGACACTTCCACTGCAAAGTTGATGGATATTGGCGGGAACTGGAACACGCTGTCGTACACATCGATCCAGATTATCCCAAACATCTGGTGAGTATGCAGGCCATGGAAGAACTGGGACATTTTCAGCTTCCAGGATGACTGCCGATAAATGGCACGACAATGGACCTCAAGATCTTGTCACAGTATCTCTGTGCATTCAAATTGCCATCGATAAAATGCAATTGTGTTCATTGTCCGTAGCTTAGGCCTGCCCATATAATGACCCCATGGTCACCATGGGGCACTCTGTTCACAAAGTTGACATCAGCAAACCGCACGTCCACACGACACCATACATGTTGTCTGCGGTTGCGAGGCCAGTTGGACATACTGACCAATTCTCTAAAACTACATTGGAGGCGGCTTATGGTAGAGAAATTAACATTAAATTCTCTGGCAACAGCTCTGGTGGACATTCCTGCCGTCAGCATACCAATTGCCCATTTTAGAGTGGCCTTTTATTGTCCCCAGCACAACACAGTCTGTGTAGTGATCACGCTGTTTAACCAGCTTCTTGATATGCCACACCTGGCAAGTGTATGGATTATCTTGGCAAATGATAAATGCTCACTAACAAGGATGTTAACACATGTGCACAACATTTGATAAAAATAAGCTTTTTGTGCTTTTTATTTCAGCTCATGAAACATGGGACCAAGACTTTACATGTTGCGTTTATACTTTTGTTCAGTGGGTGTGTGTGAATATACACCAGCGGAGGCTGCTGATGGGAGGATGGCTCATAATAATGGCAGGAATGGCAACAATGGAATAGCATCAAACATGGAAACTATTTAAAGTGCCACCAAGCTCCTGTGATACACCCACACATATATATATACACACACACATACATACATATATATATACTGTATGTATATACACACACACACACACACTGCTCAAAAAAATAAACGGAACACTAAAATAACATCCTAGATCTGAATGAATGAAATATTCTTATTAAATACTTTTTTATTTACATAGTTGAATGTGCTGACAACAAAATCACACAAATGAAAAATGGAAATCAAATTTATCAACCCATGGAGGTCTGGATTTGGAGTCACACTCAAAATTAAAGTGGAAAACCACACTACAGGCTGATCCAACTTTGATGTAATGTCCTTAAAACAAGTCAAAATGAGACTCAGTAGTGTGTGTGGCCTCCACGTGCCTGTATGACCTCCCTACAACGCCTGGGCATGCTCCTGATGAGGTGGCGGATGGTCTCCTGAGGGATCTCCTCCCAGACCTGGACTGGTGGATGGAGCGAGACATGATGTCCCAGATGTGCTCAATTGGATTCAGGTCTGGGGAACAGGCGGGCCAGTCCATAGCATCAATGCCTTCCTCTTGCAGGAACTGCTGACACACTCCAGCCACATGAGGTCTAGCATTGTATTGCATTAGGAGGAACCCAGGGCCAGCAGCACCAGCATATGGTCTCACAAGGGGTCTGAGGATCTCATCTCGGTACCTAATGGCAGTCAGGCTACCTCTGGCGAGCACATGGAGGGCTGTGCGGCCCCCCAAAGAAATGCCACCCAACACCATGGCTGACCCACCGCCAAACCGGTCATGCTGGAGGATGTTGCAGGCAGCAGAATGTTCTCCACAGCGTCTCCAGACTGTCACGTCTGTCACATGTGCTCAGTGCGAACCTGCTTTCATCTGTGAAGAGCACAGGGCGCCAGTGGCGAATTTGCCAATCTTGGTGTTCTCTGGCAAATGCCAAACGTCCTGCACGGTGTTGGGCTGTAAGCACAACCCCCACCTGTGGACGTTGGGCTCTCATACCACCCTCATGGAGTCTGTTGCTGACCGTTTGAGCAGACACATGCATATTTGTGGCCTGCTGGAGGTCCTTTTGACGGGCTCTGGCAGTGCTCCTCCTGCTCCTCCTTGCACAAAGGCGGAGGTAGCGGTCCTGCTGCTGGGTTGTTGCCCTCCTACGGCCTCCTCCACGTCTCCTGATGTACTGGCCTGTCTCCTGGTAGCGCCTCCATGCTCTGGACACTACGCTGACAAACCTTCTTGCCACAGCTCGCATTGATGTGCCATCCTGGATGAGCTGCACTACCTGAGCCACTTATGAGGGTTGTAGACTCCGTCTCATGCTACCACTAGAGTGAAAGCACCGCCAACATTCAAAAGTGACCAAAACATCAGCCAGGAAGCATAGGAAATGAGAAGTGGTCTGTGGTCACCACCTGCAGAACCACTCCTTTATTGGGGGTGGTCTTGCTAATTGCTTATAATTTCCACCTGTTGTCTATTCCATTTGCACAACAGCATGTGAAATGTATTGTCAATCAGTGTTGCTTCCTAAGTGGACAGTTTGATCTCACAGAAGTGTGATTGACTTGGAGTTACATTGTGTTCCCTTTATTTTTTTTGAGCAGTGTATATATGGAGTATATGGAGGTGATTATGGAGGCCAGGTCATCTGATGCAGCATTTCACCACTCTCCTTTTTGGTCAAATAGCCCTTACACAGCCTGGAGGTCTGTTTGGTCATTGTCCTTTTGAAAAACAATTGATAGTCCCACTAAGTGCAAGCCAGATGGGATGGCGTATCGCTAAAGGAATGCTGCGGTAGCCATTCTGGTCAAGTGTGCCTTGAACTCTAAATTAATCACTGACAGTGTCACCAGCCACACCTCCTCCATGCTTCTCGGTGGGAACCAAACATACGAGATCATCTGTTCAACTACTCCGCGCCCCACAATGACATGGTGGTTGGAACCAAAAATCTCCTATTTAACTCATCAGACCAAATAACAGATTTCCACTGGTCTAATGTCCATTGCTCATGTTTCTTGGCCCAAGCAAGTCTCGTCTTATTATTGGTTGTCCTTTAGTAGTGGTTACTTTGCAGCAATTCGACCATGAAGGCTTGATTCACTCAGTCTTCTCTGAACAGTTGATGTTGAGATGTGTTTGTTACTTGAATGTGAAAGATTTATTTGGGGTGCCATTTCTGAGGCTGGTAACTCTACTGAACTTAGACGTTTACATACACTAAGTTCACTGTGCCTTTTAAAACAGCTTGGAAAATTCCAGAAAATGATGTCATGGCTTTAGGAGCTTCTGATAGGCTGATTGGCATCATTTGAGTCAATTGGCGGTGTACCTGTGGATGTATTTCAAGGCTTATCTAAAAACTCAGTGCCTCTTTGCTTGACATCATGGAAAAATCTAAAGAAATCAGCCAGGACCTCAGAAAAAAAACATTGTAGACCTCCACAAGTCTGGTTCATACTTGGGAGCAATTTCCAAATGCCTAAAGGTACCACTGTAAAAACAATAGTATGCAAGTGTAAACACCATGGGACCACGCAGCCGCCATCCCGCTCAGGAAGGAAACGCGTTCTGTCTCCTAGAGAAAAATGTACTTTGATGCAAAAAGTGCAAATCAATCCCAGAATAACAACAAAAGACCTTGAAGACGCTGGAGGAAACAGGTACAAAAGTATCCACAGTAAAACTAGTCCTATATCGACATAACCTGAAAGGCCATTCAGCAAGGAAGAAGTCACTGCTCCAAAACCGCCATAAAAAAGACTACAGTTTTCAACTGCACATGCACACAATGATCATATCTTTTGGAGAAATGTCCTCTGATCTGATGAAACAAAAATAGAACTGTTTGGCCGTAATGACCATCGTTATGTTTGGAGGAAAAAGGGGGAGGCTGAAGACACCATCCCAACCGTTGAGCACAGTGGTGGCAGCATCATGTTGTGGGGGTGCTGTGCTGCAGGAGGGACTAGTGCACTTCACAAAATAGATGGCATCATGAGGTAGGAAAATGTTGTGGAAATATTAAAGCAACATCAAAAGACATCAGTCAGGAAGTTAAACCTTGGTTGCAAATGGGTCTTCCAAATGGACAATGACCCCAAGCATACTTCCAAACTTGTGACAAAGTCAAGGTATTAGAGTGGCTATCACGAAGCCCTGACCTCAATCCCATATAAAATTTGTGGGCAGAACTGATAAAGCGTGTGCGAGTAAGGAGGACTACAAACCTGACTCGGTTACACCAGGGTATTGGTCCACATGCAACATTGAATTCACAGTTATCGTGAAGTCCCCACACATTCTAACAGACCCGACTTTCTTTACAATATGAACTATGGGTGTGGCCCATTCGCTTCTGTCAACTTTCGTCAGGATCCCTGTATTCTGCAAGCGATCGATTTCCGCTTCCACCAATGGTCTCAGGGAGTATGGAACAGATCTGGCTTTGCGGTTGTGAGGCCAGTTGAACATACTGACAAATTCTCTAAAACTACATTGGAGGCGGCTTATGGTAGAGAAATTAACATTCAATTCTCTGGCAACAGCTCTGGTGGACATTCTTGCAGTCAGCATACCAATTGCCCATTTTAGAGTGGCCTTTTATTGTCCCCAGCACAAGGTGCGTCTGTGTTTTGGGGTTGCGTCATCTCTCAGTACAAGTTTGGCTGTGAAGCCATTTACTGTTCCTATCTGATCACTGAATGCTGTTGTATTTCTTTCTTTTAATTATTTCCAGTCTTAGGAGGGGGGGGGGGCAGTTCCAGGCACCACTTACAGCTGTAACTGCCGTGTTTGCTCCCCATAACTCACTCTGACCTGCAAACGCCCCCATTGGGCTCAATCTCTCTCCTGAGCATGTCTTCAGCAACACATTTGTGTCCTTCAGCTTGATAGCCTTGACGTGCTCATTGTAAACAGTCGTGGAAATTATAGACCCTGCAGATCCTGTGTCCAGCTCCATTTTGAGGGGTTTGCCTTCGATGCTACTGCTGGGAGAAGTCACTGTGTTTAACTCCATTGTACCAATTAACTGTTCATGTGAATCACTGCCACTGTTCTCTGCTAGTGCATTCACAGACCCTTTCATTTGCTTAGTTTTCCTGTTGTGACTGAATTTTGCTCTGCATGCACTTTGAATGTGCCCCCTTCTATTGCATATCTGACAAATTTCATCTTTGAAACGGAAGTCCTCTGCTCTGTGACCGTCTCTGTCACGCCTGATGCATTTTTCGGCCACCCGGGGGGCACTGTCGGCTGCGTGAACTTGTGCGGGGAAGTTTGTGATAGGTCAGTATTTCTTTTACTTTGCAACTCAATTGCAGATTTAGTGGCGATTTCCATAGCCACAGCAATTTCAACAGCCTTTGCAAAAGTGAGATCTGATTCTGTGAGCAAACGTTTTTGAATGTGTTCATGTTTCAGTCCACAAACTAATATATCCCTTAATGTGTCATTTTGGTTCTCTCCAAACTGGCAATGTTCAGACAGTACATATGTAGCAGAGTTGAAGAAACTAACACCCCCCCCCCCCCCACTAATTCTGATCTCTCTTGCGGAAACAAAAACATTCCGTGATTAGGAGTGGTTTAGGTGATTTTGCAATATCTCCACAATCTCTGGGAATGTTTTATTGGAGTGCTTCAGAGGGGCAGTCAGTTCTCTAAGCAAACTGTACATTTTTTGGGCCAACTAAACTCAACAATGCTGGCACTCTTGTTATCAGCAATATTGTTTGCAATGAAGTACTGTTCCAGTCTTCACGGTTTTCTTTCCCCCCCGATGCTAGCCATCCTCTTTACCTCCGGCTCCACGGGTCTTTGATCTGCCGCCTAAATCTCGTCAGCGCCCCCCCTCGTCGTCACTGCTTGCTAGCTGTTGTGCTACAGGGTCAAAATATTCCTCCTTTCCTATGAGCTCAATCTGCCTTCGCGATGCACACTGCATCGTCGCCATTGTAGTGTCTTAGCTCTTGTTACTTATTTATATAAGAAGAAAGAATCCGAATACAAGGAAGTGAACTGGCACCTTCACATTTACGAAAAATGAGTTAGTACCAGAATAACAGAACACTGCGCATGACCAATGGTGTTCCATCCTTAAAGGGGGCATCAGTAATTAACAGAACGCAACAAGAAGATTCGACAGGGATGGGCTCGGGATATAAGCAAGACGAGAGAACCAACATTGACCCAGCCAGAGGAAGCACAACTCAACTGGATGCACAGTCCATTGACTCCCTTCACCTTCCCATGCAGCTAGACACAGGGCATGCCTGCTGCTCCAACTCCACATGTTGGGAGCGCATAGCCCTGCATGGTTCAACAAGCTGCCGCACTGCAGTTAAAATTCTTCATTCAATGCGTTTTGGGGATGTATTCATAGTTTTTTGTTGTTGTTGTGTTTCAATATGTCAAATTGCAATGTTAATGTGTTGGCTATCATGTGAACAATAGCTTGTGAATAGAATTGTGTTTGCTACTGAAACTAGTCGACTGTGCTTTTTTTCTTCTTGAACGCAGTGGTGTTGTGCTGTGGTTTGTTGCGCAATTATTTCTAATGATTGTGTGCTTTGGTGGGAGGTTCTGCTGTTAAGTGAGTCCACTTTGCTGGATTTAGTTGGGTGGCACAGGCCCGATTCTGCATGGAGAGCTCTCAACTCTGTTTTGTAAGTGGTGCTCTCATGATTTATGCTCTTATCTATTAAATTGTGGGGGTTTGGAGTCAAACAAGCTCTGCTTCACGAAAACAGTTTAGTTTGAGTTGAGTCAGATCTCTGTCTCCCTCCCCCCTATTCCCCCTTGTCGTGGATATCAAGTGATCTGGAGCAGTGCTCGCAATAGTTTCCCACTTCTATTTTCTATTAGTTTACAATTCTATACCTGGCAAGTGGGAACAATATCAAATAAGGAACACGGCACACTCTCGCACTCGGCTCGCATGACTGCTCCGGCCCATGTCAAACACGCTAGTCCACTAGCAAGCAACACAGGGCGCGGTCCCGGTGGTGCTGGATCAAGGTGAGCACTTTTCTCTGCGATGTCTTGCATAGTTATCCATGGTCCTGAAACCGTTTTTTTGTTGTGTGCTCAGTTTTATTAGGAACAATCTTGTTTTTACTAATTTAGTTACAACATTCCCTTCCTTTTCTCTCTCTCTCACACACCCGTTGCAATTATGCAGTACAAAGAAATGTGCACTCTTCACAACAGGCTTTTATTTGACAAAAAGCCACGATTTAAATTACCTTGGCATCAGTGATACTGTTACAGAATCTTGTCCTATGCTTAGGCTACTCATTACATTAGGAATTGTATTTTATTCTTAGTCTGCATAGATGCATGCAATGCTTTATTATAAAGGTGATTTTGGGGGCACTCACTCACTCACTCACTCACTCACGCACTCACTCAACCCCAGGGCACATAAGTGTTTCTAAAATCTGTGTCTGACAATAAATGGGTTTATTGCTGTGATATAAAGCTACTGTCATGTCGAATGGTATTACATTCCAGCAAGGAGATGAAAAAGTGTTCATAAAAACATGCGCGAGTTCATTTCTATAACTACATGATTTTCAAGTAATTAGATATAAGCCCCTTCGAGTCACATTGCACCCACACACATTTCTATAAACCCAGCTCTCATAATAAGATAAACTTCATAGTGACCCAATTTGACCGACTCCATCAAAAACCACTGCCTCTTCAGAGCTGAACGAGTCCCTACCCCACCCACCCCACAACACAACGTAAATGTCCCTTGGTGAGTGTGGTGTGTGTGTGTGTGTGTAAGCTAATGGAAATCTCTCCTCAAGGACGATTGGTCAGAGAACTCATTCCTCCCACTCAAACAAACTGTCTGTGGAGGTCTAAACTGGTTTAAACCAGATTCAAAACCTAATTTTCAGAAAGTTTATGATATGAGTGTGAGTGTCATTTTTTTTTAAACTCAGGGACCTTATGTATCAAGCATCTAAGAGTAGGAGGGTTGATTTAGAATCAGTCTTACCTTTAGATCACAATGAATAAGATTACATGGGGGAAAAATGTCATAGCACTAACACACACGCTAAATTAGCGCAACGCATTGCTAGGCATGACCAGTTAACATTCCTGTCCACCCATCATCTCAACCACCTTTTCTTTTTGCCACTTAATCCTAGATAAAGACCAACGACCAACTGTTGACAAATACCTATGACCACAACGTATAATTTAACCTGCAGCACATTGTATCGAATACAATTCAGCAATAAGGCACAAGAGGCAGTGCTATGTGCTGAATACAATCACAGGTAAATGGCATTGTTTGGCCCGACGCCTCCCCATAACACCTTTTTCTATTTTTTTCCCCCATAAAATGTCCTTAAAACTAGAGACCAACCCAGCGAGCAATGAGGAATCGGCCCAGAAGCAGCCCTCCTCCGGGGGGCAGAAACGGATTAAATCGGCCCGGAATTGGGTGTCGGCCTGGAATCAAAACAAATAACTGCCCAGAATCGGCCCAAGTACATCAGGCCGTTTCCGTCTACCGGAATTCAGACAAATTTGCCAGCATCTTACCAGAATCCCCCCAGAAGCAGCCCAATGAAAATGTAAAGAAATGTATACAAAATTACCCGGTTTGGTAATTTAAATATTACTATTACACATACAAATTATACCATCCACAAAAAAATATATTTTGTCGGAGGAAACACCATATACCTGGTGACCTTGTCAGCGTGCATGCGCTGACAAGGCCCGACACAGAAGTCGCTACAGCACGATGGGACAAGCCTTGCCAAACCCTCCCCTAACTCGGACGTCGCTGGGCCAATTGTGCGACGCCTCATGGTTCTCCCGGTCGCGGCCGGCACAGGTCTTGAACCAGCATCTGTAGCAATGCGATGCAGTGTCTTACACCGGGAGGCTCCATCCATCCAGTTTTTAATGCTTATCAATTGCCTTGCACAAAGTATCAAAATACTCAAATGCAACGTAAACCGGACTCTTAAAGAAGTTTATTTCAATGTTAAATGTATTTTTTGATCACAGAAACTATGAGAAAATATGTTCAAATAAACAATGAAATATGAATATAAAAGCAGCCCATGTAATCCCAATCGGCCAGAGCCCCAAGTAATACATTTGGGACAGATAACTCACACCGGAATCGGCCCGAGCTCAATCCCCACATCCTAGCCATAAGTAATACTGCCGAATGCAGACCAGACTTGGGCCACTTGACGTCGGCCGAGTCTGACTCTCAGACGGAATCGGCCCAGATCCATTGTGCTAGCTGGGAAATATGTACACAATGAACACTAGCCCTGCAGTTACACGAACTGACTATCAAAACCCCCAACTCAGAGGTAAAGCCTTTCTCAAAACTGGAAACCAGTCCAAAGTTTTTAAAAAAAACAGCAACATCCAATTCACTACTCTGCACTCAGGTCATTTCTTCCTGCCAAAAGCATCTGACTTGATCAAACCAAGGGACAACCTGTAACCCCTCTGGTTCTCAACTGAGATACCAACTCCCTTCACAAGCACCAAGCACCATCTGATATGAAGCCAGTGATAAGGGACTTGGAGCAACCACCATCGGGGACAAGTGAACATAGACCACAGCTTCAGCACACTCACTAGGAACACCATCCACATTCCTCTCACAACCACAGACACATAGCTGTGAGAGGCTACACCCAACGCCACCAAGAAGCTGGGCTGGAGTGCAGACGGGGACATTGGCCACTGCTCTGTGAGTGAATCAACTGCTGTGTTAGTTTGCCCCAGTGCATAGTTAGCGCTATAGGCTAAGTCCTAGCCCTTTTCTACATTTTTAAATCGGCCATAGTGATACTGTGTATTGTCAGTGTTTTAAAGGCAGAATTTATAACAAAGAACCTTGTACTTTGGCCTGCCTCTGTGGTTGTTTGCCATGGGATCCTAAAACCCTGCTTTTGACATGCTTCAAGACAGCATGCATAGGTCATCACAGGTCTGTGGAGAACTTCACGATTGTTGGAACCTGCTCAGAATCTTGAACGGCACTGATCACTTGCGCCATGTACTTTTAATGTAATCTCAACTGCAATCCAGGTCATTTGGTTCTGCTATTCAAACGACATTTTATTTGTCACATGCACCGAATACAACAGGTGTAGTAGACCTTACCGAGAAATGCTTACTTGCGAGCCCTTAGCCAACGATGCAGTTCAAAAAATATTTCCTAAAATAAACTAAAGTAAAAAATACAATAAAGTAACACAATAAAATAGCAGTAAGGAGGCTATATTTTGTATGCATTTATTGAACCTTTATTCTTATTTACAATGATGACCTATATACAGGGGGTACAGGTTAGTCGAGGTAATTTGTACATGTAGGTAGGTGTAAAGTGACTGTGCGTAAATAATAATTAACGAGTAGCAGCAGCGTTAAAAACAAAAGGGGAGGGGGTGTCAATGTAAATAGTCTGGGTGGCCATTTGATTAGTTAGATATCACAATCAAAATATCGGACATTGTATTCCCATTTATACTTTGCTGTGCACTTAAATGTTTGAAATTTCGATGGCATTAATAAATAGATATGCCGATAGTGGACAACCTTGTTTTACTCCTATTGACAGTTTAAAACTTTCTGAGATGTAGCCATTATTTACTATTTTGCACCTAAGGTTACTATCATAACTTTAACCCATTTTATAAGAGATTATAAATAGCCTTCCCTGGAGTTATATACAGGGGGTACAGGTTAGTCTGACGCACAGTGATATCACAATCAAAATATCGGACATTGTATTCCCATTCATACTTTGCTGTGCACTTAAATGTTTGAAAGCACAGTGATATACATTTGGGTGACAACTAAACCAAAAGTTTGACATTGTTTTTCCATTGGAAATTGGTTGTGCTTTCAAATGGTTGAAAGCAATGATAAGGCAATGGAAATTCAACTGACGTTCAGATGTCTTTTTGAGTGGGTGAATATAGAGCCCCACAGTGGAGGTGTCATAATAACGGTCAAACAGGGACATGGTTCCAATTGTTTTTACACCATTCATTTTTCCTATACAGGATTTTAGAAACCCTTGGGTCTATTTTAACAAACCGAACGCAATGGAAAATCTAAGCCCAGGTGGCAGCTCTGTAGGGCTCTCTCATGCCGTCCCTGGAAGGGGTGCATCACCTGAGTGGGTTGATTCACTGATGTCATCCTGTCTGGGTTGACGCCCCCCCCCTTGGGTTGTGCCATGGCGGAGATCTTTGTGGGCTATACTCAGCCTTGTCTCAGGATGGTAAGTTGGTGGTTGAAGATATCCCTCTAGTGGTGTGGGGGCTGTGCTTTGGCAAAGTGGGTGGGGTTATATCCTTCCTGTTTGGCCCCGTCTGGGGGTGTCCTCGGATGGGGCCACAGTGTCTCCTGACCCCTCCTTTCTCAGCCTTCAGTTTTTATGCTGCAGTAGTTTGTGTCGGGGGGCTAGGGTCAGTTTGTTATCTGGAATACTTCTCCTGTCCTATTCGGTGTCCTGTGTGAATCTAAGTGTGCGTTCTCTAATTCTTTCTTTCTCTCTCTCGAAGGACCTGAGCCCTAGGACCATGCCCCAGGACTACCTGACATGATGACTCCTTGCTGTCCCCAGTCCACCTGGCCGTGCTGCTGCTCCAGTTTCAACTGTTCTGCCTTATTATTATTCAACCATGCTGGTCATTTATGAACATTTGAACATCTTGGCCATGTTCTGTTATAATCTCCACCCGGCACAGCCAGAAGAGGACTGGTCACCCCACATATGCTCTCTCTAATTCTCTCTTTCTTTCTCTCTCTCGGAGGACCTGAGCCCTAGGACCATGCCCCAGGACTACCTGACATGATGACTCCTTGCTGTCCCCAGTCCACCTGACCGTGCTGCTGCTCCAGTTTCAACTGTTCTGCCTTATTATTATTCAACCATGCTGGTCATTTATGAACATTTGAACATCTTGGCCATGTTCTGTTATAATCTCCACCCGGCACAGCCAGAAGAGGACTGGCCACCCCACATAGCCTGGTTCCTCTCTAGGTTTCTTCCTAGGTTTTGGCCTTTCTAGGGAGTTTTTCCTAGCCACCGTGCTTCTACACCTGCATTGCTTGCTGTTTGGGGTTTTAGGCTGGGTTTCTGTACAGCACTTTGAGATATCAGCTGATGTACGAAGGGCTATATAAATAAATTTGATTTGATTTGTAGGTTCAGAAATATTTGTCCTATTTTCACTATAATAATTATCGGGGCACTTGCTGGCATTGGCACAAAAGGGTTTCGATGCATTAACAAGTTGTGGGTGTGTCGAGGCTTGGCCCCTCACTGGCCAATCAGAACGTGCTCCATTGAGAAATATGTGGTTGCTTCAAGTGGTGTATTTACAGTCTTATGTCTTGCCTTGGAACTACAGTTCCAATGTAAGTCCTTTATAGTTTGTTAAATGTCTTACAGAAATGATATGAAGTAAACCTATTTTTACTAAATACGTTAACTTGAACCCATTTGTAGTCCACATTGTTCTATGTAATTTTGCATGGCTTCAATAGCATTCACACTGCCATGGGGGCTAGGACTGCTATAAATTGCATTAAGGCTGAGCATGGAGATCCCTAACATGGTCAATAAGCCATATTAAATGAATTATTGCTAAGGCCTAAAAAGTTATTAGAAACGAAACAACTTGTTTTAAATAGGCACCATCATTTCTCCCCGTGACCATACTTATCTGATGAAACCCAATTATGTAAATAAGTTTTTTTATACATTTGTAAAAACCTGTTTTCACTTTGTCACTAATTTATTGTGTGTAGATTGATGAGGAAAACATTTAGTTTAATCAATTTTAGAATACGGCTGTATTCAAAATGTGGAAACGGGCAGGGATCTGAATACTTTCCGAATGCGCTGTACATCAGGGAGTTTTTCCCTTTACGCACGTCCAAAATGGGACCCGCATGGCTAAAATAAGGTGGGCTTGCCTACAATGCATAGATAAAAAGGTAATTTCAGCTCACTGTTTTACTCCTCTCAAACTTTATATTTGTATAATTTAAGATTTACTTCCAAAAGTAGATTTTTATTTTATTTTTTAAACTCAAGGTGTCATTTTGTACTTGACATCCTTTCTGCAGACATAGTAGATATTTTGTTTTTGGAAAACATGGTCACATAAAAAGTGCGATTACACTGTCATTCTGTTGTCTCTCACAGTTGAAGTGTACCAATGATAAAAAATGACAGACCTCTACATGCTTTGTAAGTAGGAAAACCTGCAAAATCGGCAGTGTATGAAATACTTGTTCTCCCGACTGTATTTACATTTTACAGACCCTGTATGTTTTACATTTGTTATCTTGCTGTTATTAGTCCCACCCTTCAGCTCCATTCACCCCCCCATCTATCTCTTAATACCATCCATTTTGGATTTCAATTTTTCCTATATTTTTTCAACTGTTCTGTGATGCTTCACAAAAGTACGGAACTTTTCTATTCTCATAGCTTCTACAGATCATAAATTAAACATTTTTTTGCTGCAGCATTAGTTCTAGGTAAATGTTGCAATTCTTCAGCCGTTGCTGGACCTATGACCTACATATGACTGTACCAATACAAATGATCTAATGATTCTGCTTCCTCGCAGCAAAATCTGCAGAGCTGGGAAGATTTGATCCCCCATATATATATATAACATTCTATCTGTTGCAAGAAATTAGTATAATAATTGAAATAAAAAATTCAAAGTTTTGAATTCAGAGTCATTTTGCATGTCAATTCATTAACCATGTGCCATGGTGCATAAAAAAATATCTTCCCAACTATTTTGCAATTTATATGGTAGAGCTGTCAATTTTTTGGCCCTTAAATGAAACTGGTATATATTGTTATTGTTATCACAATTCTCCTTGAACCATTTTTGGTCTTTGTCTACCGGATAACTTATACAAAGCATTGTGGGTACTGTAGTACATAATGTTACACTTTCTTCACACAAAGGAACAAGAAAAAGGGCAAGACGATGGAGTGTGAAGAGAGAAGGCGAAAGAGTTACAGCTAAATCCCCTTAATAGGTTTACACAAAGGTATCAAGCATCCACCGGCAACCTCACAGGACACATACCACCTATAAAAGTCTGCAAACGTTTCATCGTTCTTTTGACAGGCCATAACACTGACTTTCTTTGATGAATTCATACAATGATAGGGAGGAAGGAGGAGGAGAGGGCAAGGGAGAGGAGGGGGAGGGAGACATAGGAGGGGGAGAAGGTAGAGGAAATGAAGAGTGGGGAGGAGGAGAGAAGAGGAAGTGTTAGGGGATGGGATGACTGAGGGAAAGGAATAGGGAAAGAGAAGGGGGGGAAGAGAGTGAATGTACCTGTCCATGTCTGTTTCAGTCAGTTTGGTGCCTAATGAACACAATCCAGCAGTCTTAGCTCCGTTTCGGGAACAGACATAGAAGGCTGTAAGGTCTAACACCAGAGAGAGGAGGATAAGCCTTAGTGCTCCAACAAGATCAAATGCTAATCAAACAGAAGACAATATATTGAATAACATGACATAGGTATTTAAGAAACCACAATACCTAGCCCAATTAATATTGGAGGCCACATTGATGAAAAAAAATCTGTAGTTATAAAGTCAAAATGGCAAAGGGGGGAATGGGGAGCAGGGAGAAGATGTTGTGTAGAGAACCTGAATTCAGGGTCATGTTAAATCGGGCCCACTGTAGCAGCACGTTTTGCAACAGAGAAATGAAATCAAGTTCAGGTAGTACCTCCACACTTCACAATGTTTACTCCCTTACTGAACATGACCCAGGTGTCACATTCACAAACATTACCGTTTGGCATCTCTATATTTAATATAATTGGATTCATTACTATAATTATAGGTGACTAAAACATCAGATTAAATGACAATGAAATGTAATTAATCAAATTACACAAAAACACTGGTATGACCAACAGATAAAACAATTACGCAGGATTTAATTGATGCATCACAGTGGAAGTTTCCACAGTGGAAGTTTTTCATTACGATGCATCACAGTGGAAGTTTCTCCCCACCGTCAGAGTGAAAAAGACCAGGTCAGATGTACAGTATTGTCCATCAAACATAGAACTGTCATTAACAAATCATCTTGAGGCAGCCAAACACTTTCACCAAAAAACCCAATCTGAGCTCTGGCAGCGTGGCCAAGGCTGTTTGTGAGATGGCCACAGTAAACAGGAAATGATAAAACAGACAGACAGACTGGTGAAAGAGAGAAAGAGGTATAAGAGCGAATGAGGGACGAGAGACCCGAGAAGGCGGGGAGGGAGATAAAGAGGGATAAGGGTGAGAGATGGGAAGGCCAATCAACCTGTCATCTCTCATTCCTGTCTCATCCGGAGGGGGGAGGGGCAAATGTCACGGTCAATAATACAAATGTGCCTTTCTCTCTCACACACATACACGGGTGTATGAGTGTGCGTGTGTCAGGGGCTTGGGGAGGGAGGGGGGGTCATTCTAGCAGGTGCCTGGACAAAGGGTTTAAACAAACACACAAAGACTTGAATACACAAGGATATTGTATATCTAATGGCAAATTGAATGATCAATATGGGAGTCCATGGACAGGAACGACCTTGGCGGCCATCACGTCTTCCTGGTAACAGTTCCAACTCCTTTCTATTGAAATATGTTTCATACAAATAGAAACGCATATGGAATGGTGGCCTATCCGTCACCTTATGTCCCAAAGGGATTTATGAGGACTAAATAAGGAAGTAATGCAATATAAATATGCAAAGATAACTGCAACCATAGAATTCGTTTGGGACCCTTGTTATTAACATAGCAAATTAGCAGCAATGGCATTTGCTATCAAAAACACATGAGTGAGTTAGAGATTGATAAGATAAAGGAGCAGAAGAGCAAGCCTAATAATAATAATGATAATAATGGACCAACATTAAATAGCTGAACTATTATTGGATGTGGAAGAGAAAGTATACTTTGTCAATAACTAAAATCTGTAACAGAATTATGTTTTCCTTTACAAATGTTCCATGGATAAGCCATTGCAAATTCTTATGCTTGTATATTGATTGCAGTTATTTCTCTGTTAAAAAAATAAATGCATGTTGAAGTACTCAAAATATTAGTGTTGGTGAAATTTTAAAGGGTATTATTTTATTTTTTAAAAACATTTTAAGAATCAACTGGAAAGTCCCCCTGGACCTCCCTAAAACTAGTGAATGATAATAAGATCTAAATGAAGGGACTGAGGGCCCAGCTGTGCATTAGACAAGCATCATTTGCCACTACAGGTCTGAGGCAAATGTCACTTTTTATGGTCTTTTTTAAATCTTCTAGATTTATAACTTATGGGTTGAGGGCCAAAAACAAACATCAATAAACTACATTATCGCCTCATTCCTTCGGATTCTAAACTAGATTGGAAACGTTCAACAGTGTTGGTGCACCACCGACACACACACACACACACACACACACACACACACACACACACACACACACACACACACACTCAAGCATACTTTCTCCCACATGCTCAAGGTCAAAGCTTATTTCAAGGTAATATATTCTCTATTGAACAATTTCATTTTCTTTTTTTAAAGCCCTTGAATTTCCCGAGCATAAAAACCCAGAGCTTTTACCTGATGAAATGCTACTTCTCCACCGTACGTTCATTATTTGTGTCTCAAGGACATGGCCAAGCAACAGTTTGTCTCGTCTACTTCATCTAATGGATGTCGTACAGTGAAAACCATTAGAAGAATAGAGGAGTGAGGGAAAGAGTGCAAACCGCTGAGGACTATTAATTGCGCAGGAGTATTTGAAATGCTTGCGGGGAAGATTAATTATCATTTCTTTTGTGCTCTTCTGTTGATTCCTCAGACAAGGTTCATCTTGTACATTTTCAAGTACCACAACGTATTCCTTGGAGGAGAAAACATGCCGTATTTGCTCTGTACTCATCTCTGAAGTTGGACAATCGACAAGGGCGAGAGGGTCTCAAGTGATTTGTTTGGAGAGTGAACTGTGTAGCGCGCAATATTTGACACGTCCCTTTAGTGAAAAGAGACTAGGTCTCAACAAGCCTGCTAAAAATGAAAGATAAAAAGGAAACAGAGTAAACTTCAGTAGTTACAGTATATTTATATATACGCTAAAAGTAGGTGTAACGAAGGTGGTTCGTCAACATCACTCATGTGATTAGTAATCTTCCTTGTGAGCCAAGGATCATATTTGCTCTCAGAGCTTTATTTGTACACAGGGCTTTAGCGCAGAGGGCTAACATAGTCTTCGAACACAGAACGACCTGCGTTCAATACCCGGTTGGTGTACTAAGCACTGACACTACGTATTGCTTTGTCAACAGATACCTTTATCCTAATCAAATTAATTAATCATAAATTAACTATTTCTTATAAAAACCTTCATTATCAGTATTATGTCTCTTGTAGCCTACAGCTCCATTACTGGTTTCCTGGACCCGGATTAAACCTTGTGCTGGACAAAAAATCACACTAGATCTCATTTTAACAATGCTCTTTATTCCAGGACTAGGCTTGTGGGTCCGGTAAAACCAGCCCATCCCCATCATGTTATTATTACTCCAAGTTAATTGGAGTCTTATTAACAGCACTGTTTCCCAGCTGGTCTGCAGCAGCGTTGTGTGGCGGCCTGGTCTCGGTCTGTCTGACACCTGTGCCAACAAGCTGCTGCATGGTCCATGTGATTAATGCTCCCAGGACAGAGATAATAAATAAATAAACTAACACAGCCCGCTGTTCCAGGAAGCCATCGCTGGCTGAGGCCATCTGCTGTGGAAATGACTTCACATCTGTGTGTGTGTGTGAGAGGGAGAGAGAGAGGAGGACAAGTGTGTGTGTGTGTGTGTGTGTGTGTGTGAGGGAGAGAGAGAGGAGGACAAGTGTGTGCGTGTGTGTGTGTTTGTAAACAATTTCAGAAGCAGAGGTTGTGTTTGCATCAGGGACCATGATGATACCCATGATACTACCGGCTAGGTATTGGGTATCTAAAATAGAAGATATTATTACAGCCATTACACTATGTACAGTATGAGTCAGGTAGGACACAGTGAAAATCCATCATGCAATTTTGGACATGGTAATGTGTTACCTTTGAACTCCACTGATGGTAAGTGGATAGACCCTAGAAACTATTCTCCTAATAAAAGAATTGCACCCACCTTGGGGGTAGTCGATTCAGCAAGGCCGTGTTGCTTAAGCCTTAGATAATTAACAGCCATATTTGTTAGTATTATCATCATCACCATATGCTTCTGCTCAAAAATGTGTTGATTTAAAATGCAATGCTTGAATTTCTAATGAATCCCCATAACCTGGGGAAAGATACACTTATCTGCTTAATAAGTCAACACCGCCACCTGGTGTTTAAAAAAACATGACATGTTGAAAATGCATTTTTAAAACCTGAAGCACTAGGGCCTTAGCCTGGAATCCAGACAGTTAGCAGTTTGGATTCCAGGCTATCAAAAAAAAGTAAACTGAAGGTGCCAGATTGTTTGTGCTTTCCCCTTCACCTATATGCAATTGTACAGTATATGAACTGTTGTTATTGAATGTACATTTTAAACTAAACACCTTATCCAACTTGCCTATATCATTGACATCCAACACAGACAAACAGTGTATTCTATATTGTAACATGCTGCGTTGGTTAAAAAGGGCACATTTAGTACTATCCATTTGTGCATACAGTTGTAGCTATGAAGGCAGCTTAATACTGTGCCTAGTGAAAGTCTACACACACCTTGTAGTTTTCACATTCTGCTGCCTTGAAATTAAATCTAGAAAGGAAATATATTTTTGTCCTACTTGTTTATATGTGTATGTGAATAACTCACGTTGGAGAGTTTGGTGAAGTTCAAACATAATCCTTTACTCGGGTATAAACATGTTACAGGTCACAACATCTTAATCAGACACTCATAATGCACCAGTTTATATATCCCAGATAGGTGCCCCACTAGTGCCATCTCTGGGTTGGCATTATGCCCATTATCTACTGGGTTGGCATTATGCCCAACACTACTGATCTACACAACATACTCCACGTTTTCCAAGTGAAAGAAAAATGACAGAAAATGCTAATTCATAAAAACAAAGATGTCTTGATTGTGTTTGTCTTCACACCTCAGAGTTTAGTCATGGCGGAAGCACCTACGGCAGCAATTACAGCTGTGCATCATTTTTAATAATGTTCTACCAACTTTGCACAACTCTTAGGGCAACATGCAGTGCCTTCAGAAAGGTCACAACTCTGGACTTTTTCCACATTTTGTTTGTGTAACTGACCTACACACAATAATAGGCCATAAGGTCAAAGTGGAATTTTGTTTTTAGATTTTCTTTTCTTAATTAAAAAAAATTGAATTTGTAAAGTTGAAATGTATTGAGTCAGTAAGTAGGCAACCCCGTTAAGGCAAGCTTAAATAAATACAGGAGTAAAAATGTGCTTAACAAGTCACAAATTGCATGGACTCACTCTGCGTGCAATAATAGTGGTTAACGTGAATTCTTTTGAATGACTACACCATCTCTGTACCACAAATGCATACAAGATAAATGTAAGGTCCCTCAGTTGAGAAGTGAATTTCAAAATACAGATTCAACCAAAGGCAAGGGTTTCCAATGCCTCTCAAAGATGGAGTTACTTACCAAGGCGATATTGAATATTTCCGAGTGGCTTGGCAAGCCTTGAAAATGGCTGTCTAGCAATGATCGGGCAGCAGGGTGGCTTAGTGGTTAGAGGGTTGGACTAGTAACCGAAAGGTTGCAAGTTCAAATCCCCAAGCTGACAAGGTACAAATCTGTCATTCTGCCCCTGAACTGGCAGTTAACCCACTAGGCCGTCATTGAAAATAAGAATTTGTTCTAGTTAAATAAAGGTTAAAAAAATTAAACAACTTGACAGAGCTTGAAGAATTTTAAAAAAGAATAATGGGAAAATATTGTACAATTCAGGTATGCAAAGCTCTTAGAGACTTACAGCTGTAATTGCTGTCAAAGGTGATTCTAACATATATTAACTCAGGGGGTTGATAATTCATTATTTTTCATGAATTGTTAACAAATCATTTAATTTTTCTTCCACTTTGACCAGTATTGTGTGGATCATTTCTGAAGGCAGTTTTGATGTCTAAATTCCTCAAGCTCAATATTCAAACCTTGCGACAGTCAAGCAGATTTAAGTCAGGACTGAGACTGGACTACTCAGCACCTCTTGGAAAGGTTCAACAGTGTTGGTGCACCACTGACACGCATACAGTATAAATGCACACACACACACATTAGGTATTCAGAAGACTGAGGCAGGTTTTCCTCTTACTTTTTACCTGGGCTTCGCTCCTTTCATATTGATCTTGACAAATTCCCTCGTCTCTGCTAGTGACAAGCATACCCATTACATGATGCTGCCACCGCAATACTTGAAAATAGAGAATTTCACTCTGTGATGTGTTGAATTGGACCCATACCGTAAGGTTTTAATTGAAGCAAAACAATGAATCTTTGCCATGTTGTACTGCAGTATTACTTAAAGCTGGAATCTGTAGCTATGAAACTGCCACGCAGGTTTACAATATTACAACGACAACAGTTACTTCAAACCAAGAACACAATTGCACATCATTACACCCGCGATAGAACAGAAGAGTATGTACTGCGATTTGTTTTTTTTTACCAAGATGCTGTATACTCCTCGGTTCATAAACAAATCAAAAACAATAAATGGAGCCTGGGGCGACCAGTGGCACTGTTTCACCTACTGTAATGCAGATTCAAGCTTTAACGGCCTCTATTTTTGAAACACAGGGTTCCTTCTCTTCACTTCATCATACATGCCAGTAATGTGGAGTGAATGTAATGTTGTTGATCCATGCACTGTTCTCTCAGCTCAGCCATTGAATTCTGTGGCCATTTTAAAACAATCTTAAACCCCATAGTGATGTCCCTGAGCAGTTTCCATTCTCTCTCACATCTCAGTTAGGATTGACAGCCAGAATGTTGCAGTGTCTGGGTCAGTGGCGGTAGGTGCAATTTTGATTAGGGAGGACAATTATTCAAATAAATGTTTTATGAGCATGGCCTTATTTCTATTACAGCATATTGGATGACTGTTATTCATATTCCATTCACACAGCTTAATGTAACAGCGAAAGTTTTAGGCTACATGATATTCAAATCTGCCCTATACCCATCATGAGGATGCTAAAAACCTAGCCTCGATCAGACCAGCAGCATCATTGCGTTTTGGAACACCAGAAGTTTACTGAACAAAACTATGAATGGAACATGTAAAGTGTTAGTATCATGAGCTGAAATAAAAGATCCCAGAAATTTTCCATTAGCACAAAAAGCTTATTTCTCTCAAATTCTGCACACACATTTGTTTACATTCCTGTTAGTGAGCATTTCTCCTTTGTCAAGATAATCTATCCACCTGACAGTTGTGGCATATCAAGAAGCTGATTAAAGAGCATGATCATTACACAGGTGCGCCTTGTGCTGGGGACAACAAAAGGCCACTAAAATGTGCAGTTTTGTCACAACACAATGCCACAGATGTGTCCATTTGAGGGAGCATACAGTTGGCATGCTATCTGCAGAAATGTCCACCAGAGCTGTTGCCAGATACTTTTATGTTAATTTCTCTACCATAAGCCACCTGCAACGTTGCTTTAGAGAATTTGGCAGTACTTCCAACCAAGCCTCACAACCGCAGACCATGTATAACCATGCCAGCCTAGGACCTCCACATCCGGCTTCTTCACCTGCGGGATCGTCTGAGACCAGCCACCTGGACAGCTGATACAACCGTGGGTTTGCACAACCGAAAAATGTCTGCACAAACTGTCAGAAACCGTCTCAGGGATGCTCATCTGGGTGCTCGTGGCCTTCACCAGGGACTTGTCTGACTGCAGTTTGGCATCATAACATACTTAAGTGGTCAAATGCTCAGCTTCAATGGCCACAGCAATGCTGGAGAAGTGTGTCTTCACTGATGAATCCCGGTTTCAACTGTACCGGGCAGATGGCAGACAGCGTGTATGGTGTTGTGTGGGTGAGCAGTTTGCTGATGTCAACGTTGTGAACAGAGCGTACCATGGTGGGGCTATGGTATGGGCAGGCATACTGTAAGCTACTGACAACAAACACGGTTGCATTTTATAATCTATGCATTCAATTAGAATGCACAGAGATACCGTGATGAGATCCTGACAACACTCAATGGTATATTCAGTGGCTTAGAATTATTTCTAAACCTCCCCTGATCTATGCCTGTCCAAAAATGTATCCCAGACATGCTTTTAAAGTTCATTGGGTGTGGCTCGGAGGTTGAATCACTGTTTGACATTCATTATCCAATTGAGGGACCTTACAGAGACAGGGAAAGTTGTTCTTAAATCAGGAAAACCACAACTTTTGCATGGACCTCATTCAACAATGTGTGATTTTGTATGAAGATAATTTCCAAATAAACATATTTAGATGTGCCACATCAAGGGGTATAAAAAAATGGAAAAATTCAAATGAAATTTCTCTTGGAAAATGGGGGAGTATGTTGTGTAGATTAGTGAGAAAAAATACTTATTGAATATTTTGGGGGGATTTCAGTTTCAGGGCGCAAAATGTGAAAACTGTGCAAGGGTTTGTAGGCTTTCACTTGGCACTGTAACTCTTACTCATCCACCACACACTCCAAGAAATTCATAGTGAAGAGGTACAATACAGTCAGAGGTTTGGTCCTAGAGAAGCAGTCACACCATTGGCAAACACATGCAGTCGCTCCAAAGATTTGGGTCCAGTTTCCCGGACAGAGATTAACCGTTGTGCTGGACCAAAAATAATTTGAGATTCTCAATTGAAAGAGGTTTTTAGTACAGAACTGTCCAGGAAACCGGCTCTTAGGGTGCAACTGTATTCATAACACTTAAAACCCCACAAAAAATCTAGCACATGTTTAATTATTTTTTTACCATTTAGTATTAACAAAATTTTAAATTTATTCTTTAATTATTTTTAATTTTACCTTTATTTAGCTAACAAATTCTTATTTTCAATGACGGCCTAGGAACAGTGGGTTAACTGCCTGTTCAGGGGCAGAATGACAGATTTGTACCTTGTCAGCTCGGGATTTGAACTTGCAACCTTCCGGTTACTAGTCCAACGTTCTTAACCAATAGGCTACCCTGCCACCCCTTATACGGGTTAGTCTCAATGAGATAAAATCACTTTTGCAAGATAGACCTGAAAGCTCAAGGGGCGGTTTCCCGGACACAGATTAAGCCTTGTCCTGGACTAAAAATCTCTCAATGGAGAATCTCCATGAAATGCTTTTTAGTCCAGGATTAGGCTTGATCTGTTGGAGAAACCAACACAAAGAGACTTATTGTTTCAACTGCAGATTGAACATTTAACAAAGATGCACCACACTAGTGTTTTGGTAAAAAGCTGAGGGATGGGGCTGAAGAAATGTAACCACTCTCAAATTCATAGACAAAGCTATGGACCATGATATCAAAATGATAGTTTAAAACATGGTTTGAGGCGATAAAAGTGTTTGTTGACATTTATGTTGTTTACAAACATTAGGTAAAACACGCTTATATTTTGGGTTGTAATGGGGTATGACAGCTGAACAAAGCTAATGAGGCATTCGTAAATGATAAGTCTTAATGAATCAATGGGTATATATAAAAACATTATGAATGTGGCAACTGCAGATTGCCTCTAACTTAGAATGACTAATGAGTATCTCTTCTCTAAAAACTGGTGGCAACTGCAGATTGCCTCTAACTTAGAATGACTAATGAGTATCTCTTCTCTAAAAACTGGTGGCAACTTTTAGGTGATGGTTAAGTGTATGAATGACCCTCGAGTGTTTTTGTTGATCCCAGCCATTCAACACAACAGACACAAAGACAACCTTCCACTCTTGACAGAATTGACAATGCTAGAATACACATGTAAGAACAGACATTTATAATACATATTTATAATTCAGGGGCATATATAGTTCACTATAATTAACAATAACCTCGCTGCCAAAAGGTAACACTTGCATATACTGTATATATTTGGCTACAATATATTGCTTTGTAGGAAAGGTCTATAAAATTGGCATTTTTAAAAAGAGGTTACTGTTTTCAAACAGATACAAGTCTGTACATGTGTTTTGTTCTTTCGGTTTACATGAAAAAAACAACATGATTTCCCCCAGAATACAAAACCGTATGAAAAAGGTGCCATATGGACTTTAAAATGTCCTCTTGTTTTTTGGTTTGTTTACAACAACAAAAAAGGAAAACTTTTTAAAAAAGACCCTTGCTTTTCTTCAGGTTCTTCTGTTTCCAGTTTGGCAGGGCGTTGAATTCGGTGCGAGTCATCTCCAAGACCCTCTGTAACAGACATTCATAGGAAAATAGAGTAAGTGTGATAGCAGTCATGTTCATCACCATTATGTCGCAGCAGTTTATTTTTCCCCTCGGTACCAGACAAAGCACTCCGGTAATATGAATAAATGGGTGTCATTTTCGCTAACAACCCAATTGGGTTCTCTAAACAGCTCTCGAGTCATGGAGTGCAATCAGAATTATGACAAATTATACACAGATGACAATGTGCATGTTCGAGATTGATGTGCGTATGTGGTTAAATGGAAGTGAAAAACAGTTTCCCTATAGATCATTTATTCATAGATTAAATATCATTTATAATTTGTTTTGTTAAACGGAACAGCCTTAATTCATTGAAGCATGGACTCTACAATGTGTCAAAAGCGGTCCACAGGGATGCTGGCCCATGTTGGCTCAAATGATTCCCAGTTGTGTCAAGTTGGCTGGGTGGTGGACAATTCATGATATACCCATTGGGAAGTGTGAAAAACCCAGCAGAGTTACAGTTCTTGACACAAACCGGTGCACCTGGCACCAACTACCATACCCCATTCAAAGACACTTAAATGTTCAACCTTGCCCATTCACCCTCTGAATGGCACACAATCCATGTCTCAATTATCTCGAGGCTTATACATCCTTGCTTAACCGGTCTCTTCCCCTGCATCTACACTGATTGAAGTGGATATAACAAGTGACATCAATAAGGGATCATAGCTTTCACCTGGTCAGTCTACAGTATGTCATGGAAAGAGCAGGTGTCCTTAATGTTTTGTATATTCAGTGCAGTCTAACCACTCGGCTACCTCATTCCCGTTCACTCGCAAAATGTATCAATACAACTTTTATGTGTTAAATTAACCAATATTTCAAAACAATAAAACCTTGCTCCAATTGTAAAGCCATATGTACTGTTAATCTAAGTATAAATGATGTCTTTCCTTTTCGATTTTTTGTGTGTTCTTTTACGCCTTGTTGGATGGTTGTACATAGTCTTTTAATGTTGTAAATGTGTCAATGAAAGATTTATTTTTATTTTTTAAATATATCAATAAAACTTTTACACTCAGCTAAATAGTTTCAGTTCCACCTAGCCTCAGTCTGGTTCCAGGAAGTCCCTGTACCTGGAAGTCCTGGTCTGAAAGGTAGATCTCCAGGCGGAGGGGGTCCACTCCTTCTGGTAGAGGCTTGGCCGTTAGCTCCTCCACAGAGTATTGGTTCTTACTCAGCCAGTTCAGGGCGTCCTGCACCAGGGTCACCTTGTTGCGTGCCCCCTCCGCCTACACACACACACACACACACACAAGATAGTCAGCAACAGCGTATCATACTCAGAATTAAAAGGAAAAACACAACATTCTACATTAGGGGAAGGCACCACACTAACCCCTCCCCTGTCAAAGTACAACAGTGTTCACAATTTGGGCTGTACAATATGTACTGTACGGCAAACATGGAGGTTTATGACATTTTTGTTGTTGTTAATACAATCACTTTTCAGGTTACCAGTGTAACATTAATCCACCACCAGATTCCCACCCCCATTAAACACAAAGATATTTGTGTTAAGTCACTCACAATCAACTACTTTATTGCTGACTAGAAGGGTATTATTGTATTAGTAGGGGAGTAGGGCAGTCAGTCTCTTGCCTGGGTGGTGATGTTGGGATCTCTCTCCCAGTAGGGGAAGATGTTGGTGAAGGTCAGCGGTTCAGAGCCCGCTAGGACCAGGTAGGCCTGAGGGGGGCGGCGAGAGTTCTTCTCTGAAATACGACAGCACAACATTATCAATAGTCAACTCAACTACCGCAACCTTCATATACATACAACATTATCAAAAGTAACCTACACTACTATATCATATTCACTACATCTACTTAAACATATGAATACACAAAACCTTAACAGCACTGTGTCAATATAGCCTCTGCTGAATCTAATACATTTAATAATGATCACAATAAGATTTAACTCTCTCCTTTTCCTTTCTCTTAGACTTCTGTTTACCTCTCCGTCAACGTCTTCCCTCTCTCTCGTGACCTCTGACTGACCTTTGCAGTACTGCAGCACCGTCTCCATGGCACACTTCTTCTGGTTCTCCCAGCGGATCTTGGCTGAGCCTGTACACTCTCCGTCGTCGGGCTGCCGGCCCTGCCACAGGTACACCTCCATACGGTTATCTAGCATGAAGAGGCCTGGAGGGAGAGAGAGTAAGGGAGGTGGAGGGAGTTAAATGACAGAGGGGTGTAGAAAGGAGAGAGGACGTATGCATGCATGAAATATTGTGGACAGAAACAGAATGAGTAAGAAGAGCGCGAGAGATGGAGCTATCCATCTGGGGTCTGTACCTGGCTGTGGCACAGAGTATAGATTCTCCTGGAGGAAGGGCATGGCCATGACGGCCCCAGTCACACGGGCCGGGCTCAACAGTTCCTCCCCTTCAAATACTCCCGAGCTGGCGCTCAGACAGAAGAGTCGCGGGGTGAAGTTGTATTTCCCTGGATCTGGACCAAACACCACCACACAGGTGAAAAACCACCACATCAACACAGGTGACTGAGGTAAGCTGGATGTGAAGCTAGTGCAGGACAATAGTAGCATATAATTATCTGGCAGATGGTAATATCCAAAGTGACATAGTGAATACATATCGTCAGTTTAGCGCGTATTGTGTGTAGATTGATGTGGATTTTATTTTTGAAATACATTTTAGAATAAGGCTGTAACGGAACTAAATGTGGAAAATGTCAAGGGGTCTGAATGCATTGTATGTTACAGTATTGGAGCCTGTTACGGTAAGGAATATCTATGTTACGGTAAGACTAGCGATTAAACGTGCGTTACAGTATAGTCAGAATGTGTGAAAATGTTACTGTAAGAAGTGGTACGGTACCTTGGAGCATGCAGTCGTATGCCTTCCTGTCCTGCTGTCCCAGAGCATTCCTGAACCCAACTGGCTCCGTGCCTTCCTCTACCTCCTCCACCTTCAGACTGCTGTTACTGTTCAGGCCCAGCTCAGAAGGATGCCTGGTAGACACACACGTAAGCAGGCGCACACACACACACACACACACACACACACACACACACACACACACACACACACACACACACACACACACACACACACACACACAAACTTGTATACATAAACTAAATGAACGGCACACCAACCTAGTCAGAGCCTAAACTAGTCAGAGCCTAAACTAGTCAGAGCCTGAAAACGAATGTGATTGCTTTACATTTGGTCAGAGCTGAAAAGTTGCTACGTTAAAATAAAGCAGACTGCAGACGCTCCCATAAACAAACGGTATAGGATACTCACCTCTGCTTGAGCCTTTCCACAGCCCTGGCGCCCACCTCCCTGGCACTGGCGTGGGACTTACATCCGTGCCACAGGTAGAGCTGTCCCTGGTGGGCATCCAGCAGAACCAGGGTGGCACGGGAACGCAGGCTGGCACAGCAACACTCCACCTCCACCAGGGAAGCCTCCACAGTGGCTTCCCCGCGCACGCAGTACAGATGCCAGCCGCCTGGACAGGGAGACGCACGGACAAATTCAAGTAGGCGCACAAGAGCTCAGTGGCACAAAACAGACAGACAACGTGTGGTAAACACAAGCACTGTGTTTTAATGCACTCAAGGCATCCGTTCTAGTAGTGCTAAGTGACTAATAAAAAAAGTGATCGCCCAGCTACTAGCCATATCCCTCATTCAGATTTTGTTTTGAAAGAGCCTTCGAGATGACCTTTGAAGTAATGAAAAGAGTGCTATATATTGAATAGACAGTATAAATGTAATACATTATATTATTATTAGTAGAAAGTGATCATGTGAAACATGCACTGTGCTCTAAATAACAAAATGTAATTAGTAACACTGGTACTCCCAAAGCCAATCAAGGCTAGCCAGGAAGAATAATTTGTTTCTCTGCGAGAAAAACTATGCTTGTAATTAACATGAACATTTACAGATAACCTATGAGTTTGTTATTAAGGCACATGAAGCATTTTGCTATGTGTTACGTAGCCTAGTGGATTATTTCGCTCTTCACTCGCGGGGCAAGGCTACCCCCGACCAAAAGCCCGTGAGTTGTCTGATAGTCAATCGGATTTAGTTCCACTGAATCTTTGTCTGTATTTGGTTAATTAATCTCTGGCTGGGCAAATAAGTGGAGGTGAATATTATCTTTTTGTTTGCTCATCACTTATCAGAAACATTTAGCGTGCTATAAAGTAGCCTAAATCAAGTGTAGCCTATTATGTAGCTATTAGGTAACTCTAAAAGTCCGTGGAGGTTTTGAAATATGAGCACGAGACTCACCTGGCTTCTGAAAATATACATTGCTATTTTCTATGCGTATTGTGATGAAGATAGTCCCCAATTAAAAACCCTACGCCTGCTCCTTAGCCTACTAGGTGTAGGATCTGCCATAAGAAGGAGGTTGGTAATATAGGTCATATCATAGGGGTCAAATTATTTTAACTGTTTCGGCTACAAACAAGCTGTCGTAATGGTATAACAGTGATGGCAACAAATATGCGCTCGCTTTCTTCTCTCCAAAACAACAGGTGAGTGAAGACTAATCATTACAACAATTATTACCAGGGAAATTTGTTTTCTAGGTGCACTGGTGCTACCAAATGAAAATATGCAGGTCGCACAGCAAAATATTGAAGCATGTATGCGAACGAAATGGTCAGACTTTAGAGCTCTGCATATACCGGTGTTGTTGACGCCATCATCTTCTCTGCTACCCTTTTGGATGACCAGGCCTCCCTGGAAGAGCTGCAGGAAACATGGAGGCTCCTTGCCCTGTGCCACCAACACCTAACCACCAGTAAGAAAGACAGACCCCATTGTAACACAACAGATTCAATCAATCAAGGTCCTGTTGAACAGCAAATTCATACATACAATCAAGTGCGCTAGATTAGGGCTGGAGCGAGAGCCTGCAGGAGGGTAACTTTCCTGGGTAATAGTTAGGCATCCCTGCACAAGTGACACTTTCGGGTGCTGTGGACTAACCTGTGCCCCCCCTGTGGTTCCCCAGCTCGACGGTCATCAGTGCGGAGGTGCCCTTGCCACTGACGCTGGAGTGACGGCCCTGCCAGAAGAAACAGGCGCTGCGCTCCCGACCTGGACCCCCACTACTCAGCTCCCCCGGCTTCTGCCTCTTACCCACTGGAGGACAAATAATTAAACAAACAAACATACAAATTACAACATCAATGGTGTAATGTAATATTTGTCGGGTTAAGACGGGTAATAATATATACTAAGCTATCTGTATGTATTATGCAAAGGCAGCAGCTACTCTTCACGGGGTCCGGCAATTAATACATTTTAAATACATTCATTACAGAATTCCCAACACACTAAGTGTGTGCCCTCAGGCCCATACTCCACTACCACATATCTACAACACAAAGTCCATGTTTAAGTGTGTGTATAGTGCTTATGTTATCATGTGTGTGTATGCATGTGGCTGTGCCTATGTCTTAAATCTGATTCTACTGCTTGCATCAGTTACCTGATGTGGAATAGAGTTCGATGTAGTCATGGCTCTATGTAGAACTGTGCGCCTCCCATTGTCTGTTATGGACTTGGGCACTGTGAAGAGACCTCTGGTGGCATGTCTTGTGGGGTATGCATGGGTGTCTGAGCTGTGTGCTAGTTGTTTAAACAGACAGCTCAGTGCTTTTAACCTCTCACAAATACAAGTAGTGGTGAAGTCAATCCCGTCTCTACTTTGAGACAGGAGAGATTAACATGCATATTATTAATATGTTTGCTCTCTGTGTTCATCCAAGGGCCAGCCGTGCTGCCCTTTTCTGAGCCAATTGTAATTTTCTAAGTCCCTCTTTGTGGCACCTGAACACACGACTGAACATTAGTCCAGGTGTGATAAAACTAGAGCCTGTAGGACCTGCCTTGTTGATAGTGCTGTTAACCTGTCTGGGAACGTGGTTCCGCTAGCTACATTTCTCAAACATACAAGTAAGTAATAGGCACCATTTTATAGATACAATTCTCATTAATCCAGCCACAGTGTCTGATTTAAAAAAAAGATTTACAGCGAAAGCTCCACAAATGATTATGTTAGGTCACCACCAAGTCACAGAAAAACCCAGCAATTTTTCAAGCCAAAGAGAGGAGTCACAAAAAGCACAAATAGATATAAAATTAATCACTAACCGTAAATGATCTTCATCAGATGACACTCATGGGACTTCATGTTACACAATACATGTATGTTTTGTTTGATAAAGTGAATATTTATATCCAAAAATCTAATTTTACATTGGCGTGTTATGTTCAGTAGTTCCAAAACATGCAGTGATTTTGCAGAGAGCCACATCAATTCACAGAAATACTCATTATAAACGTTGATGAAAATTCAAGTGTTATCCATGGAACTTTAGATAAACTTGTCCTTAATGCAACCTCTATGTCAGATTTTTTAAAAACTTTACGGAAAAAGCATAATCTGAGTACAGCGCTCAGAGCCCAAAACAGCCAAAATAAATACATTTGATGATCTTCATCAGAATGCACTCCCAGGAATCCCAGTTCCACAATAAATGTTTGATTTGTTCGATAAAGTTCATCATTTATGTCCATATACCTCCTTTTGTTAGGGCATTTGGTAAACAAAGGATTAAAATTCCAAAAAGTTATATTACTGGTCGTAGAAACATATCAAACTATGTATAGAATCAATCTTTAAGATGTTATCATAAATGTTCAATAATGTTCCAACCAGAGATTTCCTTTGTCTGTAGAGAAACAATGGAACGAGAGCTACCTCTCATGTGAATGCTGCTGACTGAGATAGAGGCTGCTGGCAGACCTCTGACTCATTCAACTCTCATACAGCCCCCCTTCATAGTAGAAGCCTCAAACAAGTTTCTAAAGACGGTTGGCATCTAGTGGAAGCCTTAGGAAGTGCAACATAAGCAATATCCCACTGTGAGTTCAATAGGGGCTGAGTTTAAAAACTACAAACCTCAGACTTCCCACTTCCTGTTTCGATTTTGTCTCAGGTTTTTGCCTGCCATATAAGTTCTGTTATACTCACAGACATCATTCAAACAGTTTTATAAACTTCAGAGTGTTTTCTATCCAATACTAATAATAATATGCATATATTAGCATCTGGGATTGAGTAGGAAGCAGTTTACTCTGGGCACGCTTTTCATCCAAAAGTGAAAATGCTGCCCGCTATCCCAAAGAAGTTAAGAAGGTAGAGAAGTGCTTTATTATGAACAGTTTCTCCCCATCTTAGCTACTGTTGTATCAATATGTTTTGACCATGACACAGTTTTTACAATCCAGGTTTACTCCAAGCAGTTTAGTCACCTCAACTTGCTCAATTTCCACATTATTTATTACAAGATTTAGTTGAGGTTTAGGAGTTAGTGAATGATTTGTCCAAAATATAATGCTTATATTTAGGACAAACATTCCTTTCCACCCATTCTGTAACTATACAACTGTTGCTGTAGTAGCTTTTTTCCCAAAATGTAATTGAATGAGTAAGCTTTGGTGCTATCAATCTTTGTCATTTATCTTGGTTTCATTGTGTTGTTTCTTCTTCTTCTTCATTTAATTCAGTTTAGTCACATGGTTTCTCAATTTGAGGTAAGTTTGCCAATCAGTTGTGCAGCCAGACTTATTTGCCATTCTTATTGCCTCACCCCTCTCAACCATACCATTAAAAAAAATCCTCATCAATCCACAGGGATTTAACAGTTTTTAAAGTAATTGTCTTAATGGGTACATGCTTATTAGGAACTGGCATAAGTAATTTCATAAATTTGTCAAGTGCTATGTCTATTTACTCATCATTACACACTCTTTACATGAACAACATAGGAATTACTACAAACCTTATTGTATGACTTCTTATACACTATATTAGGCCCAGCCTTTGACACTTTGGTTTTCCTAGATATGGCTATGATACTGTGATCACTACATCCAATTGATCTGGATACTTGCTGTCAAGCACATTTCTGCAGCATTAGTAAAGATGTGATCAATACACGTTGATGATTTCATTCCTGTGCTATTTGTAACTATCCCGGGAAGGTTGACTGATAACCTGGACCAGGTTGCTGGCACTGGTTACAGTTTGAAGCTTTTTCTTGAGTGGGCAGCTTGATGAAAGCCAGTCAATATTCAAATCACCCAAATAATAAACCTCTGTTGATATCACATACATTATCAAGCATTTCATACGTTATCCAGATACTGACTGTTAGCCCTTGGTGGTCTATAGCAGCTTCCCATAAGAACGGGCTTTAGGTGAGGCAGATGAACCTGTAACCATATTAATTCAACAGTATTTAACATGAGCTCCTCTATAATCTTTACAGGAATGTGGTTCTGAATATAAAAAGCAATACCTCCACCACTGGCATTTCTGTATTTCCTATAAATGTTATAACCTTGCATTGCTACCACTGTAACAAAGGTATTGTCTAAGTGAGTTTCTGAGATAGAATATGAATGTCATCTGTTACTAGCAAGTTATTATTTTCATGAACCTTGTTTTCTTAAGCTGCATATGTTAATGTGGGCTATTTTGAGCACTTTTCATGGATGTTTGATTTCATTGGGAAGCTTTGCCGCTGTCTTCGGCTTCCACGGCTCGTGACACGCGACCATCATTGATTGCCATGCGCCCTCTTGCTTCGACTCAGCTATCAGATGGGGGAGGAGAGGTAGGAGATGGCTCCCCTGGTGAACGAACTCCGAGCAACACCGGCCAGTCGGATATAACGACAAACGACAAGACGGAAATACATCCAACATGCGCAAGCGGCAAACATTCCACTCTGCGTTTCCCCCAGTTTCTTATGTAGGCTGGCTACCTGCGTGATCAAGGAAGCCACCTCGAGCCTATAATCCTTGGAAAGCAAACGATTGCCACATTGGAACTGAGTGATCCAGTTTGTCCTGAAACAAAGTAGTAAATACAGCTCCTACAGCGCTGGTTCATTTCCTTCTCCGGACAAAGAGGGCTCCATTGGAAAACCCATCTGGGACTAACTTCGTTAGCTGAATGGCTGACATTAGCTATATTCAGCTCATGAGGTATTATTCTTCAAGAACCGACAGGTACACATATATGGCAAAAACATCTATCTGTCACTGTGTATTTAATCCTGGTAAAGCATTGATCAAAACTTTGATGGGATCCAACTAATTGGTTTTGAAATATTCAAGATACACTACCAGCACCTTTAGTAGATTTTTACGACGTTCGTATGACAACATTACTCACCCACAGTGGTGACCGAGTACTTCCAGCGGATCACGTAGGTGTCTCCTTCGTGCAGCTGGCCCAAGCTCGCCGCCACCAGCTCCTCCTCCTCAAACTCCCGGATATGCCAGGCGTCCACTGCCACTGTGGCGAGCTCCGCCTGGCGTCCGTCCTCCGTTCGGACCATCCCGTAGCCACGCTGAACGTCTACGCCCTCCAGGAGGCTACGTACGGGGCCACCCACACTGTCCAGCAGGGCCTTGGCGTCGCACGGTTTTAAGACGTCGGGCTTGGCCGCCTCAAGGGGCGAGCGGAGGGTAGAGTGCACAGGGCTCTGGAGGGGGAGAAAGAGAGAGTGGGAAATGGGTATGAGAGAGGAGGAAATGGGTGTTCGTTTTTTCTTTCTTCTTTACACAAAAGCAATGGGACCGTATACTGTATGACAAAGTATGTGATTATGCCTCATAACATGACGACCCAATGTGACAAAAGGGCCTGAAAAGGGTGGATTCTATTAATCTATTATTTTTAATACTGTAATGAGAAAAAAAAGGTAATTGCATCCCCATACCAGAACGCTTTTCATTTGCTACACAGACATTCTTCTCCCTGTCTCCTCATCTGCACTGATCTGAAAAGAACTGACGAGGTGAAAGACTGTCTTTCCCAACCCATTGCTTTCTCTCTGGGGTTTTAGGCTCGGTTTCTGTGTAAGCACTATGTGACAACTGCTGATGTAAAGATGACTTAATAATTATTCTGTTTTTGATTGAGGACAGCTGTTTAAGCAATTGAGATAAAGCCCCCCCCCCCCAGATCCATACCTTGGCCTCATCCATGGCAGACTCCTCTTTCCTCTCAGCCCAGTCCAGGAACTTCTCTCTGAACAGAGCAGTCTCGTTGTGCTCCGACAGACGGCCGAACAGAGCCCAGCTGGGACGTCCCTCACCCTGCCTACACACAAAACACATACAGATACACACAAACATTGAGAAAACAACACCAACAAAAACACTCACAGTGCGGTGCATCTAAAGTAGTGATGGGGGTAGAAAATGGATACAAATACATAACGCAATATTATTTGATGATATTACAACAAAACTTTGACATGTCTCTCTGTAGCAGACAAGAGCAACATGTTTGGAATATCGAATCGCAACACATATAAAATCCTGAATAGCAATAGATATATGGGCAACTAAGTATTGTGATAATATTGTATCATCGTTAGGCCCCTGGCAATTCCCAGCCCTAATCTAAAGTGTCTTCGCCCCATTGACACAGACTTCAACATTTGCAAATACTCATCATGGCTAAACAGATGCTAGACACATGCTGCCATACTCTAGTGTAGACAGTCCTTTGCCTCTGCATATTCGGGGTAGTGGCACTCAGTTCAAATGAGAGCACTGGTCCTTCAAACACTAGCCCTTCAAGCAACTCCAAACGTTTTTGTGGCATGACCCGGCAAAGACCTTTAGAATTTTCCTGTGGTCATCAAAAACTGAGCGATGTGATTGGACAGCGTGTATAAAATGGCAGGCTAAGAGCTTGCAACTCACTCAGGGACATCAGTATTGGTTGAACAGGCGTCCAGGGGATTGACCCTGCAGCTGCTGTAGTCGTAAGAACCGCTCCACAGCTGCCTCCCTAATTGGACAGCCACCTTTCTGTCACCAAGGGGGACGTCCTTCCCCGTCCACACGTACACCTCACTGCCAAAGTCAAACACTAACACCTAGAGAGAGGGAGAATCAGGAAAGTCAGACACACACTTTCACACATCCAAACGCAAATACACTTTCACACACAGGTATACCTCTTTAGAGTTGAGCAGGGTGACACTAGGGATGGAGGCCCAGGCCTCTTTGTGGGGCACCAGTTTGCCCTCCTGCAGCCCGTAGACCCCATTAGAGTCTAACACACCACTTTCATACAGCTCATCCTCCTCCGGCTCCCCTGCACCTGCACACAAATGGACATGGAAATGGACATAAGTGTGTGTGTGTTGAGAGGGGGAGGTGGTATTTTGGGTGTTGGAAGGTGGTGTGTGTGATGAGGTGTATTAGATATGGTCATCTAATGTGTTTGTGTGTGGTCTGTGTTCAAGTGTGTACCTGGGATATGTTTACGACCTGGTCCACCGTGTGTGTGTGTACAAGAATGTGTTTATGCGAGTACGCACATTTATTTATTGTTGTAAGTGTACACTGTATGTATGTGTGTGTGAGAGAGAGAGAGACTGCGTGTGTACACATCTACTGGTGTGTGTGTACAATTTATAAGCGCACTGTATGTGTGTGTATATGTGTGCATGCAAACAAGCACGTATGTACCTCTGTAGTCGGTCTTGCCCCCCAGTAGGTCCCAGAACTCCTTAGCCCATTTGTTGTCAGTGTTGATGCCCTCCTCCAGCACAGTCACCTGGGAGGCCTTACAACCAAGGTCCCTCTTAGCCTGCACGAACGATGCCATCTCTGAGGCCTAGGGATACAGGACAGGCCAAAGAGCTTAGACCATGGTCGTATTCATTCGGCCAAGTGACATAAAACTTTTTTTCAATTCATTATTTGTATTTCGACGAACTTCCTGACGTGACTGAAACTGATTACTTTCGGATAAACAGAAGTGTCTGGGGGATTAGGATTTCTGGATGGGGAAGGAGAGAGGCTAGTGTGGAGCTGAACAGTAACACATTTCAGAATGAATGTTGACATTGTATCACATGGTGGCCACAGAGCAAATACATACAACTGTTGAAACATTCGACTTCAACTGATCTACTTAACTCTAGAACTGGCAGCCATGTACTACTGAATGCATCCAAATGGAACCTTTGGTTTCTATGCGCCCCGGTGCCTCTTGACATTACTTTTAAACTCTAGGCGGTAGCTCTAGGCTAGAACTCATCCAACATTCTCTAGAACCTTGGCATGTTGGCAACCAAGCCCCCCCCCCCCCCCCCCAAAAGAGACATTCTACTCGGAAACAGAGCAGAACTAGCTGTGAAACGACATTACTCTTTAAATATTTATCCTAAAACCTAAGACTTCAGCTGAATTTTGATTCTTGATGGATCACCACTACAATCATGGAAAAGTACTGCCTTCAGAGGAGTGTAGCGACCTCCGGGCGGTGGAAGGACTGCTATGTGAAGGGGGAAATTCTTTCCCTCAGGAAATGCAGTGTGAGAAGGTAGAGAGCTGCTCCTCTTCCTCCCCATCCTCCTTCTCCCAGGATGGTGTCTCTGTCCTCGTCACCCTCTACGGTTGCCACCAGAAGAAGAACTGGGACCTCCAGGCTCCACCAGGACATACCGCAGTTCCTCCCAACTGAGGAGCAGCAGCAGAGTGGAGAGGGTGAAGTCAACTCCACAGTTGAGCCGCTGGTCTGCCAGGTCTAAGTACACCGGCAACTGAAACAGGCTAGTCCCCGCCGCCACAACTGTGAGGCCCAAGGTGGAGAACAAGTCTCCCACATCTCCACCTGGACCATGGTCACCAGGCTGAGGGCCCCTGTTTAATGACAAGGGCGATGACCAGGTGATGCAGCTCCTCTAGATTTAGTGCTCCCAGGCCCAGCCATGTTCTTCACCAAACTGTACAACTCTTCTCTCAAGGTATGTCATGTCACCATATTATACAGCTTTATTGTTAGAGAGCCACCCTGAAACAATTCTCTCATCAGAAGAGGAGGAGGAGAACCTGCGGAAGCTCAAGGAGTCCTTGGAGAACAGGTTTGTCCAAACCACTGCTCCCAGACTTTCGTCCCATACCCATCACCTCTCATCACCAGAGGAGACCCACTGGCAGGTCTGAGGCTAAGGAGGAGCTCCTAATGATCCACGGTCACTGCGTCCCAGTGTAGCAGCAGATCTACCACTCGGTGGTGGACTCCATGCTGGCCACCGCCTCTGTCCATTCCCCATGCTACAGTCTGAACCAGCAAATGTGGGAGGCGCTCTGGTGCCCTACCTTCACCAGCACCCAGCTGGTAGACGCTACGCTCCCCAGATAGACGTGAACATCAGCTTGGAACCAGAGCGTCAGCAGTCTCAGAGGAAGAGGGCCAGGCACTGAACTGAACAACTGCTTTTACTCTTTAAAAATAGAATTCAGATATTTTTTACACATTGCCATTTTCAAAATAAATATTTTTAAACTATACTATTTTGGGCTGGTCTTCCTTACCATCATATTTAGACAATAAAATGCATATATATTTAAAATATATATATTTTTAAAACAAACAGTTCATAAAGTATAACAGTTCCTTATCATCTGTTCATTTGAGAACATGTTGAGAGGTCAGACAGTGTTAGTGAATGATAGTCCTGTAGAATAGAGGGTTGAGAGTGATGGATGGGAAGGTGGAAGGAATGTATAATGGGAGAGTGCTCAGCCCATGTCCCTGTGAGTAGATCTGAAAGGATCAGATAACAGTAGACCCGTTCCAGGAGAATGTCGTGGTGAGTACATCCTGTTTGAAGTACACTAGACCAACATAGCTACAGTGGTGTAGCAGGGGTCAAAGCTGAGTGCTGAAAAACCCTGGAAGACAATGAGTGAAATTAGGGCTATGGTGCTCATTTGAATTTCCTAGATTTTTCAGGCTAAGGATCAGTCCAACATGTTGACCTAAAACATTGTTTTTGTGTTTAATTATAGACAGAGGCTGCGGTTCCAAAGCCCCCCCCCCCCATTCTGGCGCTGTCACGACACCCACGGAGCAAAGAATAAATACTGAATCTTCCCCAGAGCAAAACAGTTGTATCACGTTCCGCACGCGTGTTTCTTTACCTCAGCTTGACACACAGTTTTGCAGTCATCCTCCCTTCACATTTCTCACTGTCAATTGTGAATGAAAAGTCATGTTTTACGATGAACCATCAATGCCAATCATCTGATCTCAAGCAGTTTAATGGGAAAATGCATTTAGATCTTCTTGCGTTACGTACAGTGTTGTTTCGAAGTACAGTGTTTTGAATTATGTACAGTGACTGAATTTTTGAGCAGATGGAGTTAAACTGAAGCATACCTGTGTGTTGTTTCATTCAAAACACATTTTGCCTAGTGGCGCACGCTGTTGAGTTTCCGCCTAGAAGGCCAGTATCCCGGAGTCGCATCTTCACTGTTGACGTTGAAACTGGTGTTTTGCGGGTACTATTTAATGAAGCTGCCAGTTGAGGACCTGTGAGGTGTCTGTTTCTTAAACTGGACACTCAAATGTACTTGTCCTCTTGCTTAATTGTGCACCGGGGCCTCCCACTCCTCTTTCTATTCTGGTTAGAGCCAGTATGCACTGTTCTGTGAAGGGAGTAGTACACAGTGTTGTACAAGATCTTCAGTTTCATGGCAATTTCTCGCATGGAATAGCCTTCATTCTCAGAACAAGAATAGAATGAGTTTCAGAAGAAAGTACTTTGTTTCTGACCATTTTGAGCCTGTAATTGAACACACAAATGCTGATGCTCCAGATACTCAACTAATCTAAAGAAGGCTTTTTGGACAGTTTTATTGCTTCTTAAACAGCAGAACAGTGTGCCAACATAATAGCAAAAGGTTTTCCAATGATCAATTAGCCTTTTTAAATGATAAACTTGGATTAGCTTACACAACGTGCCATTGGAACACAGGAATGCTGGTTGCTGATAACGGGCCTCTTTACGCCTATGTAGATATTCCATTTACAATCTGCCGTTTCCAACTACAATAGTCATTTATAACATTAACAATGACTACACTATATTTCTGATCAATTTGATGTCATTTTAAATGGAAGAAAAAAGGGGATATTTCAAAGTGACCCCAAACTTTTAAACGTAACTGTACGTTGGGCGATTAGGCCTGGCTCGCAGTTGGCGTTCCAATTCATCCCAAAGTTATTAGATGGGGTTGAGGTTAGAACTCTGTGCAAGCCAGGCAAGTTCTTCCACATCGATCTCGACAAACCATTTCTGTATGGATCTTGCTTTGTGCATGGGGGCATTGTCATGCTGAAACAGGAAAGGGCCTTCCCCAAACTGTTGCCACAGAGTCCTATGGCAGCAAACTTTACACCACTCCAGCCGACGCTTGGCATTGCGCGTGATGATCTTAGGCTTGTGTGTGACTGCTCAGTTCTTGTGCTGACATTGTTTCCAGAGGCAGTTTGGAACTCTGTAGTGAGTGTTTCAACCGAGGACAGACGATTTATTAGCGCTACACACTTCAGCACTCGGCGGTCTCGTTTGTGTGAGCTTGTGTGGCCTACCACTTCATGGCTGAGCTGTTGTTGCTGCTAGACATTTCCACTTCAGCACTTACAGTTGACTAGGGCAGTTCTAACAGGGCAGAAATTTGACCAACTAACTAGTTGGAAAGGTGGCATCTTATGACAGTGCCATGGTGAAAGTCACTGAGCTCTTCAGTAAGGCCATTCTACTGTTAATGTTTGTCTATGGAGATTGCATGGCTGTGTGCTCGATTTTGTACACCTGTCAGCAACAGGTGTGGCTGGAATAGCCGAATCCACTAGTTTGAAGCTGATGCACTATATTTACAAAGGTATGTGGACATGTCTAGTACCTTGGCTTTCTCGATGACGTTGGCGAACTCTCCGCTCCACATGAAGCAGTGTTTGGGGGTGATGAGCAGGAAGCAGTCGCCGCTGTTCAGGGAATGGGCAGCGGGCTCCACCAGACGCACCTGCACGTGCCTCCGACCTGCAGACCACACCCAGACAGACCCCCTTTAGAAGCCAGACCGTCACTTACTCCAACCAGTCATTCCTATGCTTATGGAAGTTTAGTTAAGGAACAACCCTGAAAGAATTTCCGAAAAATACATGCTACTGTACACTCCCTGGAAAGTTTGAAATCTGTGCCACTGTTGTATTGTTCAAGGGTACTGGTAATGAACAAAAAATGTGTCAAATGTATTTACAATGAAGAATCGTTGTAAATAAAAACGTAGTGCACTATACAGAGAATATGGTGCAATTTCTGAACAGAAAAAAGGTGTTCCTGACCTCGTGACCTTTGCCATCTGACTGACCTTTGATGCGGATGAGCATGAGCTTGTTGAAGGGCAGCGTGCTGTTGTTGGTCACCACCTCAGTGGACTTGGTGCTGCGCAGGTTGACCTTGCGGAAGTTCTCCTTGCTAGCCAGGCCGGCCAGAGCTGCGTCCGCCAGGTTGGAATGCTTGGCCACTGTGGATGACAAGAGACAAAATGGAGGTTAGTAGGCCATTATTGTACTTGGACAATGTGAACGTGAGCTGAAACGGGGGTGGGTAGCAATCCAAAATGGAGGTTAGCAGCGACTCATCGACACCCCCACCCGCAGCCTCTAATCCTCTGACTCCATGGGGGACCGTGCATTCAGCTATGTCACCCTCACTCTCTGGAACTCTCCCCCCGTATAACTGCGAATCTGACTCCATTCAATCCTTCAAGTCGTCTCAAAACCCACCTTTGAGTAATAGTATTTACTAGTATGGGGTCCAAACAGGAAACAAAACAAATGAAATACATAATGTAATATAGATAATACTCTATTATCTCCTCCCTCTGCCTCACACTTCAGAGACAGGAGATGGCTCCTGCCCTATGAGCCCCTACATAATACAGTGCAAATTACAATACAAAATATATAAAAATGTCTGTCTCTTCACAGTCCCGGTTTCCCGTAAGGTGTTCTTTTAATTTGGTTTTATTGCGAGCTTGAGTTTCCTGGGGGTTCAGAAAGTTCCATGTAGTCATGGCTCTATTTAATACAGTGCATTTCCCAGCCTCTGTTCTGGACCTGGGGACTGTGACGAGACCACTGATAGCATATCTTGTGTTGTACCGATGAGTGTCCGAACTGTGTGTCAAATGCTTGAACAGACAGTTTGGTACCTTAAACAACAAGCATTCAAGTCTATAGCATTTTATTCTTTGTCTTGCCCTCTAGTCTTTTTACCATGTAGGCAATGTCATGTAAACTGTTGGTCCCATGTTTCCTGAGCTGAAATAAAAGATCTCAGAAATGTGCCCTCCCAGGCCCACCCATGGCTGTGCCCCTGCCCAGTCATGTGAAATCAATAGATTAGGTCCTCATTTATTAATTTTAATTGTCTATGAACTTTAACAAAGTAAAAAAAAAAAATAATCTCGCACGTTGCGTTTATATTTTTGTTACGTATTTTTATTTAGCTAAATTCAATTATATTCTTCTTACTATAAAATCTGATAAAACAAAATAATGGCAGGGGACTTATAATCAATCATGTCACCTAAATGAACAAGCCTACAGCTTATGTCATGGGAGCGTAGCCAGATAACATAGGCCAATAGTAGGCAAACTCATTCTGTTCTTCAGATCATGTTTCTCTAGACCGGACTAAAATAAATAATGGATTTATTGTGATGGTGTATATTAAATTATTTTCCTCCTGCATAAGGTAAATGCAGACTGTGATCAAGAACAGCGATCAAGAACAGTGTAGTGACAGAATATAATAGCACCTCCTTAGCCACCTGGGGATTCACCTTTTAGAAAACGATCCATTTACAACTTGTTAAACGAATAATTATCTTTGAAATCTGCGTTGCATGGGCCTCCTGCGTGGTGCAGCGGTCTAAGGGAAGTCAGGAACCAATACACGCAGTCAGTCAGGAAAGCTAAGGCCAGCTTCTTCAGGCAGAAGTTTGCATCCTGTAGCTCCAACTCCAAAAAGTTCTGGGACACTGTGAAGTCCATGGAGAACAAGTGCACCTCCTCCCAGCTGCCCACTGCACTGAGGCTAGGAAACACGGTCTCCACCGATAAATCCATGATTATCGGAAACTTCAATAAGCACTTCTCAACGGCTGGCCATGCCTTCCGCCTGGCTACTCCAACCTCGGCCATCAGCTCCGCCCCCCCCCCCGTAGCTCCTCACCCAAGCCTCTCCAGGTTCTCCTTTACCCAAATCCAGATAGCAGATGTTCTGAAAGAGCTGCAAAACCTGGACCCGTACAAATCAGCTGGGCTTGACAATCTGGACCCGCTATTTCTGAAACTATCTGCCGCCATTGTCGCAACCCCTATTACCAGCCTGTTCAACCTCTCTTTCATATAAAATAAACAAACCACCTTGCATTACAGAACACATTATAGGGATGGCTTACTCCTCTCCACTTGGATCCTCTTGGTTTCCACGGTAGCTATATTGAGTCTCTGTTCCGTGTAGACCTGGCGGATGTCGTTGCGGGCCGCCAGGGCACGGAGGGGGTTGCGTGAGCCCTGGTTATTCCGAGTAGGACGCACAGCACGCTTGTGCTCCGTCACTGCCGACGTCAACCTAGAATCATATGCAGAAGACGGGGAGGTTAGAAGGAGAGATGTACACCTTGAGATCATTTACAAATGCAAAGGGTAATTTAAAAACCAAAAAACTTTGTTAAGTGAGAATAGGCATTGGTCTGAAGCCGAAAAATAAAGGAAATTCACATCAACATCACAATGCCGATTCCACCCATGCTCTTCCAAGGTTTTCCAGCACACAGCTCTGACCTGCTACAGTAGCTATGTTAGTATAGTACTTCAAACTGTGTGGAGGCAGGTTGCTTAGGATTTAAACCTTCTCAACCTAATTCATACTTTTTTGGAGGTGCTTCCACAATAGTGTGATTGTACGACATTCAAGGTAAAGTATTGGAATCTTCACCCACCACAGTAAGACGCTATCCCATTACGTTACCTTTTCATGCTTTATAAATTAAATGAAGGCAAACTTTGCTTTTATTCTTACAAGACCATCAGGCTTGATTGAGACGATTTGTCTTGTAGTAATGTGGTGCATGCCTGTATTTCCTTAAGCTTTCATTTTAGCAAAACATGTCATTGAAAAAACAACATAATAACATCCTTTTTTGTCAGTAGGTGCCCAACATAACATGTGGTGGTGTGTTGGACACAGTAGCTCAGATAGCATGTCTGCATTCATGATTTTCGTAAGTGTTAGCTTACCTGTGTAATATTGAATTATACCCAGAAGCACTTGTTTCAAACATGATCCTGTTTTATCAATTGCTGTTCTGACCAATGGCGAGTTCATTACCTCTGTCAAAATAATATGTGGTTGTTTGTACTTATTTCTTTCCGCAATAAAGATGGCGACGCAAGAATAATACACATTTGTGAAGTTCATTTCTTTTTTGGCATCAGACCAATGCCCATAACATAAAACACTGTTTAAAAATATATATACATTTTTTACACCGGAAGATGAGTATGCTATACATTATACATTATAAATAAGCAATAAGGCCTGAGGAGGTGTGGTATATGGACAATATACCACAGCTAAGGGATGTTCAACATTCCAACCTTGTCTAGCATTATCTACTCTAAATAATGTCATTATTCCATTGTTTGACTCACTTTTAAATGGGGTACTTTTACTATGAAGGCGAACTGCAAATGCCACTATTGTGGCTAATCCTTACTGTGGCTAGCATCACCCAGGTGTGCACGGCAGAGTTGAAAAATATCCAACACATGGTTCTTAGTATGGCCCTGTTGATCAGCATACGTAGATTAAAATGCCAAAAAGACAGGAGGAGTATGGTGTCAACAGATCAATATATAAGCGAAAATATTGGTCGGAAACGGTACCAGAACCATACAGGTCCCCTAAACAAAAAATATCTCCTCCAGAAGGTGAACCTGCAATGTTCTAATCCACAGGCAGGAACTCGAACCATTACTTTCCAAATCCTCTTCTTAAAAAGTTGACTTTGACAGACTATGTCTGGAAGCATTCATTCCAAAATGACGTTGTTCATACACTCAGTAGTGATTGCACATTTATCTTGTTTGGTGAAAATATAGTAGTCTAAAACAGTTGACTTGTTGAAAACAGACTCAAAAACAGACTCAATTGATCAAGTAGAAAGCATTTCCTTTTCTTTTGACTGTACACTGCTGGCTGGCTGTGCCGCAGCCTGATCTCATAGCATTTCGTATGATTATGTACAGTACCAGTCAAAAGCTTGGTAACACCTACTCATTCAAGGGTTTTTCTTTATTTTAGTATTTTCTACATTGTAGAATTATAGTGAAGACATCCAAACTATGAAATGTAGCAAAATCTGAAGCAAAAATTGGATAAAAGTAGAGACTCGGAGCTACAAAATGGCATATCATACACTACAGTTCAGGAACAATGGGAAAGTCATTTTGCTTTGAAAGTTGATAAACTTGTAAACTCACTTTGAGAAAATGGCCTTTGAATATTTTGCTACTACTATTGGAGAGCCCTTCTTTGTCTACACCCATTCAGTATCATTCACACCCTCTTAAGCTTTAGCCCCACCCATCTCTTTAAGGGTTGATCCGAATGTACTATCAACAGCAGTCAAGCTAACTTGCTAGCTACTTCCAGTCATCTACGGTGAGTGAGAGAGAGAACAGCTCACTGAACATTACTCGCCCCAGCAGAGCTGGTTAGGCTGTTATGTTATCCAGAGTGTGCTGTCAGATTGTCCGTTCCAAATTCAGAGCATCCGCCGGAAGCTCTGACCGATGAGTTTACTGACACCGGCCATATTCAACGGGTGTTAAATGTTTGAAAAGGAATCAGTTATTCTGCCCTCTCTGGCGCACTCAGTGCTCTGAAATCGGAGTAGATGGCCAGACTGAATTTAGGAACGTACCCGAAATGGTTACTTGCATAGTGGAGTCTTTTGATAAGACATGTGGCAACTCATGACTTTACTTCCCTGCATGAATCTTCAGGTAGCTAACCTACCAGGTTCAATGTTAGCTAGCTAAAATTAGGCTATACCTAGCCAAGCATTTGGCTCTTTCTGTCAAAATTGGAAACGTGTCATATCCGAAAATGTAGCTAGCTAGACTATCTTAACCGCATACATAATTCATGGTTGGAGGAGTCTCCTGGCGGATGCCATGGTTGTCCGGGTGTTTTCTCCATCTCCTTAGCTATCACACTTGAATTCCACTGATTTCAAAATATGTTAGCATTGTCTATAAATGCTACAAAAAGGTAGCACATTGTTGTTTCTTATGTGCATGTGAGAGCGATAAATTATACATTTTATAAAAACTGTTGCACCTACAAATGTAGTAAATCCGCCATTTAAAAAAAAGACTGAAAGTCACTTTATGCACGCTATAGTCTCGTTTTAATCCGACGTCTAGAATTTGAGCTAGGTAGGCGCAAGAAATAGTTTTAAAAAATCAATTGCTAACAACCCAGTATCTGGTTCTCGGTAACGGCTGGACGATCATGACGAGTTGCGGGGAGCGTGTTGTGTACCTCCAATCAAGTTGATTTACACATTTTCATCAATATTGGTGTCATATTGGCTTAGATATGATGGTGGGGATTTTTTAAATTTAACATTGAGCGTCAATCAATGCCTATCGCCCCCACAATGATCAAGTTAACTGGTACAGTACATCTCATAAAGTACAATGTATGGAAGATTCTGTATAGTCATGCTCGTACTGTAGGAATAAATAAGAGCAATTTACCTAAATGAACATGGGGAAAAAAGACAACTAAAAACTAATATCTATACTTTTTTTAAATGTTAAAACAGTGTTTCCAAATCTCACCTCAAGTACCAACTACTCTAGTCGATAAGCAAACTCAACGAACAAATCAAATTGACCAGTGGAATTCCCTGACTAATTCTCCCACTGAGAACTAAAACTAAGCAAAAAAACAAACGTCCTCTCACTGTCAACTGCATTTATTTTAAGCAAACTTAACATGTGTAAATATTTGTATGAACATAACAAGATTCAACAACTGAGACATAAACTGAACAAGTTCAACAGACATGTAACTAACCGAAATTGAAGAATGTGTCCCTGAACAAAGGGGGGTGTCAAGATCAAAAGTAACAGTCAATCTGATGGCCACACCAGATACTAAGTACTGCAGTGCATCTTCTCCTCATGGACTGCAACAGGTTTGCCTCATTCTTGCTGTGAGATGTTACCCCACTCTTCCACAGGATCCAACAGGTCCCAGACGTGCTCAATAGGATCCGGGCTCTTCGCTGGCTATGGCAGAACACTGACATTCCGGTCTTGCAGGAAATCATGCACAGAACGAGCAGTATGGCTGGTGGCATTGTCATGCTGGAGGGTCATGTCAGGATGAGCCTGCAGGAAGGGTACCACATGAGGGAGGAGGATGTCTTTCCTGTAATGCACGGCGTTGAGATCACCTGCAATGACAACAAGCTCAGTCCATTGATGCTGTGACACACCGTCCCAGACCATGATGGACCCTCCACCTCCAAATCGATCCTGCTCCAGAGTGCAGGCCTCGGTGTAACGCTCATTCCTTCGACAATAAATGCAAATCCTACCATCACCCCTGGTGAGACAAAACCTTGACTCGTCAGTGAAGAGCACGTTTTGCCAGTCCTGTCTGGTCCAGTGTCGGTGGGTTTGTGCCCATAGGAGACTTGTTGCCGTGATGTCTGGTGAGGACCTGCCTTACGACAGGCCTACAAGCCCTCAGTCCAGCCTCTCTCAAACCTATTGCGGATAGTCTGAGCACCGATGGAGGGATTGTGCATTCCTGGTCTAACTCAGGCAGTTGTTGTTGCCATCCTGTACCTGTCACGCAGGTGTGATGTTAAGATGTACCGATCCTGTGCAGGTGTTGTTACACGTGGTCTGCCACTGCGAGGACAATCAGCTGTCCATCCTGTCTCCCTGTAGCACTGTCTTAGGCGTCTCACAATACAGACGTTGCAATTTATTGCCCTGGCCACATATACAGTCCCCATGTGTAACGGATGTGAAACGGCTAGCTTAGTTAGCGGTGTGCGCTAAATAGCGTTTCAATCGGTTACGTCACTTGCTCTGAGACCTTGAAGTAGTGTTTCCCCTTGCTCTGCAAGGGCCGCGGCTTTTGTGGAGCGATGGGTAACGATGCTTCGAGGGTGACTGTTGTCGTTGTGTGCAGAAGGTCCCTGGTTCACGCCCGGGTATGGGCGAGGGGACGGTTTTAAAAAATTATACTGTTACACATGCCTCCTTGCAGCATGCCTAAGGCACGTTCACGATGATGAGCAGGGACCCTGGGCATCTTTCCTTTGGTGTTTTTTTAGAGTCAGTAGAAAGGCCTCTTTAGTGTCCTAAGTTTTCATAACTGTGACTTAATTGCCTACAGTCTGTAAGCTGTTAGTGTCATAATGACCGTTCCACAGGTGCGCATGTTCATTAATTGTTTATGGTTCATTGAACAAGCATGGGAAACACTGTTTAAACCCTTGACAATGAAGACCTGTTAAGTTACATTTTTATGAATTATCTTTGAAAGACAGGGTTCTGAAAAAGGGACGTTTCCTTTTCTGCTGATTTTATATTCAACAGGACCGATTCCAATACAGTTTGTAGATTGCTACATTGACACAGACTGAACCGTACTTTGGCGTGTCGGCTTGAAGGTCGCTGAATTCCTCCTCGGTCAGTGCAGTAACGACAGCGCCTCGGGCGGTGGGCGACACAGGTTTGTAAAAGCGGCCAAACGTCTCCTCATCATCCAGGGTCATGACCTCCTTCTCAGTCTCGGCAGTCACCTCGATGGTGGAAGTCCGGCTATGCCCCAGCCCTGCCATGAAACAGAAAGCAGGAAGTAGGAAATGAGAACTTTCAGGATTCAACCAGTTTGACTGAACTCTTACTACTGTAGATCAAAAGGCCACCACTGTCTAGTTTTCTACAAAAACCCCATGTGTAGGACTACCCATTATCGCGCTATAGCCCTGCAAGCCAATATGTCAGAGAAGTATCAACGTCGACAAACTCAACAAGCGATTCCAGTTACTTTCTGTAACTCGGGAGTGTGAGGAAGATTCAGACAGAAGTCAATTGGAGAGAGAAACGTTCTTATTTATTGGCAATTGCGTATAGAGTCTGTCGATTTTCACGCTTTTATGGCACAAAGGGTGTCATGACAAAAAGTGTGCCTACGGAGAAACTTGATAGTGGCTTTATTTTTAAAAGATGTCATAACAAAAAGTGTGGCCACGGTGAAACCTAATAGTGTCAGTGTGTGGGATTTACCTTTACTGTGGAGCTTGTCCAGGAAGGACTCTAGCTTGTCCAGCCTCTTGTCCCCTTCCACCTTGACACCAGTCGGAGTGGAGATTTCTTCTCAGCAAAAGAGATGACGACATATAGGCGGCCATTTTGACAACAGGTCACTTGATGTATGGTTAGTTTCCTGACTTTAGAATTTTAGGAAAATGGCACTTGTATAGCACTTTTTACAAATACATGTCATGGGGCAACTAACTATGGACCTAAACCCCAAATAGCAAGCAGAGGCTTAAATGGATAGTGTAAGAGTTTGGCAATTAAGCCCTTAAGCATGCTATGCTTCTAGTCGACTTCCAGACATTGCGCTAACGCTAGATAGCGTTAGAGAAACTAGAAACTAATACGAGTTCATCGGACTCTGGGTAGGTAGAAAAGGGGCTTAATTGCCAAAATGTCACACTATCCCTTAAGTGCCCCCAAACAATCTGACTGAAAATGTCAAAATATTTAGACTACTAGTCTGATTATACAGTCCATTTAATCATCAAAAGGAGAACATAGTATACCTTCATGTGGCTTGACTGGCGTGGTGCTGGACTTCTTAATGTGGGAAATGGGAGACTCCTCTTTACCAGTCTCGGACACAAGACCTGATGGGAAAGAACACTGGGGTCATACTGACGTCAAAGTGGACTTGTGCAATTTATATGAAGTGTGAGTATATACTCTAAAAGGTAGTATTTCCCAGCTGCATTTTCTAAGCCCACTCCACATACAATAGGATTAGTCCATATAAAAACAGCATGCGTGTGTGGAACGATAGGTGTGGTAAAAGGGGGGTGTCTGACGCAGACCTCTCTTGGCCATGCGCCCGGCCACGGTGAACTGGGTGGAATCGTTGGCGGCGCCCCGCCCCCTGCTCTTCCATGCCTCCTCCTTCTCCTGTAGGATCTTCATCCTGTCCGCCAGGGACATCTTGGTCTCCACGTCCGCACTGGACTTCTGATGGGGGAAGGGAGAGGAAGGAGAAAGGGATGGAGAGGGGGAGACAGGTTAGAAATAGGCAAATGAATGAGTAGCACATGGGGATGTGTGAAACCTATTCCTCAGCCTGAAGTGTCCCAACTTGTGTCAGCAAAAAGCCAGCTTTTCGACGTGGCGCAGACTGGTAAGACGATTCAGGAAGACGGTCACGTGTGCTGGCAAGGCAGGGGTCCCGAGTTCGCGACAGGTACAGGCCAAATCGGGAGGGAGTGGCACTCGCTAAACAAGCAGCGTGACGTCCTTTACAAATGCATGTGTTGACAAGTCGTACATAGAATTTTGGGAGAATATTGGGCTACTTCTACAGCTGAATGCTGGAGACAAAGAGTGTGGAAGAGAGATGCAGAGAGAGTCAGACACACAGAGAGTGGAACAGAGCACAAACATATTGGAACATTTCCCAAACTACATTGGTCTTCAGGAAACTTATGAGCTACACTACCAACAGAGAACCCCACTTCTCCCCTCGGAAGCAAAACAAATGTATACTCATGAATTGTGCTTCATTGCCATTGCTGTTTCTGCACCTAAATTTCATCATTAAAATGAATTACTGTGGAATTTACCAGGCACAAGTCCCACGAGCTGTTGCACAGTAATTCATGATATTAAATATCCGTGATGCATTTTATGGCCTTGGCTTGATTTCCAATGGCTGAGTACAGTACAATGGTGTGTGTGTGTGTGTGTGTGTGTGTGTGTGTGTGTGTGTGTGTGTGTGTGTGTGTGTGAGCTGTGAGACAAAATAAGAAAACCCCTTTCGGGAGACTGCATGGTTTCAAAATGCCAATTATTATCCACTCATTAGAAAATAACGATGTGATAATATTTAATCTTGCTAATTTACTCTGGTGAAAGTTAAAACGCTAATTGTGAAAATTGTGAAACGTAAAACAGGCTACAAATGAATGAATGAACATCGAGGGAATGTTGCCTAGCGCCACGCGGAGAATGGAATCAATCATATGTTAAACATACATACAGTAGATCAAAAGGACTCCTCCTAGAACCACCTGGCCTGTCAAAGTCTGCATTTGTTTTTGTTCAGCTGAAAACTAGGAAGCAACTAAGCCTGCTGACTCACTGATACATTCAACAATAGAGTACCAACCTAAACACACAGGGCCGGCATCCCAGATTAAGCCTAATCCTGGACTAAAAAGCATTTTCAAATGGAGATTTCCCATTTGAGCATGTTGTTTAGTCCAGTACAGGCTAAATGTGTCCAGAAAACTGGAGTAAGGTAGATATGTAATGTATTTTGTCCCAATCTAGATTATTGAGAAAGTTGATATTATATAGAAATATACCAAGATATATAGACATTGAATTAGTCAAAATGAACTGAATTACGAGAAATATAAACAGAAAGACTAAAACGGTTCAGCTTTAGCTGACAACTAAAATGTCTATATGGAGACATAAAAGAGAAGGTTTCAGGCCCCAAAGCTCCATATTAAATCACTTCCCCACACTTGACACACCCACACCTGAACATATTTGAAAGGCTTGGGTCAAAACATGGATAGGCATTTTGAAGGAAAGGTTTGGTTGATTCCAAAAACATGTTTTTTTTTATAAAAGATTGCCATTTCCATTATTACTTTAGAGAAGAAAAATGACCGTCATGGATATTACAGGGCCTTGAAGATTTCTTGATGAAAATCTATCATAACACATTTGTTGTCATTCTGAATGTTTTTTTTTTTAAATGTCAGCAGAAGGCATAGTCCTTAGGATTGCATAAATAGAGGTAGCCTGAATACTATACAAGGCCAGGCACCACACAGTTACAGATCAAGTTATACACACATACACAGTTGAAGTCGGAAGTTTACATACACCTTAGCCAAATACATTTAAACTCAGTTTTTCACAATTCCTGACATATAATCACAGTAAATATTCCCGGTCTTGAGGTCAGGGCTTTGTGACGGCCATTCCAATACCTTGACTTTGTTGTCCTTAAGCCATTTTGCCACAACTTTGGAAGTATGCTTGGGGTCATTGTCCATTTGGAAGACCCATTTGCGACCAAGCTTTACATTTCTGACTGATGTCTTGAGATGTTGCTTCAGTAAATCCTCATAATTTTCCATCCTCAAGATGCCATCTATTTTGTGAAGTGCACCAGTCTCTACTGCAGCAAAGCACCCCCACAACATGATGCTGCCACCCCTGTGCCACCCCTGTGCTTTTTTTAATGGCGGTTTTGGAGCAGTGGCTTCTTCCTTGCTGAGCGGCCTTTCAGGTAATGTCGATATAGGACTCGTTTTACTGTGGATATAGATACGTTTGTACCCATTTCCTACAGCATCTTCACAAGGTCCTTTGCTGTTGTTCTGGGATTGATTTGCACTTTTCGCAAAACAAAGTACATTCACAGTTCCAATCCTGATTTGTTGGTCATTAATGAGACGTGGTTAAATAAGAGTGTTTTGAACACTGATGTTAACCTTTCTGCTTATAACATTTTTCGGCAAGACAGATCTTCCAAAGGTGAAGGAGTGGCAATGTTTACCAAGGAACACCTTCAGTGCTCGGTTGTCTCCACCAAGTCTGTCCTCAAAGAATTTGATTTGCTGGTTTTACACATTAAACTTTCAAATAACTCTTTGTTAACTCTTGCTGGGTGTTATCGGCCACCATCAGCACCGGCCTGTGCCCTAAATGACCCAAGCGCTCTCCTGGCCCCTTACACTAGGTCTGAGTTTGTCCTGCTACGTGAGACGTAAACTGGGACATGCTTAAACCACCTGATCAAGTCCTAAAGCAATGGGACTCCCTAAATCTGTCAGATTATTACCAATCCCACAAGGTAGGACTCCAAACACCCAGAAAAGGCTACTCTTCTTGATGTTATCCTTACAAATAATCCTGATAGGTATCAGTCTGGTGTTTCTGTAATGACCTTCGTGATCACTGTTTGACAGCTGGTGTTTGTCATGGCAGCTCAGTGAAACGACCTGTCCTGATTTGTCATAGACACTTAAAAAAAAACTTTAATGCGCAAGCCAGCCTTCATGACCTGGCCCCTGTAAATTGGTATAGAATCAGATTAATCCCCTCTGTCAAAGACGATTGGACCTTCTTTTTGATATTTTCAGAGGTATCGTTAACAAATACGCACCCATAAAGAAAATTTGAAATAAAAACAGGTTCATCCCCTGGTTAAACCGTGATCTGGCAGAGTTACTCCACTTCAAGAATTCCATTTGGAAAATCGCTCGGCACAAGCATACTCAGGCTGACTGGCTCTCATTCAGGCAAATTAAAAATAAGTGCACTCAGGCTATCTGGAAGGCCAAAGTTAGTTACTTTAAGGAGCAGTTCTCCCTCTGTGGGTCTAAACCCAATAATTTCTGGAAAACGGTTAAAGACCTGGAGAATAAACCCTCCTCCTCACAGCTGCCCATATCCCTTAATGTTGATGATGTGGTTGTTACTGACAAGGAGCACATGGCTGAGCTCTTTAATCACCACTTCATTAAGTCAGGATTCCTATTTGACTGCCATGCCTCCTTGTCTGTCCAACATTTCCTAATCTCCCACCACTTCTAAAGCGACTATCCCCAATGCTCCTCCCTCTTATTCCCCTTCCCAGCTACAAAGTTTCTCACTAAGTCCGAGGTGCTAGAGCTCTTTTAACCTGTTGATCCTACCCCCTACTTTTTCGAACATTCTATTAAAAATCGCGCAACATTTCAGCGCCCTGCTACTCATGCCAGGAATATAGTATATGCATATGATTAGTATGTGTGGATAGAAAACACTCAGATGTTTCTAAAACTGGTTAAATCACGGCTGTGACTATAACAGAACGTGCGTTTCATCGAAAAGCGCAGGTAAATCTGATCACTGAAAACTGGAAAATATATCAAAGTGCCACTTGAATGTATTGTTGAATGGAAACCACATTACCTGGAGCCGAGGTTGCAATACCTACAGCTTCCACACGATGTCAACAGTCTTGTCATTTGCCTAGGCTTTGTTTCTTGGTCAAACGAACAAGAGACAGCCCATTTCTTCCGGTCACCGACCAGATATTTTGGTTGAGATTTATCCGGACATTATTTCAAGACGTAGAGCTATAGAATATACATCGCCCCGTGATCAATTTGACCGATTATTAACGTTTACTAATACCTAAAGTTGCATTACAAAAGTATTTCGAAGTGTTTTGTGAAAGTTTATCGTCGACTTTTTTCATTTTTAAAAATGACGTTGCGTTATAAAACGCTGTTTTTTCCCTTGATCACACAGTCTTCATAGATCGATTTCTAGGCTATATATGGACCGATTTAATCGAAAAAAAGACCCAATAGTGATGTTTATGGGACATCTAGGAGTGCCAACAAAGAAGATCGTCAAAGGTAATGAATGTTTTATATTTTATTTCTGCATTTTGTGTAGCGCCGACTATGCTAATTATTTTGTTTACGTCCCCTGCGGGTCTTTAGGGGTGTTGCATGCTATCAGATAATAGCTTCTCATGCTTTCGCCGAAAAGCATTTTAAAAATCTGACTTGTTGGCTGGATTCACAACGAGTGTAGCTTTAATTCAGTACCCTGCATGTGTGTTTTAATGAACGTTTGAGTTTTAACGAGTGCTATTAGCATTTAGCGTAGAGCATTTGCATTTCCAGATGTCTAGATGGGACGCCTGCGTGTCGGGTGGAGGTAAGAGGTTAAACTTAGATGGCTAATACAGCCTGAAACCAGTACTGGTGTAGGCCAAGATCAGCATTTCTGTGTAACAGTATCTACTAAATCAGAGAGAAATAGGCGAAGCATGAAAATGTTAGCTACATAAAAGGGGAATGTACCATCGTATAGGGCCCCCTGGGAAACGATGACAAACACTTTGGTTCCTACCTTTTCACAATAATTTCTCCCTGACTTGTTAATTTGTCATCATGTCAAACAACAATGTACTCAAAGTGCTGCCCACTATATTGTAACTATTGAACAACAATAATCATTCTATTTCCATGATTCCAACAGTACACCAATAAACTACACCTATATATTTTGCCCATTTCATGCAGCTCTAAGTGGCACTGAGGAAATTATAACAAAAGCGTAGGAAATTGATAAGTGATGAAAAATGTTTGGGGTTGAAGTTGTATTGAACGATATAAAAACAAATCAGAATGGAGGAATACCCATTGAAATCACGTGTGTTGCCACCCTAGAAATAGTATAATTCAAAAGACTTATGTCAACATACATTCAAAAGTTAAACAAATCTTGTGAAATGTTATTTTGGCCATAATCGCCCAACCCTACACACACACACCCAAATAATAGTGAAGACATCAAAACTATGAAATAACACGTATGGAATCATGTAGTAACCAAAAAAAAGTGTTAGACAAAACAAAATATATAATAGATTCCTCAAAGTAGCCACCCTTTGCCTTGATGACAGCTTTGCATACTTGTGGCATTCTCTCAACCAGCACTCCGTCACCTTTGTTAAATAGCCCTTACACAGCCTGGAGGTGTGTTGGGTCATTGTCCTATTGAAAAACCAATGATAGTCGCACTAAGCGCAAACCAGATGGGATGGCGTAATGCTGCAGAATGCTGTGGTAGCCATGCTGGTTAAAGTAGCCACTTGAATTCTAAATACATCACTGACAGTGTCACCAGCAAAGCACCCCCACACCACCTCCTCCATGCTTCACGGTGGGAACCACACATGCGGAGATCATCCATTCATCTATTCTGCATCTCACAAAGACACGGCGATTGGTACCAAAAAAGACCAAACAATAGATATCCACCAGTCTAATGTCCATTACTCGTGTTTCCTAGCCCAAGCAAGTCTCTTCTGATAATTGGTGTCATTTAGTAGTGGTTTCTATGCAGCAATTCGACCATGAAGGCCTGATTCACAGTCTCCTCTGAACAGTTGATGTCGAGATGTGTGTTACTTGAGCTCTGTGAAGCATTTATTTGGGCAGCAATTTCTAAGGCTGGTAACTCTAATGAACTTATCCTCTGCAACAGAAGTTTCTATGGGTCTTCCTTTCCTACGGCAGTCCTCATGAGAGCCAGCTTCATCAAATCAAAGTTTATTTATCACGTTCGCCGAATACAACAGGTGTAGACCTTACAGTCAAATGCTTACTCATAGGCTCTAACTGATTGCGCAAAAAGGTATTAGGTGAACAATAGGTAAGTAAAGAAATAAAAACCGTAAAAAGACAGTGAAAAATAACAGTAGCATAGCGCTTGATGGTTTTCGCAACTGCACTTTAAGAAACTTTCAAAGTTCTTGAGATTTTCCAGGTTGACTGACATTCATGTCAACTAGGGCTATCGTCTGTATACCAACCCTACCTTGTCACAACACAACTGATTAGCTCAAACGCATTGAGGAAATAAATTACACAAATTAACTTTTAACAAGGCACACCTGTTAATTGAAATGCATTACCATTGGCTACCTCATGAAGCTGGTTGAGAGAATGCCAAGATTGTGCAAAGCTGTCATCAAGGCAAAGGGTGGCTACTTTGAAGAATCTCAAATATATTTTAATTTGTTTTTTGCTTACTACATGATTCCATGTGTTATTTCATAGTTTTGATGTCTTCACTATTAGTCTACAATGTAGAAAATATTTTTTTTAAATAAAGAAAAAACCCTGGAATGAGTAAGTGTGTCCAAACGTTTGACTGGTATTGTACATACAAGCTTGCGCACACACTAGGTGTACACACACACGCAAACACATGCACGTGCCCACACAGACTCCTAGTAACTCACCTGATTACTACTGACTTGTCAGTGTGTACGGTTGACAGAACAGGCAGGGTATCATACAGAGATGAGGAAAGGGTCTTGGGGTGGAAGCAGGGGAGGAATAGAGGAGAGAAGGGGGTGGGGGGGTGGGTCATCCTTAATATCCGGCGAGACCACAGCTGGAGTGGGAGGAAATTGGGTTTTGAGACCGTGCAGAGAAGCAACAGGAGTCATTCCCAACCTATGAGGGAATGCTGGAAGAGCGAGGGGAAAAGAGAGAGGGAGGTGAAAAGGTGGACCTATTCAGTGAGAAGAGGGGGATACATAATTAGATGGTGCCCATCCTTCCCATTTGGGGTTAAGGCCTGTAGGGTTTGGTAACACTTTAGTAAGCCTGCAGGTATAATGCTTAATAAACTTGTTTTAAGTACTTACGCATGTCTTTATAAAATCGCATAATAAGACTTATAATATAATAAGTCCCTATGTATCAGCATTTCGTCAGGATCAGTATGAGATAAGAGGCTCGTGCATGCTCATGACAAAGTAATAATGCATAATACCTGTAGGCTTTAAGTAGATGGTTACCCAGGTTCTCCTAACGAATATAGCAGAATCTACAAAACAGATGCATTCTAAGACAGACTCGACCCTTTCCCCTCGCAGACCGAGCATATGGCTCTCGTCTTTCATCTCCACAGACGAGACCGTTTCTGCTATTTTGATTCAGAGGAACAAACATCCAAGTAATCCCAAGCCCGGGCAGGTGGGAGTGCGGTGGGTTGCACACATCGCTATGGTGAGCTCGCTGTTCTGGCAGTGGAGGCGGCACTGTGAGTACTAAATGTCATTACATTTAGTTTTTCCACTAAGGATGTTATAGATGGGTTTACCTGACGTCGTCACGAAAACGATGCACTCACTTCAAAGGGGCAGAAGCTGTGTGTTATGATTCTAGATGGCCAGCTAGCAACTATGACAAACAAACTGCCATTTGGTGAATAGAAAGTGGGTTGTTTCAATTCGTTTGATCTTGTTCATGATTCCATGTCTATGCTAATATGGCTACAATTTGCTAGCTAGCTAAACGCTGTAACGCTATTTAAGAGACAAGTGCTCGATGTGCAAATGTATTTATGTTTTCAATAAAAATTGGAGACAAAATATAGTTGACATGTTATCAACAATCTAAGCCAACCCCATCTGTTTTGCCCCACAGTTGTGCACGCATCTGTTTGGTTGCTAAACAACCAACCCGTCTAACATTATAGCCTAGTCGACAGATGTCAGGCAGACCTCCAGTTACTGGCGAGAGGGGAAACTTGTACAGGTTTTCTGCAGGTTGGGGGAGGTGAGAATTTCATAGGCTTTGTGGTCTTTGTTGATGTAAAAAAAAAAAAAGGATAAAAGTATTCGCCAGTGTTTCTCCTAGCTAAATTATTTTCCAGGCGGGGCACCGCAAAGCGACCATAAAATGATCCAGGTCCACTTTAAAGTAACATTTCAATGTAACCAATTTAGGTCCAATTATTTCAGGTAGAGGGGATCATAACAAGTCTGGAGTACCCATCTTATCTACACAAAAGTATTCGGGAACACTGAATATTTCAAAGCTCTGGTCAAGTATGACCCCAGCAACAAGTCACATTGGAATTCAAGATGAGAACTAGCATTTTCGCTACAAAAGATTACGCCACGGAATGACAGTAGAACTTTGCATGTCGAGTACACTAACAAGTGACAGCCACATAAGAATCAGTGTCACTCATACACTCCAACAAATGTTTTTTTCAATAGCCTTTAAAAAATGAGAAATTAAAAAATAACACCAGAGTGGAAAATGTTGCGCTAGCAGGAAACATCTGTAGCTTGTGAGAGAAGGTGGCGGTGGTGTATGTTCCATGCCCCATTCTCCTGATGACGGCGAAAGAGAAACAACATCTGTTCCGGCTCGGTTCCACAGCGACTCAGAGGACAGTTCCTGTTTTTCCTAAATGTGTGCCTGGAAAACTAAAGGTGCTACCTCGAGTTTAAAAAAAATTAGCATCTGGAACTATGATTTTCACCATTATATTCACCCAAGATGAGGGACACAACTTGTGTGCTGGTGAAGTATTTCATTGTTTTGAATCAACTTTATTGATTGAATAGATTTCATTTTCCCCCTCCTAGCTCTGTTGCACCTCACCCCCACTCAATAGTTTTGTTTTTATTGATTTCAATTGACAGTTTTCATGCATTCAGAGTCAAATTTGGTATCAAAATGATAAATTGATACCAATGGAAGCCAAACTCTTTCAGGCGGGGGGCAATAGCTAAACTATAGTAGGGGAAACACTGGCACCCTCCAGAACTCCACATTCTCATATCAGGGACACCACCAAACCAGAGCCATAAACACACAACTAGTCAAACTATCCTCCATGTTGGCACCAAATTCTAATTGGCATGCTTACCTCTTACTTGTGGTGTCAACATGGTCCCCATTCACATTCCTAACCTTGGCTCTGGTGGGAGATAGCCTCCTTATAAACTTGTGCTCCCTCTCTCTCTGCAATGCTGACAGCTGCAGCATGATGGGTTCCAGTCCAATTCATCAGTAATGACCTCAGATGGATTAAAGGAAGAAATCCACAGGCATATTTGGAAGCTTTGCATACTTCTTTCCTGGGACGTTTCTGAGCTGTCAGTGAATGCCTCCGATGCACTTTTTAGGTTAACTGTGGATTTTATCCACAAATTACAGACATAAATTGAATAAATAGTCCGGTCTCCCTTGGGAAATAGGTCTTCTGACCTCAATGGAACTACATGGTTAAATAAAGTTGACATAAAAATAGTAAAGGGACCGTCTGTATAAAGGAAGATTACATCATTTCTGGAGCCCAATTGAATGTTTCTGGGATTTGTGTTGAGAATGCTTTGGCTCCCGGTGAACACTTGAGATGGGATTTTCAGGCTAAGAGTGTATTTATAGGGAAGATGACAGCTACTCTCGGATGGAAGCTTCACCATAACCAGTAAACCCTTTGAGGTTTGTCTCACGTTGAAGCCTAGAAAGATGTTCCATCCATATGAATAAAGATTACATAATTTCTAGTGTCCTATTGAAATAGGACAAATCTGGCGATTTGTGAAGAGTTCCACAAATGCGTGCCAAAAAACGTTATATAAATGAGTAACATGATGATGCATTCAGAGTTGGAAAACAAAAAGGAGAGGGAGAGCACATGATATGTTGAGTGAGGTAGAGACAGAGATAGATTAAGTAAGGGAGTCTGGCGTGAGTGAAAGAGAGATGGAAAAAGGGTATGAATGAGAGAGAGGAAGGAGAGACTGAGCATGTGTTTTTGAATATTTTATATGAGCAGGAAATTACACTTGTTTCTGTGTGTGAGAGAGCAAGAGAGTATGTGTGTGTAGCACAGAAAAGTACAGAGAGAACTTTCATTTCTTATTTCTATTAGTGAGAGACAGGGAGAGTGTGTGTGTGTGTGTGTGTGTGTGTGTGTGTGTGTGTGTGTGTGTGTGTGTGTGTGTGTGTGTGTGTGTGTGTGTGTGTGTGTGTGTGTGTGTGTGTGTGTGTGTGTGTGTAGGACAGAAAAATAAAAAGACAAATAAAGGGAGAAACAGGAAGTAGACCAGCTCGCAGGAGGAGAGGAGAGCCACAGGAAACACCCTGTACTGCGTGGTATTTTATTTTTTACGAGTGCGTCTTTCTCTGGGAGGCAGCATGGCTAGTCCCTGGATTTGGCCTCATCCCCCAACCACTCCCAAATCTCCCTCCCCACATTACATCTCCCCCCTTTCCTTCCCCTCCCTTCAATAGTCACTCACCCTTTCCTCAACCTCCCCCCACCCTACTACACTCTCGTCATCTTCCTCCTCTTCCCCACCCTACTCTTCTTAGCACAACACACAGGAAGGCAAACTGAATCAGCACATTTCCACCACAAAACCCAGGCCGAGTCAGTCTTTACAGACAGGTCACATTTTCTGGGTCGTGATCACTACCAGAGGCCCAGGCTTCAGAGGCCTCCAGTCCTTAACCTTGTCAGACCCAGAGTTTCTCCAACCCTCCAAAGCCTAAATCCAGCCTCATTCCTCACAAACAGCTCCAGTACCCTGTATAGAGTGACTCAGAGGCCCTTACCTTCTTCTTCCAGGCATCTCCAGAGTCCTGGAGCTGGTTGAAACGGTCAGCCAGGGACTTCTGCACCAGATCCTTGGGCTTCTTCAGCTTGGCCTTCCACTCCTCCTCACCACTGCTCAATTCAGCTAGCCTGGGAGAAGGAGGGGAGGGCAGTCAATGTAGGCCTTACTAGCAAAGAAAATCACATGTAATGTATAGGCTATTTTTTAAACAGAGTAACACACAAAGTGTGAAGGACTACTTCTGAATCGCAATATATCTTATTTATACAATATCATAGAACATGCATCTTACAGTATGTTTATACAAAAGACACTGTAGAGGTAGAAATGCTGTAAATCTCCATGTATGAAGTGCGCAGATCTGTATCAGTCATTTGTTTTATGATAGGTAGGCGATGTCTACAAAAACGAAAATGCTTGTGTGCATGCGTTTGAATTTCCCCTACTGCACCTCTCTTTCAGGGATGACCCCACACTGCTGTCCAGACTGCTATCCACATCCTGATCCTCCCCATCTTCCGTGTCCAACGACGACATCTTCTCCATCTCTTCCTCCCCCAGGCTCTCGACTGGAGAGGGGGTCCGGCTCTGGAGGTCCTCCGCTGAACTACTGCTACCACCACGCCCACTGCCCCTCTGCATCCGGGGGGTACTGAAACACCCTCCGTCGGGGCTATCGTCCACTATCGTCTGATCTTCCTGAAATAACAACAATAATTATTGATTGGGCTGATCACTCATTAAACCATCAACACATGCTAAAAATAAAAAAAAAATCACAGCTGATCTCAATTGCAACCATTATCCACCACCGGATTGCAGCTCTATAAAGCGGATGTCGGGGTCATCTTTTAGTCCTGATTGAAACCAACATTTCTCAAGACGATTTCGCCCTCTGGTGGGTATTATCATCGGAACAATTTGCTCTATCAATTTGAACCGACTATGGGCGATTTATCTATTATACAGTCATTCAACTGAAAGAAAGTATTTCACATATTCCAGATGCTAATAGTGGGAAACTAGTGTGGACACTATATTGCATAGGGCCAATTTCCCAGGTACAGATTGAGCCCAGTCCTAGACTAAAACACATGTTCAATGGAGATTATATAGAGACGTGTATACATTCAGATCCTCAAACTGTTTCACATACTAAGAAGTGAGAAAACACACCTCATCCTCCACTTCTTCCACCTCCTCTGTTTTCTCCTCATCTTCCTCGTCGCTCTCGGGGTGGCTCAGGGTTACGCTGGTTTGTCGGACCACCCCGGTGGTGGGGGTGGTTTCAGGGGTTCCTCCCTCACTGTAGTCCGACTCGACACTAGTGGAACGACTCTTTTTTGAGGATGCCCTTGATGCCACTGCGGGTGCCAGAGTCTTGGCGCTGCAGCAAGACAGTCTGGGAGGGTATAGGGGACTTGTCCTCGTCGTCCTTGCTTCCGGGGTATGGTGTTTGGTCGGAGAGGGGTAGGGGGGAACTGGAGGACGAGAGCTGGACGGGGGGAGGGAGGAACAAGGAAATTATCGAATTATGAATCAGAAAACCTAACTGAAATTACAACATCTAGAGTGTACAATGGTTAGCAAAAAAATGAAAATCTTTTTTTTTTACAAAGTGGGATTCAAATTGATTTTTTTGTCAAGGATCTATACAAAATAAAATGTCAAAGCTGAAGAAAAATGTTAACTTCATTTTTTATTGAAAATAAAACATTTATATAATCTATAACATGTTAGAAACACCTTTGGCAGCGATTACAGCTGTCAGTCTTTCTGGGTAAGTCTCAGAGCTTTGAACACCTGGATTGTACAATATTTGCCCATTATTCTTTTTATTTTTTATCCTCAAGCTCTGTCAAGTTGGTTGTTGCCATAGATTTTCAAGCCAATTTAAGTCCAAACTAACTAGGCCACTCAGGAACATTCAATGTCGTCTTCGTAAGAAACTCCAGTGTATGTTTGGCCTTTTGTTTTAGGTTACTGTCCTGCTGAAAGGTGAATTTATCTTCCAGTGTCTGATGAAATGTCGACACCAGGTTTTCCTCTAGGATTTTGCCTGTTCTTAGCTCTATTCCATTTCTTTTTATCCTAAAAATCTTCCTACCCACTTGGCACAGATATCAATTCAATGTCTATTCCACGTTGGTTCAACTTAATTTAGTTGAAATTATATAGAAATAATGTTGATTCAACCAGTTTGTGCCCAGTGGGTAATCCTTGCCGAGGACAAGCATACCCATAACATGATGCATGCAATATGAAGAGTGGTACTCAGTGAAGTGTTGGATTTGCCCCAAACGTAATACTTTGTATTCTGGACAAAAAAAGTAATTTATTTTCCCATTTCTTTTGCAGTATTACTTTAGTGCCTTATTGCAAACAGGATGCATGTTTTAGAATATTAGTATTGTAGTCAGGCTTCCTTCTTTTCACTTTGTCATTTAAGTTAGTATTGTGAAGTACTACAAAGTTGTTGATCCATCCTCAGTTCTCCTATCACAGCCGTTAAACTGTAACGTTTTAAAATCACTATTGGCCTCATGGCAAAATAACTGAGTGGTTTCCTTCCTTTGTGGCAACTGAGTTAGGAAGTACGCCTGTATCTTTGTAGTGACTGGGTGTATTGATACACCATCCAAAGGGACATCCAATGTCAGTTTTTTGTTACCCGTCTACCAATAGGTGCCCTTCTTTGCTCTCTGCACTTCTTTGAACCTGTGCTTGAAATTCACGGCTCGACCTCTCAGATAATTCTGAGTTTAGTAGAGAGATGGGGTAGTCATTCAAAAATATGTTAAACACTATTATTGCACACAGAGTGAGTCCATGCAACTTATGTGATTTGTTAAGAAAATGTTTACCCCTGAACTTAAGGATTGCCGTGACAAGACATTAGCATGAAATGTTTTATTAATTTGTCATACATTTTCCTAAAAACATTTTTCCAATTTGACTTTATGGGGGTATCTTGATTCAATCCATTTTAGAATAAGGCTGTAATGTAACAAAATGTAGAAAAATTAAAGGGGTCTGAATACTTAAGGCATCAGGGATCTCTCTGAACTTTGCTCCATTTATCTTTGCCTCGATCCTGACTAGTTTTCCTGACTAGTTTCCTCCAGACTTGACGCTTGTCATTCAGGCCAAAGAGTTCAATCTTTGTTTTATCAGACTTTTTTCTCATGGTCAGAGTCCTTTAGGTGCCTTTTGGCAAACTCCTAGCAGGCTGTCATGTGCCTTTTTACTGAGGAGTGGCTTCCGGCTGGCCTCTCTACCATGAAGGCCTTATTTGTAGAGTGCTGCATAGATGTTTGTCCTTCTGGAAGGTTCTCCCATCTCCACAGAGGAAATCCAGAGTTCTGTCAGAGTGACCATTGGCTTCTTGGTCACCTCCTTGACCAATGCCCTTCTCCCCCGATTGCTCCGTTTGGCCGGGTGGCCAGCTCTAGAAAGTCTTGGTGGTTCCAAACTTCTTCCACTTAAGAATGGAGGCCACTGTGTTCTTGGGGACCTTCAATGCTGCAGACATTTTTTGGTACCGTTCTCCAGATCTGTGCCTCGACACAATCCTGTCTCAGAGCTCCACTGACAATTTCTTCGAACTCATGGCTTGGTTTTTGCTGTGACATGCACTGTCAAATGTGGGACCTTACAGACAAAATCATGTCCAATCAATTGATTTTACCGCAGGTGGACTCCAATCAAGTTGTAGAAACATCTGAAGGATGATCAATGGAAACAGGACGCACCTGAAGCACAATTTCGTGTCTCACATCAAAGGGTCTGAATATTTATGTAAATAACGTATGGTTTTTATATTTTTATAAATTTGCAAAAACTTTTTTCGCTTTGTCAGTATAGGGTATTGTGTGTAGATTTGTGAGGATTAAAAAAAAAGACATTTTAGAATAAGGCTGTAACTTAACAAAATGTGGAAAAAGTCAAGGGGTCTGAATACTTTCCAAAGGCATCGTATATATATTTATATACACAAAATGAAGTATGGATTTCACCTGGCTGGGCAGGGGGGCAGTGGGGAGCCAGGCCCAGCCAATGAGAATGAGTTTTTCCCCACAAAAGGGCATTAGACAGAAACACTAATTTAGTATTGCTTTCTTTAGTACTATAGCTACTATTCTTTAATATGAATCACTTAGCTTTGGCAACACTGACCTTGTCCTTTATGCCAATTAAAGCATTTTGAATTCGACAGAGAGCGAGATGGGACGAGGAAAAGGAAGTGAAGAAAGGAGGAAGTGGAGAGATAAGGAGGGGGAATAGAGGAGAGGAGTCGAAGGTAGTAATGAACAAAAAGTGGAAAGAATTGCAACAACGATAAAGGTTAACTACAGTGTAACGTTTTTCAATACATCTTCAAAACCAGACTCCATTGCTAATAAACTTACCCTGGCCTGTAGCTACCATTCACAAGACCTGTATTTTTAGCATAAACACGCTCAATCCATCTTTGTGTCACACAACTCAACCCTGAAATACACACAAACCAATTCTCACGCATACCCCACAGACTGATCAAGAACACTAATCCCAATTTTAACACACATCCTCATGCATACACCCATACACTGCTCTTATAGTAGAACACACTGCTCTTATAGTAGAACACACTATCACCCAGATCTTTTAAACAGACTCACCCTCTTCACCTCAAACTCAGTGACCGGTTGTGTGTGGGAGCGCTCCCCTTTCGACCTGCGCTTGTCTGTAGCCTCCTGCATCTCTGAGCCTTTAGACTCTTCCTCCTTGGGAGGGCTGCAGAAAAAGACAGAGCGAGAGACAAAGGAAGAGAGCGAGCAAGATAGGGAGAGAAAGTGTATGGAGAGAGATAATGATGGACAGAGAAAATACAATTGAGGATGGCATTGATAGATGTTGGCTACCAGGACTTTTATTACTGGCACCAACTATCTCCTTTATTATGACACCTTGGCTGGCTGACTATCATGGGCACTAAATGTACCTTGCCTTCTGATTTGATAGTGGCACTGGCCTCATTCAGGGCTTCTGATAACAGAATCTATGTAAAATATAATCAGTGAGTGAGTGCGTATGTCAACAATTCCAACGTATATTCATTAAAATGTGTATTCAATTCAATGAAAAACCTGTAAAATGACTCCTAGCACCATAAATGTGGGTAGAACACAGTGTTCTATGTCTATACAGTGCATTCTGGAAAATTATTCAGACCCCTTAACTTTTTCAACATTTTGTTACGTTAAATTGATTTTAAAAGTGTTTTTTTTTTTTTATTTACATATTTTTAAATGTAATCTACACACAATACCCAAATGATAATGCAATATATTATTTTTTATAATAAATATCTTACATAAGTATTCAGACCATTTGCTATGAGACACGAAATTGTGTCCAAGACAGGATTATGTCGAGGCACAGATCTGGGGAAGGGCATCAAAAAAAATGACTTCAGCATTGAAGGTCCCAAGAACACAGTGGCCTCTATCATTATTAAATGGAAGAAGTTTGGAACAACCAAGACTTTTCCTAGAGCTGGCCGCCAGGCCAAACTAAGCAATCGGGGGAGAAGGGCCTTGGTCAGGGAGGTGAGCGAGAACCTGATAGTTACTCTAACAGAGCTCCAGAGTTCCTCTGTGGAGATTGTAACATTTTCCAGAAGGTAGAGTGCCCAGACAGAAGCCACTCCTCAGTAAGAGACACGACAGCCGGCTTGGAGTTTGCCAAAAGGCACCTGAAGACTCTCAGACCATGAGAAACAAGATTCCCTGGTCTGATGAAACCAAGATATAACTGTGAGGTTCTGCATTGGAGATGACCCGATACCAACGGTGTCTGAGCAACCCGTCAAGAGCTTGGGTAGATGGTACAACAAAAGCCTCCGGGATAAAGATCAAGTGCAGCAAGTAAGGCAGGACATCGCCGACGGTCTTGAGAACATCAACAAGACCCTACTGCCTGGGAAGCTCAAGCTTTGGTGCCTACAGTTTGGACTTCTCCCCAGGATAATGTGGCCACTCACCGTCTATGAGGTCCCAATAACAACAGTGGAGAAGATGGAGCGAACCATTACCTCATACGTGAAGAAATGGCTGGGTGTCCCACGATGCCTGAGTAACATCCGCCTCTATGGCTAAGGGGTCCTTAAACTACCTCTTGCAAGTCTAACGGAGTACAAGTGCTCTAAAGTAAGACTTCACATGACATTGAAGGACTCCAAAGACCATACCATTAGCAAGGCTGCACCTCCCCTGCAAACTGGACAGAAATGGACATCATCCAAGGCTGCGCAGGAAGCAACATCAGCCCTGAGACACCAAGACATTGTGGGGAATATCCAGCATGGAAGAGGAGGCTTTGGCCTGGCAGCAAGCAAACCAACGTTCCATAAGGCAACAACATCTGAACGCAGGAAGCTGGTGGTCGAGGAGGTGCGCAGACAGGAGACTGCAAGAAGTGCAAAGGCTGTCTCTCTTGCTAAACAAGGGCAATGGACACGGTGGGAAGGCCTGGAGAGGAGAAAGATCAACTGGAGGCAAGCAACATCAGCTTCATCATAAGAGCTGTTTATGATGTGCTTCCATCACCAAAAAACCTACATCAATGGTATGGCGAGGACTCAACCTGCCCCCCCTGCCCAGCTCCAGCGACTCTCAGGCATATAATGACAGGTTGCAAGACCAGCCTCTCACAAGGCCGCTACACCTGGAGGCACAATCAAGTCCTCAAGAGCTTGGCTGCAGAACTTGAGACCAAGAGGAGTGCAACCAATTCATTACCTCCAAAAACAAGCAATCCCGTCAAAACAACAACATTCATCCGGGAGGGACAGAAAAGGCCCAAGCATCCTCCTACGAAGCCAGAAACTAGACACCTAGCCATGGCCCGGGACTGGAAGATGCTTGTCGATATTGGCCAGCAACTCATTTTTCCACCAGAGATTGCTTCTACAAACCTTAGGCCAGACATGGTACTCAGGTCCCCTTCCCGAAAGGCTGTGTACATCATAGAGCTCACAGTCCCGTGGGAAAACTCTGTTGAAGAGGCCTACGAGCGTAAGAAACTGCGTTACACAGAGTTGGCAGCAGACGCAACTCAGCGTGGCTGGAATGCAAAAGTCTGGCCAGTTGAAGTGGGATGCAGAGGATTCGTGGCTTCTTCCACCATCAGATTGCTGAAAGAACTTGGAATCCATGGACAGGCTCTGCGGCAGACCGTCAGAGCAGTTTCTCAAGCAGCTGAAAGAGGCAGCCAGTGGATCTGGATCAAACGGAAGGACTCTTGCTGGGCTATAACTTCATGACCCCCACCTGAGAACCCAATTCAGATCCCTCCAACTTGAGGAGGGCATATGAGGTATGCGGTCAGCTGTAGGGCTGGCTCAGGGAAGAGGATGCCCCTGCCTTGCATAGTCCCATGGGACATCTTAATTGGGCATGGGACACAAGCTAAGGTTTGATCACCCTTTAGCTGGCCACCTTTGATGAGGGTGTTTAGTGATTAAAGGCCGAACACCCACTGATTCAAAGGCACACTACTGAGGATGTGTCCCAAAATTGACATCTTAACCCAGTCTAAGAAATAAACCTCCCATGCCACTGTCAACATCACAGCAAATCCCATGTGAGTGCATTCCATCTATTGGCACAATGGATAGGGAGGTGAGGTGATCGTGGCGGATGAATGGCACGACAATTGGCCTCAGGATCTCATCACGGTATCTCTGTGCATTCAAATTACCATCAAGAAAATGAAATTGTGTTCGTTGTCCGTAGCTTATGCCTGCCCATACCATAACCCCACCATGGGGCACTCTGTTCACAACGTTGACATCAGCAAACCACTCGTCCACACGACCCCATTCACGTGGTCTGCCATCTGCCCCGTACAGTTGATACTGGGATTCCTCCATGAAGAGCACACTTCTCCAGCGTGCCCGTGGCCATCAAAGGAGAGCATTTGGCAACTGAAGTCGTTTACGACGCATAGCTACAGTCAGGTCTAGACCCTAGTGAGGACGACGAGCACAGAGATAAGCTTCCCCGAGATGGTGTCTGACAGTTTGTGCAGAAACCTTTCGGTTGTGCAAACCCACAGTTTCATCAGCCGTCCGGGTGGCTGGTCTCAGACTATCCCACAGGTGAAGAAGCCAGATGTCGAAGTCCTGGGCTTGAGTGGTTACACGTGGTCTGCGGTTGAGATATCTGTGGCATTGTGTTGTGTGACAAAACTACACATTTTAGAGTGGTCTTTTATTGTCCCCAGCACAAGTTGTGCCTGTGTAATGATCATTATTTTTGATCTGCTTCTTGATATGCCACACCTGTCAGGTGGACCTTGGCAAAAGAGAAATGCTCACTAACAGGGATGTAAACAAATGTGTCAAATTATTTATTTCTACTTTTAAACTTGGACAAAACAGAGATGCTTGTTCTAGGTCTCAAGAAACAAAGAGATCTTCTGTTGAATCTGCCAATCAATCTTAATGGTTGTACAGTCGTCTCAAATAAAACTGAAGGACCTCGGCGTTACTCTGGACCCTGAACTCTCTTTTGAAGAACATATCAAGACTGTTTCAAGGACAGCTTTTTTCCATCTACGTAACATTGCAAAATTCAGAAACTTTGTCCAAAAATGATGCAGAAAAATTAATCCATGCTTTTGTCACTTCTAGGTTAGACTACTGCAATGCTCTACTTTCCAGCTACCCGAATAAAGCACTAAATAAACTTCAGTTAGTGCTAAATACGGCTGCTAGAATCCTGACTAGAGCCCCCAAAAAATAATTTGATCAAAAATTTGATGATATTACTCCCTACACTGGCTTCCTGTCAAGGCAAGGGCTGACTTCAAGGTTTTACTGCTAACCTACAAAGCATTACATGGGCTTGCTCCTACCCATCTCTCTGATTTGGTCCTGCCATACATACCTACACTTACGCTACGGTCACAAGACCCAGGCCTTCTAATTGTCCCTAGAATTTCTAAGCAAACAGCTGGAGGCAGGGCTTTCTCCTATAGAGCTCCATTGTTATGGAATGGTCTGCCTACCCATGTGAGAGACGCAAACTCGGTCTCAACCTTTAAGTCTTTACTTAAGACTCATCTCTTCGGTAGGTATATGATTGAGTGGCGTCTGGCCCAGGAGTGTGAAGGTGAACGGAAAGGCTCTGGAGCAACTCTCTGCCTGGCCGGTTCCCCTCTTCCCAATGGGATTCTCTACCTTTAACTCTATTACAGGGGCTGAGTCACTGGCTTACTAGGGCTCTTTCATACCGACCTTAGGAGGGGTGCGTCACTTGAGTGAGTTGAGTCACTGATGTGATCTTCCTGTCTGGGTTGGCGCCCCCCCCTTGGGTTGTGCCGTGGCGGAGATCTTTGTGGGCTATACTCGGCCTTGTCTCAGGATGGTAAGTTGGTGGTTGAAGATATCCCTCTAGTGGTGTGGGGGCTGTGCTTTGGCAAAGTGGGTGGGGTTATATCCTTCCTGTTTGGCCCTGTCCGGGGGTGTCATCGGATTGGGGCCACAGTGTCTCCTGACCCCTCCTTTCTCAGCCTCCAGTATTTATGCTGGAGTAGTTTATGTGTCGGGGGGCTAGGGTCAGATTATTATATCTGGAACACTTCTCCAGTCCTATCCTATCCGGTGTCCTGTGTGAATTTAAGTATGCTCTCTCTAATTCTCTCTTTCTCTCTCTCTGAGGACCTGAGCCCTAGGACCATGCATCAAGACTACCTGACATGATGACTCCTTGCTGTTTCCAGTCCACCTGGCTGTGCTGCTGCTCCAGTTTCAACAATTCTGCCTGTGATTATTATTATTTGACCATGCTGGTCATTTATGAACATTTGAACATCTTGGCCATGTTCTGTTATAATCTCCACCCGGCACAGCCAGAAGAGGACTGGCCTGGTTCCTCTCTAGGTTTCTTTCTAGGTTTTGGCCTTTCTATGGAGTGCTTCTACACCTGCATTGCTTGCTGTTTGGGGTTTTAGGCTGGGTTTCTGTACAACACTTTGAGATATCAGCTGATGTACGAAGGGCTATATAAATACATTTGATTTGATTTGGGAAATCGCATGAGCATTCAATATTTTGAGGAGCGAGGGGAATGTGACGGAATTTAAAATGATAAATTAAAGACAGTACAGTAAACGTTGGGATCGTAGCTACATTGTACATCTACAGTGATTTGACCGGTGGGTGAAAGACTAAATGAGTTGACTATGTCGTGCTTTGTGAGTGTATATTTCTCAATAGATAATTACACGGCACTCGCTGTATTTGTCGGCTGTTGGCATACACGGTCCAAATTTCAAGCCATGTTTGTAGCTACCGAGGCAAATACAATGAAGCAGAATGACGGCTGCCATTTGGTCAGAATGCTGATGCATTGGAATTGCTTTGGAAATGATATATATATATTTGGGAATTTATTATTTTTAAGGAATCATGTCTTTTTTGTGTGAATTTTATGTATTTATTTTATAACTGTAGTTACTTTCGAAAAAAAGAAAAAAAAATGAAACACACCCGAAACTAAACAAATTAGAATCTTGGCCTCCAACACTAACTGAAGTAAAATAAATACCATGGTAAATTGAGTTAGATAAATCAGCCTTTTATAACAGACTGACCAGAAAATTTCAAATAACATGATCTTGAATTGATTCTGAATGGTCAAAAAATATGACTATATAAATCATAAGGGAATAAGGTCACCTACAGCCCAATAAAAATGGTAAAAAGGTCAATTTGGCTACATCTACACTTGCAGCCCAATTCTGATTATGGGCAAAAGAGCTGATGTGATTGGAAAAAGCATCAGTATTGGGCTGCCTGAGTAAATGCTGCCATAGGGACTAGAAGTCGACCGATTATGATTGTTCAACACCGATGCCGATGCCGATTATTGGAGGACCAAAAAGCCAATAACGATTAAATCGGACAATTTTTAAATACTAATGACTATTATAACAATACTGAATGAGCACTTATTGTAACTTAATATAATACATCAATAAAATCAATTTAGCCTCAAGTAAATAATGAAGCGTTCAATTTGGTTTAAATAATGCAAAAACAAAGTGTTGGAGAAGAAAGTAAAAGTGCAATATGTGCTATGTAAGAAAGCTAACGTTTCAGTTCCTTGCTCAGAACATGAGAACATATGAAAGCTGGTGGTTCCTTTTAACATGGGTCTTTAATATTCCCAGGTAAGAAGTTTTAGGTTGTAGTTATTATAGGACTTTTTCCCTCTATACCATTTGTATTTTATTAACCTTTGACTATTGGATGTTCTCATAGGCACTTTAGTATTGCAGTATAGCTTCCGTCCCTCTCCTCGCTCCTCCTTGGGCTCAAACCAGCAACACAACGACAACAGCCACCATAGAAGCAGCGTTACCCATGCAGAGCAAGGGGAACAACTACTAGAAGGCTCAGAGCAAGTGACGTTTGAAACGCTACGACCGCGCGCTAACAAGCTAGCCATTTCACATCGGTTACACCAGCCTCATCTCGGGAGTTGATAGGCTTGAAGTCATAAACAGGCATAAACAGGCAATGCTTGACGCACAACGAAGAGCTGCTGGCAAAACGCACGAAAGTGCTGTTTGAATGAATATTTGCGCGCCTGCTTCTGCCTACCATCGCTGAGTCAGATACTTAGATACTTGTATGCTCAGTCAGATTATATGCAACGCAGGACACGCTAGATAATATCTAGTAATATCAACCATGTGAAGTTAATTAGTAATTATGATTGATTGTTTTTTTTATAAGATAAGTTTAATACTAGCTAGCAACTTACCGTGGCTTACTGCATTCGCGTAACAGGCAGGTTGTGGTGTGCAATGAGAGAGAGGCAGGTCGTTATTGCGCTGGACTAGTTAACTATAACGTTGCAAGATTGGATCCCCCGAGCTGACAAGGTGAAAATCTGTCATTCTGCCCCTGGACAAGGCAGTTAACCCACCGTTCTTAGGCCGTCATTGAAAAAAAGAATGTGTTCTTCACTGACTTGCCTAGTTAAATAAAGGTATAAAAAAACTCAATAAAATCCAAATCGGCACCCCAAAAATACCGGTTTCCGATTGTTATGAAAACTTGAAATCGTCCCTAATTAATCGGCCATTCCGATTAATAGGTCGACCTCTAAAAGGGACCCATGTTGTAGCCCACATGGGTTTGTCCATGTCTGGCCCAAAAGGTTAACCCAACTAGGTCCCAGTTAAGATGTCCATTTAGTCTGGATATGAAATGTTGCACTAGATCAGTAGCCTAAATACTTTGTTTTATTTCCACCAGCTACTATGAACAAACCCAGGTCTAACTTTTCAAAAAGCAGAGGAAACTTCTGATCTGCAGACAGACTCCGACACGGATGAAGAAGAGTCAGGACCTGACAGTGGTAACACGGTGACAACTTCATTGCTGACATGCACATTTTTGGGATTGTATAAAGTGTGAGGAAACCAATGTGCACATTGGTAATTTTATTTAACTATACCTGTATTCAGAGTTTCAGCCTACTTATTGCCCATACAGGTCACAATACACATCCATTTGGGCAAACACCTGGGACCCATGTAGGTAAGTGTGATAGCCCATTTTCTAGGTTCCTGTTGGGTTTCCCTAATGGGGCCCATATGGAAATGTTGGCTGCAACATGGGACCAACAGTTTACATGTTTATTTTTTTGTTCAGTCTGTGTGTACGTATGTACAGTTGAAGTCGGAAGTTTACATACACTTAGGTTGGAGTCGATGAAACTCATTTTTCAACCACTCCACAAATGTCTTGTTAACAAACTATAGTTTTGGCAAGTCGGTTAGGACATCTACATTGTGCATGAGACAAGTCATTTTTCTCACAATTGTTTACAGATTATTTCACTATATCACAATTCCAGTGGGTCAGAAGTTGACATACACTAATTTGACTGTGCCTTTAAACAGCTTGGAAAATTCCAGAAAATGATGTCATGGCTTTAGAAGCTTCTGATAGGCTAATTGACATAATTTGAGTCAATTAGGGATGTACCTGTGGATGTACTTCAAGGCCTACCTTCAAACTCAGTGCCTCTTTGCTTGACATCATGGGAAAATAAAAAGAACTCAGCCAAGACCTCAGATAAAAATATTGTAGACCTCCAGAAGTCTGGTTCAGCCTTGGGAGCAATTTCTGAAGGTACCACGGTCATCTCAGGGTCATCTGTACAAACAATAGTATGCAAGAATAAACACCATGTGACCACACAGCCATCCTACCGCTCACAAAGGAGACACGTTCTGTCTTGTAGAGATGCACGTACTGTGATGTGAAAAGTGCAAATCAATCCCAGAACAACAGCAAGGGACCTTGTGAAGATACTGGAGGAAACAGGTACAAAAGTATCTATATCTACAGTAAAACGAGTCCTATATTGACATAACATGAAATGCCGCTCAGCAAGAAAGAAGCCACTGCTCCAAAACCACCATAAAAAAGCCTGCACATGGGGACAAAGATCGTACTTTTTGGAGAAATATCCTCTAGTCTGAGGAAACAAAAATATAACTGTTCGGCCATAATGACCATCGTTACGTTTGGAGGAAAAAGGGAGAAGCTTGCAAGCCGAAGAACACCATCCCAACCCTGAAGCACGGGGGTGGCAGCATCATGTTGTGGGGTGCTTTGCTGCAGGATAGACTGCAGGATAGACTGGTGCACTTCACAAAATAGATGGCCTCATGAGGAAGAAAATGATGCAGATATATTGAACCAACATCTCAAGACATCAGTCAGGAAGTTAAAGCTTGGTTGCAAATGGGTCTTCCAAATGGACAAGAACCCCAAGCATACTTCCAAAGTTGTGGCAAAATGGCTTAGGGACAACAAAGTCAAGGTATTGGAGTGGCCAAAGCCCTGACCTCAATCCTACAGAAAATCTGTGGGCAGAACTGAAAAAGCGTGTGCGAGCAAGGAGGCCTACAAACCTACACCAGCTCTGTCAGGAGAAATGGGCCACAATTCACCCAAATTATTGTGGGAAGCTTGTGGAAGGCTACCCGAAACATTTGACCCAAGCTAAACAATTTAAAGGCAATGCTACCAAATACTAGTTGAGTTTATGTAAAAAAGTCTGACCCACTGGGAATGTGATGAAAGAAATAAAAGCTGAAATAAATCACTCTACTATTATTCTGACATTTCACATTCATAAAATAAAGTGGTGATCCTAACTGACCTAAGACAATTAATTTTTACTTGGATTAAATGCAAAAACTGAGTTTAAATGCATTTGGCTATGGTATGTAAACTTCCGACTTCAACTGTATGTATATATGTATTAGAGGTCGACTGATTAATCGAAATGGCCGATTAATTAGGGCCGAAGTTTTCATAACAATTTTTTTAATAACTTTATTTAACTAGGCAAGTCAGTTAAGAACACATTCTTATTTTCAATGGCGGCCTAGCAACAGTGGGTTAACTGCCTTGTTCAGGGGCAGAACAACAGATTTTCACCTTGTCAGCTCGGAGGATCCAACCTTGCAGCCGTACAGTTAATTAGTCCAACGCTCTAACCACCTGCCTCTCATTGCACTCCACGAGGAGACTGCCTGTTACGCGAATGCAGTAGAAGCCAAGGTAAGTTGCTAGCTAGCATTAAACTTATCTTATAAAAAACAATTAATCATAATCACAAGTTATAACTACACATGGTTGATGATATTACTCGTTTATCTCGCATGTCAATCGTTGGACGACTGTACCTAACCATAAACACCAATGCCTTTCTTAAAATCAATTCACAGAAGTTTATATTTTTAAACCTGCATATTTAACTAAAAGAAATCCAGGTTAGCAGGCAATATTAACCAGGTGAAATTGTGTCATTTCTCTTGCGTTAATTGCACGCAGAGTCAGGGTATATGCAACAGCTTGGGCAGCCTGGCTCATTGAGAAAATTAAGTAAAATTCTGGCAAATTAGTTATGACATAACATTGAAGGTTGTGCAATGTAACAAGAATATTTAGACTCAAATCAAATCAAATTTTATTTGTCACATACACATGGTTAGCAGATGTTAATGCCACCCGTTAGATAAAATACAGAACGGTTCCATATTTCACTGAAATAACCGTTTTGTTTTCGAAATGATAGTTTCCGGATTCGACCATATTAATGACCAAAGGCTCGTATTTCTGTGTGGTATGTTATAATTAAGTCTATGATTTGATAGAACAGTCTGACTGAGTGGTGGTAGGCAGCAGCAGGCTCGTAAGCATTCATTCTAACAGCACTTTTGTGCATTTTGCCAGCAGCTCTTTGCAAGCACAGCGCTGTTTATGACTTCAAGCCTATCAGCCTAATGGCTGGTGTAACCGATGTGAAATGGCTAGCTAGTTAGCGGGTGTGCGCTAATAGCGTTTCAAAAGTCACTCACTCTGAGACTTGGGAATGTGGCTTTTGTCGATGTGTTCCTGGTTCGAGCCCAGGTAGGGGCGAGGAGAGGGACGGAAGCTATACTGTTACACTGGCAATACTAGTTCCTATAAGAACATCCAATAGTCAAAGGTATATGAAATACAAATGGTAGAGAGAAATAGTCCTATAAATACTATATTAACTACAACCTAAAACCTCTTACCTTGGAATATTGAATTCTCATGTTAAAAGGAACCACCAGCTTTCATATGTTCTCATGTTCTGAGCAAGGAACTGAAACATTAGCTTTTTTTTACATGGCACATATTGTACTTTTACTTCTCCAACACTTTGTTTTTGCATTATTTAAACCACATTGAACATGTTTCATTACTTATTTGAGGCTAAATTGATTTTTATTGATGTATTATATTAAGTTAAAATAAGTGTTCATTCAGTATTGTTGTATTTGTCATTATTACAAATACATTTTTTTTTTTTAAATTGCAGTTTATCGTCCGATTAATCGGTATCGGCCCTTTTGGTCCTCCAATAATCTATTGGTTTTGGCGTTGAAAAATCATAATCGGTCGACCTCTAATATGTATACACACACCTCTTTATCTATGGTTCTGAACTATTCTCAAAGACTAACACACACCACCACTACACTAGTGTGTTTTCCTGTATGTGGTGCAGGGCCTACAGTCTCAGAGCTCAATACAATATATTATAAAAGATGACCTGATGAATGCTGAGTTGCACTGATGAAAAAGCCCTTTGAAATGCTATGCAAGTTCGTCTGGAACTCTGGTTATAAAACAGGGTCCGGATGCACCAGTTGGGTGTAAAAAACGTGGTCTTAAATGCAGCTACGTCAGAATTTACACCAAAAATAAGACTAGTTGTAGCTAAGTCCTCCGTAAGCAATGCGCATTCATGAAATTCGGTGCTTCATAATGATGGCTGCTAGGCTGTTACCATCTTTACGTCAGTTCTAAACTTTGCGAGGTATGACCCATCACTCCGCAAAGCCCACCACTATGCGTGCACGTTTTCTTAACCACAACTGGATGGATCAATCAATAATTATTGTGGGAATGAATACCACTGAATGATGAAAATATTGGAATAAAGGACACTAATGCTATTGAAGGCATTTGTCAGTTTCCTGAAACTCCCAAAGCCATCAAACTGTTTTAAAGCAATAGCCGTGTGGGATAAAACTATAATTTCAGCACCGTTATGATTGGGACATCATTATCACGATGCTTTGAGACAATTGTGGGGACTCAGATTTTTGTTTTCACATAATCTCCGTTTGGATATTTGGTTACAATTAGACTGGGAAAGTGTTAACCAAATTGAGTTGAGTGTTAATGGTGTTAATACTCTTTAGTCTAGTTTGCTCGTCTAACAGTGTTATCAGAACATTTTGAAAGCCTGTTATGTAGCCTACGATAACCTAGTATAACAGGCGGATTACTTTGCTTTTCACTCACGTAGTAGCCGAGGCTATATGCCGATTATATCCGAAAAAGGCAAACAAGTGGAGGTGGCAGCTCATCTAGTAGTTTGCTAATATCTAATTAGACACATTTAGCATGCAATAATGTAGCATAAATCAAGTGTATTATTCTGCGAAAAGCACACGGAGGTCGTGAAATATGACCACAAGACTCGCATCCTTTTGAAAATGTAGATTGTTATTTTATGATATGCACAGAAAATAATAGCATAGTCCCAATTTAACACCCTACGCCTGCTCCCTACTAGGCGTATGATCTGTCCCAGGCGTAGCTCATAGAAGGGCTTACACCCAGGTGGTGCCACAGGTATCATTTGTAGATCCGGTTTAGGGCACATTTTGTCGGACGTAGAGTTTACTAACCACTTACAATCGGCACCAGGTGCACTAGCCTGGCCGCTATGACAACCACACAGACAGACCACAGTAGCCATGCTGATGGGTAGCAGACTGTTGTAGCTATGGTAATGAGAGCGTGGCTGTACTTGGTGCACTATCCACTTGGGATGTGGGTGACTTGGGTTGATGTTAAACTTTGCTGGGAGGAGTGAGGAGTTGAAGTGACCGGTTCAAGTACCTACTACCCACAAAAAAAATACACAAAGGAAAACGTACACCACCACCACCGTGTGATACAACTTATCTGACAGGCTGACTGTACTGTGTATTTATCTGTGCTGACACACTACACTAGCAGACTAGTGACATGTTGCTCCCACGCACCAGGAAACACTTAAATAATAACTGTGTGTGTGTGCGCTCATGTTTATGTTTTGAGTCCATAATCCAGTGTATAATCATTCAGATTTGTAGACAATCCCATGACCTTATAAATATAATACAATGATATCTCCTCGACGCTGCCTACCTGCCTGCCGCCACCATCTCCTTGCTTGTGATTGGCTGGGTGTGCGCTCGGCTGTTGTTGTTGGCATGGCGACCACTCCCCTCTGTTGTCAGGGGAGACGACTCTTCAGTCTTCTCCAGCCCCTGGTGGAAAAGGGATTTATGAGTATTTCCCACATTAGACAGCGTCCCCGGGGGTTTCAGGGTGAGGTTTCCCATAGATAAAGGTCTAGGATCAGCTTCCCCTCCCCTAATTTGAACCTCAAGCATTAGTAAGGGAAAATGCGAATCTGACCCAAATCAGCGTCTAGGGGCAGCTTCACCCTACTCCAACCCTGGGGAGGCGACATTGTGGTTTTACTGTCCCCAAAGTTCCTCTGTCCAGTGTCTGTGTTCTTTTGCCCATCTTAATCTTTTATTGGCTAGTCTGAGATATGACTTTTTTCCACAACTCTGCCACACACAGTGGCACCATTCACAAACTCGATGAGGAGGAGAAAAGAGATTGACGAGGAGGGAGGAGAGTTGTGTCTCTGGAGAGTAGTGTTTCTCAGCCAGCCAGTGCTGGACTGGAGCCCTCAATATAAATAAACAAAGAGAACACCCAGGGAACAGGACAACAAGTGAGTCCAGACCTACAGCAGAGCAGATGTCGATGAGAACCATACTGTCTAAGGTGTACAATGTATACGTCTCTATCTATTTGGTGCCTGGGTTGTATTAATTAGGCACCAAAGAAATAAAAACAAATGGATGAACAGAGGGGGACAACCCAAATTGAAAAAATGTTACCATGGGCCCTTATGAATATGATCCTGAATACATCTCTTTATCTATAGATCTGAACTATTCTCAAAGATGCACACACCACAACACATGTGTTTTCCTGTATGTGGTGCAGGGCCTACAGCCTCAGAGCTCAATTCAATGTATTATAAAAGAACCAACTCCCGCATAAAAAAAATGCACATTCATGGAGGACATGAGTATGAGCACCCACAAACACACACAAAGTGGGTGCATCTCTTTCTTGAAACACTGTCATTTGCTACCATCTGGGTCCACTTGGCCAATCCCTGGCACTCTAAGGCCAATTTTAGAACCACAACAGCACCGCTTCCTTCTTTTAGGCCTACGACAACACAATCCCCACATGGAAGGCCAACAGCCTGGGAAAAGTCAGTTAACTCTGTTACTGTGCTTTTCTGTAATTTGGTTAAAAATGTGTGCACGTGCACAAAAAAAGGGGGCAGTACCGGGATATTTTTTAAATATATAGTACCGTTCAAAAGTTTGTGGTCACGTAGAAATTTCCTTGATTCTTGAAAGTTTATCATTTTATAAGGCTAACTGATCATTAGAAAACTATTTTGCAATTATGTTGGCAGAGCTTAAAACTGTTTCTAAGTGACCCCAAACTTTTGAATTGTAGTGTACATATGGCCTTGAGTATGCCTGAATACACAGGCTTTCTTTTCCTTTCCAAATCTTGGCTAGGTTTGTACTCCAATCTCCAAGGGAGTGGAGGAGCCAAGTCTGACTCCAGGTGCGGGTCAGTCTGTATACTCTACAGGACAACTCAATTATAGATGGATATTTTGGAGTAATCAGCTTTGGGGGATATGAGACTAGGCCAGATGTATGGAGCAAGAAAGAGGAATTGAAATTGAGATTTGAGGATTGTTGGAATGGGGCCTAGGTAATACACACACAACATAACTGCAAGATACTCATACTTGTGTACTGTAGCCATATTCATAATTGCAGCTGACAAACAAACACCCATACAAGTATGCACAAATACATGGCTGTACACAAAGGCATATGTGCACATAAACACACAGGTACACACACGCACAGAGTATACCTTAATCAAAGACATGTCGGCAGCCATGTTCATCTTGGCTCTGTCATCAGTCTTCCTCTCAGTTACTGTAAAAAAAAAACACATTAGCACACATGTATGTGATTTGATTTAAACATTGGTCAAAAATCACACATAAGCACAAATTCACAGGTTCACTACAGAATGTTTTTCTTTCATTATTGTGGAGGATATGAGCGACCCATCAGTCACCTCAGGTCTTGGATTAGGTCTGTGTTTGTTTTGTTTCTAAAACAGCTGTTGATGTAACAGTGTTTACAGGGTTGGTTGGTTGGTTGTTGTGAGGCCCACTTGCACACAGAAGGACAGCTCATTCACATGCGCACACATGCAGTCACATACACAGAGCGAAAGAGAGAGACAAACACACCCACTTTCTCCCACCCACAGATACACGCACTAATCCTACCATAGCTGACCTGAACACACTGTACTCTGTCTGGGAGGGAAAAGTACTGTACATTCACCACCTGCTCTGTAAAGTGATAAGGGCCTTTTCCCAGGAGCAAAAAACTTCAGAAAAGGGCCTGGGAATTCTGAGGATATCCCATCAGTTTCAGTTTTACAGACAGATGGCAGTCATCCCAATACTTATGGAAATTCGCCTGATGTTGCAAGAATGTTCCCAGAACACATTTGATATGTTCTTCAAAATGTTCCCAGAATGTTTCATTACGTTGTGGGAACAGTCTGGTCGGAACATTGCTGGACAAAACAAAATATATGTTCCTAAAACATAAAAACTGTCCAGAGAAATACTGTTTTTGCTTTGTCATTACGGGGTACTATCTATAGATGGATTAAATTGATGAGGGGAAAAAAAAAACTTTTAAAATGAGACCGTAAAGTAACAAAATGTGGAAAAAGTCAAGGGGTCTGAACACTTTCCCGAATGCACGGTACATCCTGTCATATCCGGACAATGTTCCCACAGCCTAAAGAAATGTTTTAGGAACTTTTAAATAATATACATTGCATTCTGAAAGTATTCAGATCCCTTGACTGTTTCCACATTTTGTTAGTTAGGTTACATCCTTATTCTAAAATGTATTAAATTGTTGTTGTTTTTTCAATTTACACACAATACCCCATAATGACAAAGCAAAAATATTTTTGGCAAAGTATTAAAAATGTTAAACAGTTATGACATTTACATAAGTATTCAGACCCTTTACTCAGTACTTTGAAGCACCTTTGGCAGCGATTTTGTGGTGCTTTGAAGCACATTTGGCAGCAATTACAGCCTTGTGTCTTCTTGGGTATGACGCTACAAACTTGGCACACCTGTATTTGGAAAGTTTCTCCCATTCTTCACTGCAGATCCTCTCAAGCTCTGTCAGGTTTGATGGGGAGAATCGCTGCAAAGCTATTTTCAGGCATCTCTGGGCCACTCAAGGACATTCAGAGACTTGTCCTGAAGCCTCTACCTCCTTGTCTTGGCTGTTTGCTAAGGGTTGTTGTCCTGGTGGAAGATGAACCTTCACCCCAGTCTGAGGTCCTGAGTGCGCTGGAGCAGATTTTCATCAAGGATCTCTACTTTGCTCCATTCCTCTTAATCTCTATCCTGACTCGTCTCCCACTCCCTGCCGTTGAAAAACATCCCGACCGCATGATACTGCCACCACAGGCTATAACATAGAGATGGCGGCAAGTTTCCTCCAGATGTGATGCTTGGCATTCAGGCCAAAAAGTTAAATCTTGGTTTCATCAGGCCAGAGAATCTTGTTTCTCATGGTCTGAGAGTCCTTTAAGTACATTTTGGCAAACTCCAAATGGGCTGTCATGTGCCTTTTACTGAGCAGTGTCCTCCATCTGGCCCCTCTACCATAAATGCCTGATTGGTGGAGTGCTGCAGAGCTAGTAGTCCTTCTAGAGAATTCTCCCTTCTCCACAGAGGAACTCTGGAGCTATGTCAGAGTGACCGTCGTGTTCTTTGCTACCTCCCTGACCAAGGCCCTTCTCCCCCGAATGCTCATTTTGGCCGGGCGGCCAGCTCTAGGAAGAGCATTGGTGGTTCCAAACTTTTCATTTAAGAATTATGAAGAAACAGCTCAAAGATATATCAATGGAAACAGGATGCATCTGAGCTCAATTTCAAGTCTCATAGCAAAGGGTCTGAATACTTATGTAAATAAGGCATCAGTCTTTATTTTATTCTAAAAACCTGTTTTCGATTAGTCATTATGGGTATTGTGTGTAGATTGATGAGGAAAGAAATGTATTTAATACATTTTAGAACAAGACTATTGTACCAAAATGTGGAAAAAGTCAAAGGTCTGAATACTTTTCAAATGTACTGTATAACAATTTATTCTTAATAGTTTTGGGAGTTAATATTGAACTTTTTTTCAGGTAACTTTGGAACTACTCAGAATGCACTATATCGACTGTTATTAAGAGAACCTACTCTGCTAGAGTTCATATGCTAGCTTAATAGCTAGCACGAGCTGGCTAACTTTAGTCACTAGCCATGCTAGCATGTAATTACATTCCAGACCGAGTGTTGGTGGTGGTGAGCTACAATCCACCAATCACGAAGAAATGTGATGTAAACGCGCTATCGTATTACCAATCAGCGTGTATTCCCCACACGTGAGGCATCCTGCATGTTCAACAGGCAGGCTCTTTGTGCCTTCTTGCCTCAGGCTCACAAAGGGAGAAAATCCTCCCTACATGCTTTAATTGTTTAGTACCTCATTTTTTAAATATTTGTTTTGTCAACTTTGCTTCTCTGGTAGCTCTGAATTAGGCTACCAGAGATTTATTTTTATTACTTTTTCAACATTGGCTTAGTGTTAGATGACTGACATTGGACTCCGCTGTTGTGTGATCACTTCCACCTGCCTGAAGCTTTCCTCTGATCGCCGACTTGTTGACTGTCTCCCTAGTCTACTGTGCACTCTGCCGCTTCTGGAGTATTGCTCCTGGAATCTACTTTGGATTTCCCTCGCTATATAGATATCGGATTATCTGCCTCACTGATTCTTCCTCATCCCTCTGAAGGGCCTCGCTCCCTGGCTCTCGCTTAGCAACTTCAGCCACTCTTGCCATAGGTTGGGCCCCAAGCATCAATGTGTAAGTCTCTGCTCTCGCTTTGCTTTTGATCTGCTGGTGTCGTTTAAATTGTGCTCTGTGGGTTTCCTGCCTGTGCTAGTTTCGAGTTGTTAATCGTGTTGAGCTCTGGCTTGCAATTTATGCTGACCTTGGTGGTTGGCTAGCTAGGCTAGTTAGCTAGCTGGCTAGCTTAGATAAACTGCATATAATACTATTAAATAACTGGTTAGATGGCGTTTCAGATTACTTTAATGTGGCTCAATTCCCTATTAAATCTCTAAATTAGCTAGCTACTGTAGGTGTTGATAGCCACTGGCTGACTCATACAGTACAAATGTAGTAGACTTCGGAATTCAGATTGGTTCTGATAAGCTTTATGAAATAATTCAAACAATTTAACAGGGAGGTATAACTTTGAATTGGGACTTCTGATGTGTATACACATGTAAATCCATATGTAACATGTGGTTACGTTTTTGCTGCCTTCACTTTAATTGAAGCCATAAGGTCAGAACACAGCAGATACAAATGCGGTAATTAGAAATAACCTGATTAATTACCATTTTAAAAGCTTCTATTGTTTAGAATAGAACATTGTAGCATAACAGTTTGAACTGGGGAAATCAATTTCCCCTATGCTGGATGGTGGTGGTATCACCCAACACGCCCTTCCATTTCAGGATTATAGATCGTGCCAATTAGCAACACACCGGACACCATGCTGAAGACAGGGAACCAGAAAAAAGCTGCAAAAACTAAAATGGTAAAACATAGAAATAATTGTTCGATTTTAATGTTAGAAATATAAATCTAAGAGAGTGCACTCAACTTAGAATTAATATATGCAACCATTTAAAAAAATGTGTGTCTGATAAAAAAAAAAAATGAAAACCATGCATTGGTCATGAAACGTTTGGTGCAAATGAATGTTAAATTGCAAAGGAAAGGAATATTTAGCTGTGCGGCTACATGTGGCCGTCACATAGATGTAATCCAAAATCCACCGGAGTCGGCTGTTCAAAACTACTTCTGACACAAGTCAGCAAAGACCCTTTACACACACACACACACACACACACACACACACACACACACACACACACACACACACACACACACACACACACACACACACACACACACACACACACACACACACACACACACACACACACACACACACACACACACACACACACACACACACACACACACACACACGACAAGGAAGTTGAGCTTCACTCTAGTTATGCTCAGTGGGGGTTTTGCGTTTTGACTTCAAGCCAGAAACCATTTTGGGAGTCAGAGTAAGAGTGCTGATCTAGGATAAATTTTGCCTTGATCATAATAAATAAGATATACAGACATGGAGAAACTGATCCCAGATCATCACTGCTACTCTAAGATACTGTTTGACTCAAGTCCAGCCCTCATCACTTCATCCTAGACCTTTCGCAGAGATCAAAATAAACACAAAAGCCTGGAAAAGCCTTGGCAAAATGTCCACCTCTGAAGATTAGCAATTGTTCCGTAAGTGATTCCCATTCATCATGAAACAGCTTGTATCCCTCAGGGAAAGACAGGGAGCCAATTGGAAAGCGGGATGGCTAGAGGGGCCAAGGGATCCAGCAGCGCTGATGTGAATATTACCCAGCATCTCTTGGGACGCTCCAGAATTGAGCTCTGTGGTTGGAATTCACACATTAATTCAAAACGTTACCCGGCTCTCTTATTTTCAAGGGGTTAGACAACTTTGAAGTAAGTGAAATGTACAGTACCAGTCAACAGTTTGGAGACACCTACTAATTCAAGGGTTTTTCTTTATTTGTACTATTTTATACATTGTAGAATAATAGTGAAGACAAAACTAAGAAATAACACATATGGAATCATGTAGTAACCAAAAAAAGTGTTAAGTGTTAAACAAATATTTGATTTGAGATTTTTCAAAGTAGCCACCTTTTGCCTTGACAGCTTTGCACACTCTTGGCATTCTCTCAACCAGCTTCATGAGGTAGTCACCTGGAATGTATTTCAATTACCAGGTGTGCCTTGTTAAAAGTTCATTTAATGGTTTTCTTTCTTAACACATTTGAGCCAATCAGTTGTGACAAGGTAGGGGTGGTATACAGAAGATAGCCCTATTTGGTAAATGACCAAGTCCATATTATGGAAAGAACATCTCAAATAAGAAAAGAGAAACGACAGTACATTACATTCAGACATGAAGGTCAGTCAATCCGGAGAAGTTTCTTCAAGTGCAGTCACAAAAACCATCAAACGCTATGATGAAACTGGCTCTCATGAGGACAGCCACAGGAAAGAAAGCTCTACCTCTAATGAACTTATCCTCTGCAGCAGTTACCAGCCTCAGAAACTGCAGCCCAAATAAATGCTTCAGAGTTCAAGTAACAGACACATCTCAACATCAACTGTTCAGAAGAGACTGCATGAATCAGGCCTTCATGGTCGAATTGCTGCAAAGAAACCACTACTAAAAGGACATCAATAAGAAGAAGATACTTGCGTGGGCCAAGAAACACGAGCAATGGACATTAGACAGGTGGAAATCTGTCCTTTGGTCTGATGAGTCCAAATTTTAGATTTTTGGTTCCAGCCGCCGTGTCTTTGTGAGACACAGAGTAGGTGAACGGATGATCTCCGCATGTGTGGTTCCCACTGTGAAGCACAGAGAAGGTATGATGGTGTGGGGGTGCTTTGCTGGTGACACTGTCTGTGATTGATTTAGAATTCAAGGCACACTTAACCAGCATGGCTACCACAGCATTGTGTAGCGATACGCCAGCCCATCTGGTTTGTGCCTAGTGGGACTATTTGTTTTTCAACAGGACAATGATCCAAAATACACCTCCAGGCTGTGTAAGGGCTATTTGACCAAGAAGGAGAGTGGTGGAGTGCTGCATCAGATGACCTGGCAGCCAACAAGCAGGCAACAAGTGCTCAGAATATGTGGGAACTCCTTCAAGACTGTTTGAAAAGCATTCCAGCTGAAGCTGCTTGAGAGAATGCCAAGTGTGCAAAAATGGCATCAAGGCAAAGGGTGGCTACTTTGAAGAATCTAAAATATATTTTGTTGAACACTTTTGGTTACTACATGCATGCGTGTTATTTCATAGTTTTGATTTCTTCACTATTATTCTACAATGTAGAAAACAGTAAAAATAAAGAAAAACCCTTGAATGAGTCGGTGTGTCCAGACTTTGGACTGGTACTGTATGTGCCGAGCCAGCATTCTTCGTAGTTCGACCAGCCTTTTCCATTTGAGAGAGTTAAACTCTGCCACACTTGCCAGTGGAACAGTTTCACGGGTGGGGAACTCCATACTATCTATGACGGGACACCAAATCTGATCCCCCCCACTCCTCTTCCTCCAATAGAAAACTCCAAAATCAAAACAGGCTTTGCCAACTCTGCATATACACACTAAATTGACGAGCCCACAGAGCTTACCTTTCTCAGTCACCTCTCATCTTCTGAAACTTTTTGTATCATCAGTTCGATGCCTCCTTTCTCCTCCCTTGTTTTCTTCTGCTTCTTCCTCGGTCTCTTTTGTATTTATTTCACTGCTTTGTATCACCAATGTTTAACTGAAGTGGGCGGTTGCAGGTCAGGAAGCGAAGAAGTGATCCATGGTCGAACTCCACAATTTTCCCTCTCTCAAGCTCTCCGTGTCGGAACAAGCACTGGGATTGCTGCAGCATTAAAGAGCTTTTTGCCACTTTCCCTTCAGGTCCTGAACATTTCTCCATCTCACACACAGTCATGCACGCACACTTGATTTATACACAGTACCACTTAAGTCACCCGCAATCTCCCTCTGTTTCTCATTCACACACAAAGACAAACAGAATACTCTCTCCCTCTTACACACTCAGTCCCTCTCAAACGCGCGCACACACACACACGGACGCAAGCACAAGCAACGCACACACTGCCTCACCCTGTGCCACCACTGCTGATTTTGATGCTAAACATGAACCCCTGAGGTGGGATGGCCAGCTTTCAAACATTGCCTGAACTGAAAAGGCTCTGGGCCGAAATAACCCCTTTACATTCTGCTCCGAAGCGCGACATTAGCCCTATCAATGCCCTCTTATCCCGACAGCTATAGCACCTGTGTATCTGTTTAATGTACTGTGCACTCTGTAGCCTCCTTTCTTTAACATTGAAATGTATAGAGAGTACAAAGGAGGTGGAAAGAAAAAAAAACTTTCTTCCTTGTACAATGGTGCCTTTGAGGCCTGTAAAAGCAGAGTTCTTACCTTCTGGCTCCTCGGCGTCCCCAGCTTCCAAAAGGCTGTTAAAAGAGAGAAAAAGAGCGAGAGAAGACAAATGAGGTCACACACACTGAGATATGTGGCAAGGGGACAAACGATGACATGGTTTCACCTGCTAACACACAGGCATGCCAGGGTTTCCATCAGCCAGTTTTTATTCCCCTTTTTGTGGAATAGTTTCATATAATGTTTTTGTTTCTCAAAATCTAGAAGTTAAAATTCTAATAATGTGAGATAACCAGCCTGAAAATCGTCAGCGAATGGACTCTCCAAGGTGTTCAGTAGGGATGCTGGTCCATGTTGACTCCAATGTTTCCCACAGTTGTGTCAAGTTGGCTGGATGTCCTTTGGGTGGTGGACCATTCTTGATAAACATGGGAAACTGTTGAGCGTGAAAAACTCAGCAGCGTTGCAGTTATTGACACAAACCAGTGCACCTGGCACCTACAACCATAGCCCTTTCCAAGGCACTTAAATCTCATCTTGCCCATTCACTCTCTGGATGGCACACATGCACAATCCTTGTCTCAGAGCTTAAAAATCCTCCTTTAAAACCAGTCTCCTCCCCTTCATTTACACTTGATTGAAGTGACATCAGTAAGGGATGGTGGCTTTCACCTGGATTCACCTGGTCAGTCTATGTCATGGAAAGAGCAGCATGTGTCCTTGTGTACACTCAGTGTATGTAAATGGTGAATAAAACAATGAATGTGCAAGAATTGGCGAGAGAGAGAGCTGAGCCTAAATCCTTGCCACACACCCCTCCCCTTCTTGTCTCAACATTCTAAATTATACCCAAGACATTATCTTCACACATATTTAAGATGCTTTTCACTGACAGCCGCAACTCAATAGTCAGCTAGGCCTTCCCAAATAGACATAGGCCTATGAGCACAGCTATTAATTTCTAAAGAAGCTAATGATCCTCGATTCCTCTGTGGCTAAGTCATGCATTCTGGTGAAGTATTTTGAATTACTTTACTCATTTCTGTACAGACAGGAGGAACTATTTAACTATGGCACCCAAATAATAAGTGTACTTCCCTATTGGACCCATCGCTTTTCCATTTCTCTCCTGTTCTATTGGCTTTCATCTCACCTTTCTTGTCCAGATGCCAAAGGGGCAATCCTGGTCATATTAGCAACCCAGGTTTCTAGATTTCTAACAGAGATGTTCATATCGGTCACATATGGAACCGCTAGCATGTGCACTGTTTAGAATGGTGTTTTCCCGCTAATTGCATTTTGGCAAATGTTTGAAAACAACGTTTTATTTGGCTGCTTCATTAAATGAGTTGCATGTTCTGTTAAGATGAATTACCACAATCTAAATGTGATTTCAGTCATTCTGAGGACCGTGGGTGGATGCTGGGGCTGTCCCAGGCTAAAACAAAATCTTGGTCGACCAAAAGTTGCCAGAGATCGAGATAACTAGAAAAAAAAGAAAAGGAAATAAACGGAACCTGACCCAACTAGCCTCCTCCTGTCGGCTTTGGCAGATTCTGCCAATACTCTCCTGAAGTTTCCGTTAATAGGCTACACGAGGAATCTGCAACATTTCTCATGTGGAATGCCAATTTATCTGATAATTTCTACCGATCTGCGTGCCAGTTATGGTTTTCATGTGCAAATTTTCATTTCATTTAAATGTTTAATAAAGTCTTTATATCTCAAAATAATGACTAATAGTTGACTAATTGGGGTCAGCCCTAGAGAACGCCCTAATGGATTATGCACCCAATGCATATGGGTCTGATAAATGGCTGGTAAATTGAAGTCTTACCAGTCACATTGTCTGGCACCATATTTTCCTAATGGAAACCCTGAGGCACGTACAGGTACAGGAACACACAAAGGATCACATAAGGTCATAAAGACATTTTGATAACTTTCCCAAAATCACAAGGTTTTTCCAGCAATCCCGGTTGGAGGGCTCCCGCAATCATGAAGGAATAAGCATGGAAGGTAATCCTCCAACCGGAATTTTGCAAGCCTACATCCACGCGAGATCATAAATCTGAGAACTGTTAGAAGGCTACTTACCGTCGCCTCAATTTTCAATTCAACATTAATACACAGATGTTAGAAAGACTGCTCACATTGTGTATCCATGCACACCTATAGCCACATCACTACCCATAATAACAGCGAAGCTGAACCATTTGAAGACAGATGTTCATCTATAAGTAATGGCCTTTAAATATGGATGGAAAGCAGCTGATGTGGGGACGGATGATGATGTAACACAAGGAAGGAGCTGATTTTAACACAAAAAGAGCCTGGAGGGGAAAGCTGGGTAATGGGGAAAAGGGCACAGTGGAATAGAGGGTGATGCTGAGCCACAAAACAGTACACTGCAACAACAACGAGGCTGGTATCTAAGTAAATTGACCACAGCAAGGAAAGCTTTTTTCACTAAAACTAACTGATTTAGCAACTGGTTGCATGCCCTTGCACACAAACACACAGCTATGCTATATGTTATGCGTCTCTACACTTGAGCTCGGTGGACTAGTGGCTCTTCCTTGAACCCTACCATTGACTCGCTGTGACGTCGCTGGCGGTCACCGGCTGCGTCCGAAAACGACCGCTAGCCATGCGGCTCCCGTCAGACACCCCCCTTAGCAACCGGAGGGGTCGGCGACGCGCGGTTGACCCCGCCCCTGGCTTGACTGGCGGGTGAAGGGGAGGGGCCACGACATGCAGCGTGTCCATGCTAGAGTCCAAACAGAGAAGAACAAGAAGAAAAAGGAGAAGAAAAAAATAAAGAATGACAGAATGAAAGATGAGGGGAAGTAGGAAAAAAATGTGAAGAAAAACAGACAGCCAGAGTGAACCAAAGAAGTCATAAATCAAACACTTATTTCAGTGTTTCCCCAACTCTGGTCCTCAAGTAACCCCAACAGCAGGCAGCAGGTGTGCTTGTCCAGGGATACAAACAAAATGTGTGCTGTCGGGGGTACTCAAACACTTGTCTCTAAGGATCACGCAGAGATTGTGATGCTCTCAGCTACCAGAAAGACACCATCTTCGATAACCGTCACAAAGCCTGACTGATAATTGTGTTAGTACAAAAGGGCCTAGTGCATGGCTCTCCAACCCTGTTCCTGGAGAACGTACAAGACAGTAGCTCTCCGGGAACAGGGTTGGAGAGCCCTGGCCTAGTGAATGAAAAGGGAGGGGGCGTCTTTAGATAACGAAATGGAATGCAAATTGGATAATGTTCAATAATTCATTATTGCCCTGAACATGCATGAAAGGTCCATTTTATTCCAGATGGGTTTTACTAGTGAGGATCCAGCAGTACCCAATGATTTTTGAAAATTAGGCTAATTTGTGACTGAGCATGCTGTGTATTATCTCGGGGGGGGGACAATACTACTGAGCCCGTATTCGAAAATATTCTCAAGATTAGTCAAATCAGGCCCTCCCTGTTCATTATAATCTGAAAGGCTAAATTGATTCAGCAACACAAACCCTGTGAAAATGGGCCCAGATCTTTGAGGTTACTAGATCCTCTTCTTCCACTGCTTCAGGAAGTCCCAAAGAGGTGACCTGCCTGCTACTTTGCAGATAGTTTTGTCTTGTCAACATATTAGGCCTACAGACATAAATAATGACATACTTGGGATGTGCATCTTTCCATTTCAAGACAATTCAATAGGCATCTAGATACATGAGCTCCGATAATATACAGGAACGATATGTTTTAGTTTGAAAAGATTTCGTGATAACATGTTGCATAAACACATTCATTTTACATTATAAATTCAAATCTGCTGAGCCTCTGAGCTTTCACAAAGAGTTTCAGTGTGTGTGTAATATATATATATATATAATGTTGTATGTACTATGCAGGTACCTGAGCTGAGCCATAAGGGAAACTAGGCATCTACCATCCCCCTAACCACTAGATTATGGGGTAAAAATGTATCCTGTTTTCTATCCCCCCACTTTGGTTCTGAAATCGTCATCACCCACTAATCATGTTTAAGCTAGTAATGTACCAATATGTATTGTTAACGAATTAGCTATAACATAGCCAATTAATATTTATAGCACAACTTTGGATTTCACAACATTTCCTTCACAAATTAGTTATCATTTCCAGTGTACCACATTTGTTTGGTCTTTGTATGCCTCTATTTTGTGGAAAAAGTCACTTTTCCTTTATCTGAATAATTATTCTCTATGACCAATTATTTTCAATGGATTCATTGGCAGATCTTATTTTTGCCACAAGGGGCATTGTGCCGATTTCTAGGGTGCTTTTGGCAACAGTGCAGCCTCACAGGCAATATTAATGGCAAAAAAGTATGTATTTGCACGCCTGAAGCTCTTGCAAGAAAATTGGCAGTTCTCAACTGTTAGCAGTCTTTTACTGGCGGTACGAATGTTTGATTGCCATCATTTTGAATGTCATCATACAGTCCGGCCTATTATTACATTTATGTTATATTTAACAAACAAAACATTGAAATAGCGTTATGTAAGGTAAAGTAAAAATCCAAACCTGTCCATGCATCAATAAAGTAAAATACGGTTTACCGCCAAGCCTGGAGGCCAGAGTCTTTGGTTAATCTGGAACTGAATCACTCCCAACACCACAATTACTGGTGTTTACTACAAGCACGGCATGAGTTTACATAGCACAAAACAACACTTGGCCGAGGAAGAGAGGTTTGATCACCCACCCCACTAGGCTATACCAGACACAAAACAACACTTGGCCGAGGAAGAGAGGTTTGATCACCCACCCCACTAGGCTATACCAGACACAAAACAACACTTGGCCGAGGAAGAGAGGTTTGATCACCCACCCCACTAGGCTATACCAGACAACAAGAAAAATATTGGTAGACCGAGAGTCATCTGTTCTTTCGACCAATCGATTAGTAAAAAAATTTAAACATGTATTTTTCCTTATATAGACACAACCTGTTTGTAGGCTACTGAGCTTTTCTGATGCTTTAAGCACTGCAAATAAAAAAAAATGAAGACACAGAAAAGACTAAAGAGGGAGCCAAAGATCAATATAGCCTAACCAGTAGAAGAATAAACCTGTTCCCGATCTCCACCTCCCGCAAACATTGCAGCCCGCAGGTGGAAAATATGCTTATAAAAATAAATATCCTATAAATCACAGCAAAGAAACTGAAACATTGTATCATTGTAACATTGTGCTAGCAGACTTGCAACATTGTATAAAAAATTCAGGGCCCTCACACTGCAGTGAGCTCTTGACAGACAGACACAGCTGTAGGCTATTTGCACAAGGGATAAGTAAATCAGGTATTTTTTGACGTCAGAGCATGATTTTTCCCCCCTTTCATTCCGAGTGGTTATCTAAAGGGAGAGAGATGGAAATATTTTTCACATAGGCTACACTGAGGACCTATTGTCATTCTCAATAGATGTAAAAAAATATATATATTAAAAAAAAGATTGTTTTTTAAAATATTATATTTGAGGCAAAGAAAAAAGCTCCACAGTGATGGTGAGTTAAGACAATCAGAAATAGTATCAGATCCCCAAATGGGCACATTTATAAGTCTACATTTGCACGCAGGCCAGGTAGACTAGGCCTACTTCTATGTGTAAATCAGGTACGTGGCATTACTCAAGATTGACAGGAGTGCGCCAAACAAAAGACAATTAATAAATTGACAACTGGTAAATGGAATGAAATCAACCAAAACTTTCTCACAACTGTATCCTAGGTTGTGCGCTCCGCAAACATCATGTCCACTCCTACAATGACAACGGTAAGACTGTAATAATAATATATTGAAGGCATTAACAGAAATGACCATAACCAAACAAGCATTATAGATTAGAAATTAAGGGTAGGCTAAATGTACTACTGGTGATACTAGTGTACCATCCCGCTTCCGCAATGGATTAGTCCTCTCAGACAGGCGTGAATAAGACTCATATGAATAAGCCTCGTATGGCATACATTTCTGTTTATATTGCCACTGCTCGACAAAAAAAAAAAAAAAATTGGTCCACCAACAGCCTATCTACCAAACAATCGACCAGTCAACTAAATGTGGTTAGCCCTACCACCTACACAAAAATAAAGCATGGTCCGTCTTTCACCTTCTACTCCAGACCAGATAAGATAACTAATGGCTTCCTTTAAACCATTCCACTTTTAGACAACCACAGTCAGAGGGTTCAGTGAATGTGTGCAAACCAGCCTGACCCTAACATCTGAGCATACCTGAACAACAACAACATACCTGCCTTACTTAACACCCGCACACAAAAACAACAATGTTACGGTGTCGCACTGGAATATGTTCCGGAATTCTTCCAATGGCATTGAGTACACCACATCAGTCACTGGCTTTAACAACAAGTGCATTGAGGACGTTGTCCCCATAATGACTGTACGTACATACCCCAACCAAAAGCCATGGATTACAGGCAACATTAGCACTGAGCTAAATGGTAGAACTGCTGCTTTAAGGAGCGGGTCTCTAACCCAGATGCTTATAAGAAATCCCGCTATGTCCTCAAACGAAACATCAAACAGGCAAAGCGTCAACACAGGACTAAGATCTAATCATAATACACTGGCTCCGACACTCATCTGATGTGTCAGGGAATGCAAACTATTACAGACTACAAAAAGGGAAGCACAGCCGAGAGCTGCACAGCTGCCCAATTTGCATACCGCACCAACAGATCCACAGATGATGTAATCTCTATTGCACTACACACTCCCCTTTCACACCTGGACAAAAGGAACACATATGTGAAAAAAAAAAAATTGAATACTGCTCAGCATTCAACACCATAGTGCCCTCAAAACTCATCACTAAGCGACAGGATCCTTGACTTCCTGACGGGCCGCCCCCAGGTGGTAAGGGTAGGTAACAACACATCCGCCACGCTGATCCTCAACACGGGTGCCCCTCAGGAGTGCATGCTCAGTCCCCTCCTGTACTCCCTGTTCACACGTCGTGCCTTGCCGTACAGACTCAAACACCATCATTAAGTTTGCCGATGATCACCGACAATGATGAGACAGCCTATAGGGAGGAGGTCAGAGACCTAACCATGTGGGGCAAGGACAACAACCTCTCATTCAACGTGGTCAAGACAAAGGAGATGATCGTAGACTACAGGAAAAGGAGAACCGAGCACGCCCCTATTCTCGTCGACGGGGCTGTAGTGGAGCAGGTTGAGAGCTTCAAGTTCCACATCACCAACAAACTAGCATGGTCCAAGCACACTAAGACACCAGGCGGTGTCAGAGGAAGGCCCTAAAAATTGTCAGACTCCAGCCACTCTAGTCATAGACTAATCTGCTACCGCACGGCAAGCAGTACTGGAGCGCCAAGTCTAGGTTCAAGAGGCTTCTCAACAGCTTCTACCTCCAAACCATAAGACTCCTGAACAGCTAATCAAATGGCAACCCAGACTGTTTGCATTGCACCCCCTCTTCTACGCTGCTGCTACTCTCTGTTATTATCTATGCAGTCACTTTAACTCTACCTACATGTACATATTGCCCCTGCACATTAACTCTGTACCGGTACACCCTGTATATAACCCCGCTATTGTTATTTTACTGCTGCTCTTTAATTATGTTATTCTTAGCTCTTACTAATTATTTTTTTTGGGGGGGGAGAGGGGAGAATTTCTTAACTGCATTGTTGGTTAAGGGCTTGAAAGTAAGCATTTCACTGTAGTATTCGGCACATGTGACAAGTAAAATTTGATTTGATTCAACAGCATGGGCCACAAAGAGACTTGGAGATTAGGTCAGAATGTGCGCTAAGACTTTTAAGTGACCCGCAAGCGCGACAACACCCTCAAGCTTAATATCTCCGCATAACTACACTTTGACTGCATGTGTAGAAACATGTAAAATGCCACAGGTCTTCCGGGAGGGCATTGCAACATAATACAATGAGTGCATGCCTTTCCTAATCAACATGTAGTAAGGAGATGATAAGATCTGACGAGCAGTCAGACTTATCTATTTCAATAAGGACAGGGCTGGAAGCTTTGGCACAAACTATGGTGCATGTTCTAACTCATTCAAATTCAACCCCGTACTCTCACTCATTCTCTCCTCTTTCAGTCTGTCCATCTCCCCCTCCTCTTCTACACTCATCCCCTCAAGCTGCTTGTCAGGAGCCAACAGGCTTATGCACACTAGGCAGAATATTTGGGATGATTACAGGGAAAAGATCCCAAATGGAGGAAAGGACATGTTTTGCTTCATACATGTGCAGACATCAGGACAATGTTGGCAGCGAATGAGTTTTGCTCCCAAATCTCCACTCCCTATGCAGCATTTCCATGTTTTTTTATTCTCGAAAAGGCTAAAACACTCCCATTCCGATGAATAGCTGTAAATTGAACCATAACAAGAAGCTAAGATGTCATAACATGCAGCAAAACATGTCTCAGCAAAAGCATTTGGCATATGTGCCATTTCCCAACTGACTGAATTTGTCCATCCCTGGACATTCCAGAATGGTTCCCTCCAAAAAGGAGTGATATGATAGCAGCATGACTAACCTATCCTGATCTCTTATAAGGAGGGGTGTATGGTGATGAACCACTGACATTGGCAGCTTTCCCCTTAGATTAGTCTCCAGACAGGGTGCACCAAAGGCCCCTATAGCAACGTCCAACACTCTGGCAGAACAACTGTCAATTGAAACCAGGCGGGTGGAGGCTGCAAAAGAGCCAGGAGTGGACAAGGGGAATTGACTGGACTCACCTGTGATTAGAGTTAATCCTCTTGGTGGCAGCAGGCTTTGAGGGGGCAGCTGTATCCAGTTGGGCCTCCTCATCCCCCCCGGTCTCCTGGGAGGACTCGCTGTCAACAGACTCTTCGCGGTCTTCCATCCTACTCCTGGAGGCCCGGCTAGATAACGTCTGCTCGGACTTGGAGCTTCTGTTCTCCGGCTTCTCTTTCTCAGAAGTCTCACCAGCTTTCCTTTCCCTCCTGGTGTATTTAGAGCTGACTTCCTCAGTGTTTCCGTAACGCTCCGCCAGCTCTCTCCTCCTCTCGGCTTTGTAGCGGGCGATGCGCTCAGCTTTGGTCTCCAAGGCAGAGTTCTGGATGGTGTCTACGGCATCCATTTTTTAGGTGCCTCTTTTTAAGTCCTCTCGCTTCACTCAATATCCGGGGGGTTGAGGAGCCTCCTCTCCACTGGACACCAGGAGTCACAAGAGGAGTCACAAGAGTTGTTCAGACGTTGATGGTTTTGCAGTTGGTCTCCCCTCGAAGGATGATGGACCACGTCATTAAAATCATCTCACTGTTGAAACAAATCAAGAAAGACAACGTTTGTATTGCAACAAGCGAAAAGGCTATGTGAGACTTCCAAACACTTAACAAAATCACCAGGACTGGGCCATTAAGATAGTCTCTGCAAGGGTGCAATGGGAACTGGATGTAACTGCCTGGATAAACAAGAGCCCAACCCTGCCTAGCTCAACCCCAGCTAATGAACCCCCGGTGAGAGTGAAGTCAGCCAACTCAGCTCAAAGACAATACAGGCCTCACAGCAGACTGCCGCACCGAGACTCTCACATAACCTCTCAAGGATATTTAATCCCCTCACATAGAGGAAAAGGGAGAGGGAGAGAGAGAGGAGAGAGAATCAGAAAAAGAGTGGGAAAACAGCCATCCAATAGAAATTCTCAATCTACAGTTTCTCAACATTCAGTTAACTGGAGGCAAATATCCTTGCTTAATCTGGACTTGAATGGCATCCAACGCTACAAATCATTCCATGTTTACTACGGCAAGCACTGCACAGGCTTACAAAAACAGCAAAAGCCACTTGGCTTAAGAGACGTTCCACAATTACAGACGCAAATAAACTCACACCAGTAAAAATCCACACAACCAAGTGAACCATCGGCATGCCCAGAACACTATACGCAAAGCACAAAAACACCCCAGGAGCTGGAGAGAAAGTAATGGGTATGTGGAGGTATGTTTATATAAGTGGGGACAGGGGCTGGGGGTTAACGTAACACTCTGGGATCCCTACAGTAAAGGGGCAAGGAGTAATTTAGCACATCTGGGATTGCACATTCAATAGCGCTTAGTCAGGGTAATAGAGAGAGGGGGAGAGTAGAGAGGCAAGGACTCTACAGGAGAGAAGAAAGAGGGGGGAAGAAAATGTGGGGGTAGGGTTGTGCAAGAGGGGAAGGGGGAGTCAGAAGAAAGTAGGTGGGATGAGAGAGGAGAAGAGAAAGGGAGAGGGGTTGCAGAAGGGAGAAGATAGTGGATGGAAGGGGGAGAACAGGAGAGGTGGGTGTCAGGCAGTAGAATATTGGAAAATCGATAGTTACATATTGGGATATTATTTTTGACAATATACCGTATTGACAATATCACAATATAATTTTTGCACTACTTTGCTGTACCCACACCAAAACTTCTAGTATTTTTCCTTCATAGCTCATTCGCCATCTTTTTAAATTGGGAGCCCATTTGTTCTCAGAACTTTTATTTCCAAGACTGATCAAAACTGGTTTTTTCATGGCTCTCTTGTCCCTCTGCAGCAGACATACTATACTGTATGTTGAGCAACATATTTGGAACATCGAATCACAATACATATATAGAATAATGAGTATCATGAGAATCGCAATACATAGCGTATCGTCACCTAGGTACAGTGATATCATACCGCGAGGTCCCTGGCAATTCCTTGCACTACTAGAGTAAATTAGCTCAGTCTTGGGGAGACCATTTCTGTAATGGTGACAGGGGTTCATAAATCTCCCAATATACACCAACCACCAGCAGAGCCAAATAGTGGACCAAGAAATTACACACACTCCCCTTCACTAAAAAATAAGACTGGGAAATATTACTCAACAAATCTGTGTGTGTGTGTGTGTGTGTGTGTGTGTGTGTGTGTGTGTGTGTGTGTGTGTGTGTGTGTGTGTGTGTGTGTGTGTGTGTGTGTGTGTGTGTGTGTGTGTGTGTGTGTGTGTGTGTGTGTGTGTGTGTGTGTGTGTAAGCATGTGTGTCTAACTTCACCTTGACCTCACCCTCCTCCACCTATCAAACTGTTGTTGGAACAATGAGGACCACAATACCTCCACTGGAACAGCTTGAAGACATCAGCCGAATAAACCCATACTGTGAAAATCTGCTGGATGAAAACTAAACTATTAGCTGACCTTGTGTAGGATTTGCTGCCAGGTTCTAGCTACAAAGAGACATTCACTACAACCAGCCATTCAGTGACCTACAGTGCCTTCAGAAAAGTATTGACACCCCTTTACTTATTCCACATATTGTTGTGTTACGGCCTGAATTCAGAATGAATTATAGATTCTCTCACCAATCTACACACATAACCCCATAATGAAAAATTGAAAACATGTTTTCACATGACAGAAGACCTGGAGTTTGGAAAAAGGCACGTGATGGACTCCATAAGGCAAAACAAAATGTGGTCTGAATGAAGGGACAAAAATGTTACTCTTTGGCCTAAATGCAAAGCACTATACCTGGAGAAAACCAGGCACAGCTCATCACCCATCTAACGCCATCCCTACTGTGAAGCATGGTGGTGGCAGCATGATGCTATGATGATGCTTTTCAGCTGCAGGAACAAGGAGACTGGTATTGAGAGGGAACAATGAATGGAACCAAATACAGGCAAATCCTTGACGAGAACCTGCTTCAGAGTGCAAACGACCATCGACCGGGGTGAAGATTTAGGTTCCAACAGGACAATGACGCCAAATATACAGCCAAAGCAACGCTGGAATGGTTTCAGAACAAGAAAGTCCTTGAGTGGCCCAGCCAAATCTAAGACTTGAATCCCATTGAAAATCTGTGGAAAGACTTGCTGTTCACTGCCGCTCCCCATCTAACTTAACAGAGCTTGAGAAACTCTGCAAGGAAGAATGGGAGAAAATTCCTAAATCCAGATGTGCAAATCTGATCCACACACACCCGAGACTACTCAAAGCTGTAACCACTGCCAAAGACGCTTCAACAAAGTATTGACTCTGGTGTGAATACTCATTTAATTTGACATTTCTATACTTAAAATGTTTAACAAATTTGCTAAAAACATGTTCTCACTGTCATTATGAGGTATTGTGTGTAGATGTGTGGGGGAAAATGCATACATTTTGACTTCATGCTGTAACAAAATGTGAAATTAGTCAAGGGGTATGAATACTTTATGGAGGCACTGTCGCATAATAAAAGCGAAATCAATTTGAAGCAGTGCACCTTCCCCTCCCTGCTCAATGTTTCATTCTAGCCTGTGATGATGTAAGGACAAGCGGAATCCCTGCGGTTATTTGGCTTTATGAGTTTACAAACTTGCTCCAACTTTTGATGGAATATTCGGGAAAACAAAATAGGATTTTCTTGATCATAAAGAAGGCTCTACTTCAGCGGTCGCTAACCGGTCGAATACCATACAAAAATACAAACTCTGCCTACCTGGCAGACCGGGAGATTTGTGGCTAAATCGAGTGCGCTTACTGTGCATAGCTCCAATCACCGTGCCATTAGCTTCCACGACCCCAGCCACAGCAAAGTTTGGTACTAGCCTACGCAAGATTGTATAACCATGACCAGAGAGAGATTGTCAAAGAATACAGCAAATATCGGCGGTGTTTATGAGTGAGTTTTTAATTCAACACTATTGCAAAACATAAAAACACACTTCTCCCTACTTCCACTGGCGCTGCAATTAATGAGTAGCCAAGTGTATTGATAGGCCTGTATTTTTATTACCATTATTAGCAGCTCGTCATGTCCATTTTAATATCAAGGAATATTTCACTTTATCTGGTCAAAGGAACCATGTGAATTTGTGCACGAGGCAGATGTGGATGAGGTACAACTCGAATTCAAAGTTCACAGTTGTCTTGAAAGCACCATGAATATCAGATGCAGGTTCCATCAGTCGAGCAAAAATAAAGTATTATTTGAATTTATGCTCCGCTGTGCCTCACGAGCACGACACCAACTTACCCATTTTGTTATCAAAGCTCAAGTTTGGAAATATACTATTGCCTGAGAATAATAATATTGGCAGCCCAGGCCAGGCATATAGCCAATATGCTGTGATCATGTATTAGTCCTACTGCACAAACCTCATTCCTACAGAACTGTTTTTATTAGGTTAATGTTAAAATTTTAAAGTCATGATTCATTTACGTGTTTATTTATTTTTTTAAATCGGAGAGGTAGATCTCCGCTTGCTTTTTGACTGCAAAAGGGATCTTGGGGTTGGTGATCACTGCTCTTCTTGGTGCTGGGCCAGTTAGAGCACTGTATTACGGAGTCTCCTTTGTTTGAGCACCAGATAAAAATCAGTTAGCCTGCTAATTCATCTCGCTTCATAACTCACTACCCTGGGATTCTCCCCGACCGGAGCTGAGTAGATGGTCTCTGGGGCATCGAAAACTCATGCCGCCATTGATTTCTAACTCATCCAATATCAATCCCAAACATAGGCTTATAAATCTCCTAATGAAGGCAACATTTCCCTTGAGGTTTCAATGTTGATTTCGGGCCTCTGAATAGGCTGACGTAATTCACAAAGTCATCCCAGAGTCCACTCTGTATTACACTCTCACTACCTATAAAAGGAGTTTTGAATAACACACTAAAGCTTGATCGTGCAGATCGAAAACAAAGAGCCTGCTTTGTTTGGAAGCCGACTTTGTTATTTCAACCGAACAAGGAGAAGAAAAATCAAAGTCGTGAGTCATACTGAAGATATTATCACCCCTATTAGGGAACAGTGAACTCACCCAAAGACATGCAAAACATTTTTATTTATTTTAATTATCCTTTACCTTATGGTAATTCAAAAACTAAGTTGCACCATGGCTGGAGAGCATGTAGGAACATGCAAAGCTAAAAGGCACAGAGAAGCTCTCTCAATAAGCCAGTGTCTGAGAGACACTAGTAATGTCCCTGTAAAATAACAGATGTTAGGCTGATTAAAGAAGAAAAACTCAAAATAGAACAGAACTCATCTATTTCCATGAAGTAGAAGTAATGGCTGCGCAAACCACATATCTTTGTTTTGTGGTTTTGTTGAGTGACAACAGTCAATGTGTCCGAAGAGATAAAACCCCAAAACATGGCGTTTCTATGTATTGCAAAAGAAGATAGTATTCTATTTATATTTTATTCTAAACAACACCAGTCAATCACACCATAATTTAGTCTTGTCCAGATTGGATGTGTAAATATGGCTCTACCATGCCATGTAAACAAAGTACGCATCCAGTGTTTGACAGCATGAGTGAGCTCTGACATGTACTTGCCCCAGGGGAGAGGTTGTGGGCCTTGAGAAAAACCTCTGTCTCAACAATGGCCAAGTGAGTCATATCCTCTTTCATAAAAGCACAATTACAAGGCAGCATTGTATTCATCATAAGCTAGGCAACTCTCCAAAAGCCTCGGTCTTGTGGGGTGTCGGGTGATTAGGGGGCACTGGTTTTAAGTGGGTTCAAAAGGGCAGATTTCCCCTCACATTGAAACTTCAATCCATGATCATGATAAAGCATGCAGCTTTCCCCATCACTCGCAAATCTCAGCAGTTATAAGAGTCCACCGTTTTGACCTTGTGGGAGATCTGTCGACATGCCCTTGAGCAGGGTGTTGATCCTGGTTGCTTCTGTGTGTCGCGCTGTACGAGAGTCTGTTAGATGAGTAATGTGATGTAGTTGTTGAGTTGCTTCACTGCAAGTATATTGTACGCTTTAAACATTCAATAAAACATTTATTATTATTATTATTATTTTTAGAGTCCATCCACTTATGGAGCCCATATGCCACATGGGGGTAGACACTACTACAGCCCAGTGGATTAAAGACCCTTAACTCTGAGGGAAGAGACTTTCCCCATGATCTTTTACGATGACATCCCATCCTAAAGTTAATCTACGGTCTCCTTAGCCTTTTGACCTGTAACAAATCCAACAGGTCAGATGATTCACATAGGGAAACAAAATGGAGTTGAGAACTCAATAGCCTGAGCTCTAAATAGGCTTTAAAATCAGAAAATAGTCATTGAAAATACAGTTCTTGGTCACATACACATGGTTAGCAGATGTTAATGCAAGTGTAGCGAAATGCTTGTGCTTCTAGTTCCAACAGTGCAGCAATATCTAACAAGTAATCTAACAATTCCCCAACAACTACCTAATACACACAAATCTAAAAGGGGTGAATGAGAATATGTACATATAAGTATATGGCCGAGCGGCATAGGCAAGGTGCAGTAGATGGTATAAAATACAGTATGTACATGTGATATGAGTAATGTAAGATATGTAAACATTATTAAAGTGGCATTAATTAAAGTGGCATTGTTTAAAGTGACTAGTGATCCATTTATTAAAGTGTCCAGCGATTGGGTCTCAGTGTAGGCAGCAGCCTCACTGAGTTAGTGATGGCTATTTAACAGTCCGATGACCTTGAGATAGAAGCTGTTTTTCCAGTCTCTCGGTCCCAGCTTTGATGTACCTGTACTGACCTCGCCTTCTAGTTGATAGCGGGTTGAACAGGCAGTGGCTCGGCTGGTTGTTGTCCTTGATGATCTTTTTGGCCTTCCTGTGACATCGGGGGCTGTAGGTGTCCTGGAGGGCAGGTAGTTTGCACCCGGTGATGCGTTGTGCAGACCGCACCACCCTCTGGAGAGCCGTGCGGTTGAGGGCGGTGCAGTTGCCGTACCAGGCTGTGATACAGCCCGACAGGATGCTCTCGATTGTGCATCTGTAAAAGTGTGTCAGAGTTTTGGGTGACAGGCCAAATTTCTTCAGCCTCCTGGGGTTGAAGAGGTGCTGTTGCGCCTTCACCACACTGTCTGTGTGGGTGGACCATTTCGGTTTTTCTGTGATGTGTACGCAGAGGAACTTAAAACCTTCCACCTTCTCCACTGCTGTCCCTTCGATGTGGATAGGGGGGGGTGCTCCCTCTGCTGTTTCCTGAAGTCCACGATCATCTCCATTGTTTTGTTGACGATGAGTGAGAGGTTGCTTTCCTGACACCACACTGAGAGCCCTCACCTCCTCCCTGTAGGCTGTCTTGTTGTTGGTAATCAAACCCACTACTGTTGTGTCGTTTGCAAACTTGATGATTGAGTTGGAAGCGTGCATGGCCACCCAGTCGGGGGGGGGGGACAGGGAGTACAGAAGAGGGCTGAGCACACACCCTTGTGGGGCCCCAGTGTGTAGGATCAGCGAAGTAGAGAAGTTGTTTCTGACTTTCACCACCTGGGGGCGGCCCGTTAGAAAGTCAAGGACCCAGTTGCATAGGGAGGGGTTGAGACCCAGGGCCTCCAGCTTGATGGGTACTATGGTGTTGAATGCTGAGCTGTTGTCAATGAACAGCATTCTTACATAGGTATTCTTTTTGTCTAGATGGGTTAGGGCAGTGTGCAGTGTGATGGCGATTGCGTCATCTGTGGACCTGTTGGGGCGGTATGAAAACCGAAGTAGGTCTAGGGTGGCGGTGATATGATCCTTGACTAGCCTCTCAAAGCACTTCATGATGACAGAAGTAGTCATTTAGTTCAGTTATCTTTTGCCTTCTTGGGTACAGGAACATGGTAGCCATCTTGAAGCATATGGGGACAACAGACTAGGAGTGATAGGGAGTGATTAAATATGTCTGTAAACACACCAGCAAGCTGTACATGCTCTGAGGACGCGGCTAGGGATGCAGTCTGGGCCAGCAGCCTTGCGAGGGTTAACAAGTTTAAATGTTCTACTTTTGTAGTCCGTGATTTCCTGTAGACCCTGCCACATACGTCTCATGTATGAGCCGATGAATTGCGACTCCACCTTGTCCCTGTACCGGCATTTCGCTTGTTTGATTGCCTTGCGGAGCGAATAATTACACTGTTTATATACAGCCATATATCCAAACCTCTTTCTATGGTTACATGCGGTGGATCGCGCTTTCAGTTTTAAGCAAAATTACCACCATCCATCCATGGTTTCTGATTAGGGTAGGTTTTAAATGGTCACAGTGGGTATGACGTCTCCAATGCATTTATTTATAAAACGCACTCACCGAGTCAGCGTATAGGTCAATATTGTCCTCTGAGGCTGATCTGAACATATTCCAGTCCGCGTGATCAAAACTTGAACGTACATGAGGTTCAAATAAAGTGCAGTCAATCAGTGGTGTAAAGTACTTAAGTAAAAATACTTGAAAGTATTACTTTAGTTTTTTTGGATACCTGTACTTTTCTATTTATATTTTTGACAACTTTTACTTTACCACATTCCTTTAAAAAAAAAAAAAAAATGTTTCAGTACTTTTTACTCCATACATTTTCCCTGACACCCAAAAGTACTTGAAAATAATTCACACACTTAAAACATCCCTGGTCTTCCCAACTGCCTCTGATCTGGCGGACTCACCAAACACATGCTTCATTTGGAAATTATGTCTGAATGATGGAGCATGCCAGTAGCTATCCATAAATATATTTAAAAAACAAGAAAATGGTGACATCTGGTTTGCTTATTAAGGCATTTTAAATGAATTATACTTTTGATACTAAAGTACATTTAAAACCAAATACTTTTAGACTTTTACACAAGTAGAATTTTACTGAATGACTCACTTTCACTTATGTCATTTATATTAAGGTATGTTTACTTTTAGTTGTACGACAATTGGGTACTTTTTCCACCACTGCTGTCAATGCACCCTTCGCTGGTTTGAAAGTTTACAAAGCAGATACAGAGTTCATAGTTCACCGTGTACATTAATAGGTGCAGGTGATAGTGGGACTGTCGACATGAGTGTGTGTGTGTGTGTGTGAGGGGGTGGGGGCAAAAAGGGACAGGATCAGGCTACTTTAGTGACTGGTCTTCGAGGTTAAGGACCATAGAAGTGTGCAACGTTAAGGGGGGCGGGGGTGGTTTGGCCAATGGTGCGGTTTTAGAGGCTATCCTCTTTGCTGGAGACATTTGATTGTTTTAAAGCTGGATTCCTGCAATTCTACACATTTTGCTATGGCTTATGCCTTATTCTTATGCCATCTCAGTGACTCAAACATTTTAACAAAATAGGGACCTCATGCCATGACATGGGGGGGGCAGCTATGATTTAGCAGCGGCGATGATTTAGCAACTATGCTATTCATGATAATCACAGCTGGTTTACCGATTACAACAGCCGAGTGTTGTAAGAAATTTCTCACCAGCTACTCATGCAACAGCACCATTTCATACAACAAGAACCATAGAAGGGAGGGGGGTCACAACACGAAAGGATCCCATTTCCTAGTCCACCTCACAGCTCACTGGTGTCAATATCTAAACGTGTGAAAAACGGGCCATCTTTGGAAAAACATACCACACATGGGACCTTGGAGGTTAGCTGCATTTATGAACAAGTTCATGTGTTCATTCTTTATAGTCTGGGACAAGGCCCAGGCATAAAAACTGCCTCTGGGGCCAAACCACTGACCTGTAGTCCATTAGTCTTCAGATTCTTTAGGAACTCGCATGTCCACACAAGAACATGGGGCAGGAATGCAGCCACCACCCTTGGATCAATTTGGGAGCAAGGGAAAAACTGCTTTGGCTGCATGCATTTCTGACAGTATGCATGTGATAGTCACACTCTTGAAATTAGTTCAAAGGAATGTCAAAACTGGGATATCTCTTCAAAAAGGCACAATTATGGTTGTACACAAGCTCTTGTCAGTTCATCTATCAAATGATTATCAGTTAGTTGCACTACCCCTTTAAAATCTACCACAGAAACCACAGCTACTGCAAGACATCAGTCTCTAAATGACAGGAATCGCAGCACCAATGTTATGAACACTGGCCCTAAATGCTGACTCACGTTAAGTGTCTGGTAACACCTTTAACAAGACACTCTATTACAATGTTAGGCTAATGACCAAGTGCAGTTCATAACACAAACACTCAATTGACAATTCATTGGTTTAAAGTGAAGCAAATGCACTAACATGTAAGTAAACACGTTTGTTTAAAACAGATGCAAAGCCCAAAGCTTTGGAAAGTCTGGAATATCTGTTGAGTGAAAATGCCTTGCAGTTATAAAACTGAGGAAGAGCTCCTAAGCTTAGTAGTTATAGCCTAATAGTGTCCAATCATGTCTTGTGCCATATTCATTCCATGCAATTTCAGCAAGCCAAGCCATGACACCCACCACCCACAATCATTTCAGTGGTTAGAAAGATAAGATTGGCATTCCTGAAACATTTGTTGAAATGTAATTTGATGTAGGAGATAGCAGCAGTAACTGCGGCATCTGGTACTTTCAGACTAAATTTATGGTAAATAATGTATGTGGCTTCAATGACAAATATCTCTGAACCGGGGAAGACTGCATAGTATGAAGAAGCAATACTCCAAACTGCATATTCCTACTACTTGCCAGAGAACTGATACTGTATACTGGTTGTTGGGGTGGGATTGGCATAGGGTTTGGGGAGTATGTGGGTGGCTTTTGGCCATGTTATTGGATTACTCATGTCTTACTCATTGGTAGGAAGACGTTTGGTCCAAAATGAATGTTGTATACTGTATTTCTTGAATAGTATCTGAATCCTATAAATTAGGCAAGGTCAAATTGGGTGCAATCATATTTAGGGACCTTATTCGATTTTTCTTATTCAATTCAGTCTGGTATGAGAACGGTAGCCCTATCTGCAAAAGCAGGGTGTTTGCGGGAAGCTGAGTATCTTGGATATTGATCTGTGACTTAAAATCTTTGGTGTGACTTACTACCATATGGGCATACCAATGTATAAGGGCAGGCCGAGCTGATTACCTCATTTCAAGATGGCTGCTCCATACATTAAGGTTAGCGGTGTGAACCATTAACGAAATAAACGGGGAATATGTCAAAACACACCGAAAGACGGGACTCCACAGATCATGAGAATGTCTTAATTGTCTGCCTGTGACCTACCTTTATTGATCACCAGCCCCGAGAGTCAAAAAGTTTATTTTACACAACGTTTTCAGCAAACATCTTACAAGGTAAGCTTCGATTTGGTCTGTATTTGAGCTATAGCTACATGGGGTGAGGGGGGGGGATTACATGAATCCTTACGTTGGTAGGAACACATCTAGCCTATTGCCAATGTTATTTGATGATGTATCATTTAAAAATGGCAACATCGAAAACCCACCGAGTCTTTGTCGACCTGGCCAAGGCTTTTGACTCTGTCAATCACTGTACTAGACTCAACAGCATTGGTTTCTCAAATGACTGCCTCACCTGGTTCACCAACTACATCTCAGAAAGAGTTCAGTGTGTCAAATCGGAGGGCCTGTTGTCCAGACCTCTGGCAGTCTATGGGGGTACCACAGGGTTCAATTCTCAGGCCTACTCATTTCTCAATACATATCAACGATGTCGCTCTTGCTGTGGGTGATTCCCTGATCCACCTCTATGCAGACGTCACCATTCTATATACATCTGGCCCTTCTTTGGAAACTGTTAACAAACCTCTAAATGAGCTTCAATGCCATACAACATTTCTTCCGTGGCCTCTTAAACGCTAGTAAAACTAAATGCATGCTTTTCAACCGTTCGCTGCCCGCACCTGCCCGCCCGACTAGCATCACTACTCTGGACAGTTCTGACTTAGAATATGTGAACAACTACAAATACCTAGGTGTCTGGCTAGACTGTAAACTCTCCTTCCAAACTCATATTAAACATCTCCAATCCAAAATCAAATCTAGAATCAGCTTCCTATTTCGCAACAAAGCCTCGTTCACTCACATAGCCAAACATACCTTGTAAAACTGACTATCCTACAGATCCTCGACTTCGGCACTGTCATTTACAAAATAGCCTCCAACACTCTACTCAGAAAATTTGATTGCAGTCTATCACAGTGCCATCCACCGTTTTGTCACCAAAGCCCCATATACCACCCACCACTGTGACCTGTATGCTCTTGTCGGCTGTCCCTCGCTACATATTAGTCGACAGACCCACTGGCTCCAGGTCATCTATAAGTCTTTGCTAGGTAAAGCTCTGCCTTATCTCAGCTCACGATAACAACACCCACCCGTAGCACACACTCCAGCAGGTATATCTCACTGGTTATCCCCAAAGCCAACACCTCCTTTGGCTGCCTTTCCTTCCAGTTCTCTGCTGCCAATGACTGGAATGAATTGCAAAAATCAAGACTTATATTTCCCTCACTAACTTTAAACATCAGCTATCAGAGCAGCTAACCGATCGCTGCAGCTGTACATAGCCCATCTGTAAATAGCCCATTCAATCTACCTACCTCATCCCCATATTGTTTTTATTTACTTCTCTGCTCTTTTGCACACCAGTATTTCTACTTACACATCCTCCTCTGCACCTATCACTCCAGTGTTAATTTGCTAAATTGTAATTACTTCGCTACTACGGCCTATTTATTTCCTTACATCCTCATGCTTTACGCGCTGTAGGCATCCATTACACAGGGGATTGGCAACTATGTCACCTTGACAGTTTTGTAGCCAATGAGATAAGCTTTCCAGGGATAAACAGTTGATCTGGGTGGGACAAAACAACGCCTAGAACCTTTAATGTGTAATGCAAACTATTGCTACCTGGCTCAGAGACGAGATGCACCGAGCAGGCCACATTACATCGTAAACAAATTTCATCGCTTTATCATAAAAGATGGCTTCTTTTGGGGGAGAAAAAGTTAAACTAAGAATTTCAAACAGGAAGCTAAAAAGGCAGCAGCTATGAATAAATATACCAACATAGAACCTTTGAATAAAATACTGGTCGGACTCGGATGAGGGGAGTAATTTGGACAATGAGTGGGTCGGCCGACGAAGATTGCCTTCTCGAAGGATTGGAACCACTTTTAGACCTGTAAGTCAATAATTTACTGTATGTATTTCGTGTTTAACAATTTGTCTGCTTTTTGTGCTTTGGATTTAGTTTACATAGGCCTATGTAACAAGTCATTTCAATGTTAAATAATTCCAAAGTAATTATTTTCTATGTTTCATATCAGTTCACGGTTTGCTGTTCTAAGTTTTATCCTAGTAACTTTGGAGAGGGCTCTAAACTCTCATGGCCGTACTGTATCATTTTAATCATTTTAGTCAATAAGATTCTTGCTACGTAAGCTTAACTTTCTGAACATTCGAGACGTGTAGTCCACTTGTCATTCCAATCTCCTTTGCATTAGCGTAGCCTCTTCTGTAGCCTGTCAACTATGTGTCTGTCTATCCCTGTTCTCTCCTCTCTGCACAGACCATACAAACTCTCCACACCGCGTGGCCGCGGCCACCCTAATCTGGTGGTCCCAGCGCGCACGACCCACGTGGAGTTCCAGGTCTCCGGTAGCCTCTGGAACTGCCGATCTGCGGCCAACAAGGCAGAGTTCATCTCAGCCTATGCCTCCCTCCAGTCCCTCGACTTCTTGGCACTGACGGAAACATGGATCACCACAGACAACACTGCTACTCCTACTGCTCTCTCTTCGTCCGCCCACGTGTTCTCGCACACCCCGAGAGCTTCTGGTCAGCGGGGTGGTGGCACCGGGATCCTCATCTCTCCCAAGTGGTCATTCTCTCTTTCTCCCCTTACCCATCTGTCTATCGCCTCCTTTGAATTCCATGCTGTCACAGTTACCAGCCCTTTCAAGCTTAACATCCTTATCATTTATCGCCCTCCAGGTTCCCTCGGAGAGTTCATCAATGAGCTTGATGCCTTGATAAGCTCCTTTCCTGAGGACGGCTCACCTGTCACAGTTCTGGGCGACTTTAACCTCCCCACGTCTACCTTTGACTCATTCCTCTCTGCCTCCTTTCCACTCCTCTCCTCTTTTGACCTCACCCTCTCACCTTCCCCCCCTACTCACAAGGCAGGCAATACGCTCAACCTCATCTTTACTAGATGCTGTTCTTCCACTAACCTCATTGCAACTCCCCTCCAAGTCTCCGACCACTACCTTGTATCCTTTTCCCTCTCGCTCTCATCAAACACCTCCCACACTGCCCCTACTCGGATGGTATCGCGCCGTCCCAACCTTCGCTCTCTCTCCCCCGCTACTCTCTCCTCTTCCATCCTATCATCTCTTCCCTCTGCTCAAACCTTCTCCAAACTATCTCCTGATTCTGCCTCCTCAACCCTCCTCTCCTCCCTCTCTGCATCCTTTGACTCTCTATGTCCCCTATCCTCCAGGCCGGCTCGGTCCTCCCCTCCCGCTCCGTGGCTCGATGACTCATTGCGAGCTCACAGAACAGGGCTCCGGGCAGCCGAGCGGAAATGGAGGAAAACTCGCCTCCCTGCGGACCTGGCATCCTTTCACTCCCTCCTCTCTACATTTTCCTCCTCTGTCTCTGCTGCTAAAGCCACTTTCTACCACTCTAAATTCCAAGCATCTGCCTCTAACCCTAGGAAGCTCTTTGCCACCTTCTCCCCCCCCTCCTCCCTCTCTGCAGATGACTTCGTCAACCATTTTGAAAAGAAGGTCGACGACATCCGATCCTAGTTTGCTAAGTCAAACGACACCGCTGGTTCTGCTCACACCGCCCTACCCTGTGCTCTGACCGCTTTCTCCCCTCTCTCTCCAGATGAAATCTCGCGTCTTGTGACGGCCGGCCGCCCAACAACCTGCCCGCTTGACCCTATCCCCTCCTCTCTTCTCCAGACCATTTCCGGAGACCTTCTCCCTTACCTCACCTCGCTCATCAACTCATCCCTGACCGCTGGCTACGTCCCTTCCGTCTTCAAGAGAGCGAGAGTTGCACCCCTTCTGAAAAAACCTACACTCGATCCCTCCGATGTCAACAATTACAGACCAGTATCCCTTATTTCTTTTCTCTCCAAAACTCTTGAACGTGCCGTCCTTGGCCAGCTCTCCCGCCATCTCTCTCTGAATGACCTTCTTGATCCAAATCAGTCAGGTTTCAAGACTAGTCATTCAACTGAGACTGCTCTCCTCTGTATCACGGAGGCGCTCCGCACTGCTAAAGCTAACTCTCTCCTCTGCTCTCATCCTTCTAGATCTATCGGCTGCCTTCGATACTGTGAACCATCAGATCCTCCTCTCCACCCTCTCCGAGTTGGGCATCTCCGGCGCGGCCCACGCTTGGATTGCGTCCTACCTGACAGGTCGCTCCTACCAGGTGGCGTGGCGAGAATCTGTCTCCTCACCACGCGCTCTCAACACTGGTGTCCCCCAGGGCTCTGTTCTAGGCCCTCTCCTATTCTCGCTATAGACCAAGTCACTTGGCTCTGTCATAACCTCACATGGTCTCTCCTATCATTGCTATGCAGACGACACACAATTAATCTTCTCCTTTCCCCCTTCTGATGACCAGGTGGCGAATCGCATCTCTGCATGTCTGGCAGACATATCAGTGTGGATGACGGATCACCACCTCAAGCTGAACCTCGGCAAGACGGAGCTGCTCTTCCTCCCGGGGAAGGACTGCCCGTTCCATGATCTCGCCATCACGGTTGACAACTCCATTGTGTCCTCCTCCCAGAGCGCTAAGAACCTTGGCGTGATCCTGGACAACACCCTGTCGTTCTCAACCAACATCAAGGCGGTGGCCCGTTCCTGTAGGTTCATGCTCTACAACATCCGCAGAGTACGACCCTGCCTCACACAGGAAGCGGCGCAGGTCCTAATCCAGGCACTTGTCATCTCCCGTCTGGATTACTGCAACTCGCTGTTGGCTGGGCTCCCTGCCTGTGCCATTAAACCCCTTCAACTCATCCAGAACGCCGCAGCCCGTCTGGTGTTCAACCTTCCCAAGTTCTCTCCACTGGCTTCCAGTTGAAGCTCGCATCCGCTACAAGACCATGGTGCTTGCCTACGGAGCTGTGAGGGGAACGGCACCTCAGTACCTCCAGGCTCTGATCAGGCCCTACACCCAAACAAGGGCACTGCGTTCATCCACCTCTGGCCTGCTCGCCTCCCTACCACTGAGGAAGTACAGCTCCCGCTCAGCCCAGTCAAAACTGTTCGCTGCTCTGGCCCCCCAATGGTGGAACAAACTCCCTCACGACGCCAGGACAGCGGAGTCAATCACCACCTTCCGGAGACACCTGAAACCCCACCTCTTTAAGGAATACCTAGGATAGGATAAGTAATCCCTCTCACCCCCCCTTTAAGATTCAGATGCACTATTGTAAAGTGACTGTTCCACTGGATGTCATAAGGTGAATGCACCAATTTGTAAGTCGCTCTGGATAAGAGCGTCTGCTAAATGACTTAAATGTAAAATGTAAATGTAATGGCCATTGTTTACTCTATTGTGTTACTGTTTCGATTGAGAGTGTGTGCTTCACACCTATGTGAGTCACTGTATAGATAGGGTTTAGACTTGGTATTTTTACTTTACAGTAATGTCGTTTTGTAAATTTAGTCAACTGTAATTCCGTGTGTCTTAGAGGATTTGAGGATTTGGATGACGACATTTGGGAGCCACTCCTCCCCAGCAAGTGCCCCCGCCGGTCAAGGTCTTCACCCCCAACTGCTATGTCAATCATCCCATCGGATGGTTCTACATCCACTCTTGATAGACATCTTGAAAAAGAAAATAGGGGCTTGTGGCACCATTTGTCCTAGGAAAATCTGTTTCCCCAAGACTAAGGTAAAGGTCATGACAAAGACAGCGGGGAGGGGGACCATACATTGGATCAGGACTAACAAGCTGCTTTTTGTGAAATGGAAGGACACTAGGGAAGTAACCATGCTCACCATACAGCATAAGGCATTCAACAAACATGTCTCAAGGAGGGTGAAAAAGGAAGAATGTCCCCATTCCTGTGAAGGACTACAATGCCAGCATGGGGGGTGTCGACCTGGTAATAGCCTCCACAATACCAGGAAGTTTGTGGACAATGCTACAGTAAATGTTTTCATTCTGCACAAGCAGATGGCCAAAGCAATAAGGTTGGCCTTCCGAGAGCAGCTGGTTTTTGGAAATTGTTGAATTGGGGGCTCAAAGCAACCTTGCAACCCCCCCCCCCCCACCCACTCCACATTCAAGGTGAGTGCCACTATCCAACACACATGCCAAAAGGAACAACTGCAAGCATTGCACAAAACACAGGTTGGGGGTGGGGGAGTTAAATGCCAGATATTCTGTCCGAAATGCCAGTTCGCTTTCCGTTTCCTGGCAGAGAGGGACTGCTTCAAAAGACTACACTTCACTGTAGCTTGTGCATGTCGTGATAATCTAATCATCTGCACCTGGGATGTAAAGTGAACACCATTGGTAAATAGTTCTGTTTATTTATATTTTTTGTGTAAACAAAAAAATAGTGTGTAAACAAGTTGGTGTATGTTTATAATTCTGTATGTATATCTGTTGCTTTAATATTGTTTTTGTAAACAGTTCATTTGCATGTGGGACGAATAGATTGGATATGCCTTGGCTAAACGTTCAAGCACTTTGAAGAGGTTGAGAAAACACTTGGATATCGCCTGTATGTCCCCCGACACCACCACAAGAAATGCAGTTTTATAATTCAATCATTTTTAGGCACATCCACTGTGCAAAACAATTACCACATTCGGGAAACTTTGGAGAGGTTGAAATGACACTTAAAATGTACCCTGGATACTCTATGACACCCATGTTTGAGTGAGACTGATAAAAATTGTTTTCGTACTGAACAAATTGCATTTAGGGATTGCAAATATGTAATAGTACTGGAATTATCAAATTTACAGACATATGCCACTTTGGAGAGGTTTAGGGACACTTGAAAATGTCCCGTAACCACACCTGACACAACTTACTAAAACATCTGCCCATTTCTAGTTGTTAGGTCTATCAATTCCATTTTTCTGATGTTGTTTGCATGTTGTGGAAGCCATCTGATGCGTTTCCAGGTCTGGGCATCAATAATTCACTTATAACTTGTCAATGAAAGAGGACTTTCAAAATAAATCCAAAATAGGTATTTTGTGTGTGCTTGGTCTGATGTATTCTGAACTACGTAACTTCTATCTACGTAATCTTCTCACAATCGGAGATGGTGGGTGTCGAAAATGTCTTTCTTGTGCCTTTTGAAGTGGAACGACCCCATAGAGACATTCAAGCATCAGCTTCCTTCCCTTTTGCACCCTGGGAAGAGCAAGTTAAACAAATTGCCAGCTCCTGACATTCACATTCTTCCTGAGGGAGGAGGGTGGAAACTTTTGTCCACAGTGAGAAAACCAGGTGCCAGTGTTCAGCTGCTGAAGACAGCAAGCAAACAGGCAAGGCCAGTAGTCTCCGTTATAAAAGTCTCTCACTCGTGGCAAGTCAAAGCGATTTGCCATCAAGTGCAAGCACCCACGGAGAGGAGAATAAAACGAGTGAGAGAAATAGGGTATGCCACTGAGATATTACAGTATCTTAGGAAAAATATAGCCTTACCTTTTCCTGTAGGCTACACTATGCCTCTAGTTGTAAATAATGTTTTTAAGAAAAGGGTGTTAAGCTAAGACCGGTAGACGCACATCTCCGGACAGCAGCAAAAGTGGGTGAGTTTCCTGTCCCGTTTCTAGCAGCGTGCGATTCCAGACGGGTCATGTGACCAGGCAGCGAGGAGACGAAGCTCAGTATGGGTCATCAGCCCGTAATCCAATAACGCTATCTGACATCTACATGTGCTAAGCAGCAGCTTAGGCCAAAACTATTTAACCAACCACAGGCGAAAAACGCCATAGGGGCGGGGCCATGGTGCCATGCATTTCCACCCCATACCGTAATAGACCGCATACTGGAAAACCAATGTGTTTCCCATTAAATTACAAAGCCATAGAGGCTGATGCTCATCGTATGGCAGTTTAAGGGCCCAGAGTGCCATCATCTGCAAAACGAGGGCTTAATTACAATTGCAGAGACTTTTAACACTAGTATCCACTCCTCCAAGACGTTATTCTGCTTATAAAGAGCTTTAAAAGGGAACGCTGACAGCTTGGGCGGGTTTTGCATGGCAGGCCCCTTTATTGATGTGACTCATCCCTTCCTTGTGCTTTAGTTGGTGGGAATAGAGAGGGGAAGGGAGGGGGGGGGGGGGCTGGGGAAGGGGGTGTTGTGGGGGCAGATTTTCTGTTTTGTGAGGCATGAGTCACCAGGGTGCCAAGAGGCCCTTGTCTGGTGATACTGGGGTGAGGAGGTTGAAAGGGGAGCGCAGGACGGGGTAAAAACAAGGTCTGAGGCAAATCCGTCAAACACAGACACACACACACTCCTCCCCAGCCAGATCCCTTTAACCCACACAGTCCCACTGACTGTAACCAGCCACCCACTGTCTGCTGTTGACATAACAACCAAGCCTAGTCATGCCCCTCATCTCCATTTTGCCTTAATAACTGTAAAGTTATGTATATTTGAACTGACTGGGTTCTGTTTTATTTACTGATACAGTGAAAGCTTGTAGCTACGCTGAAAAAAGTGGGTTGCTTCCTTTAATTCCTCAGGAGTGCCTTTGAGAGACAATGGCTATTGTTTCCCAAATACACTGTGGTAATGTGGTTTACACACAACACACCCAATGGAAAAGCACTGTTAAATTCTATTCCTCGATTTGTGCTCTGGTTTCTTAGTGATCCCCTTTGTCCCAGTCTTCCGGCTTTCTGTTTGCCTTAGTCAAACGTGAAGGAAATGAATTGAAAACACACAAAAAGATGGACCAATATCTGCACAGCAGCACATAGACACTGTGCTGTAGACAAGGGTAGAAAGTACCACACAGAAGTACGCAATACAGTCCATTACGACACACACAGACGTCCTGCTGGCCTACAGAGCCTTCAGAAAGTATTCATTACACTTTGTGTTACAACCTGCATTCAAAACATATTAAATATATGTTTTTACTCACCCATCTACACACAATATCCCATAATGACAAAGTGAAGACATGTTTTAGGAATGTTTCCAAATGTATTGAAAATGAAAGAGAAATCTAACTAACAAAAGTATTCACACCACTGAGTCAATACTTTGTAGAAGCACCTTTAGGCGCAATTACAGCTGTGAGTCTTTCTGGGTAAGTCTCTAAGAGCATCCCAAACCTGGATTGTGCAACATTGTCCCATTATTCTATTCAAAATCCCTCAAGCTCTGTCAAATCGGTTGTTGATCATTGCTCGACAACCATTTTCAGGTCTTTAAGTCAAAACGGTAACTCAGCTAAATCAGGACCCCTCGCGGTCTTCTTGGTAACCAACTTGTGTAGATTTGGCCTTGGTTTTAGATTATTGTCCTGCTGAAAAGGTGACATCTCCAAGTGTCTGGTGGAAAGCAGATAACCAAGGTTTCCTCTAGAATTTTGTCTGTTCTTATGGAATTATTTTATTCTGTACAAGCTTCCTTCTTTTCACTCAGTCAATTAAATTAGTATTGTGGAGTGACTACAATGTTGCTGATCCAATCCTCAGTTTTCTCCTATCATAGCAATTAAACTTGTTTTACATCCACCACTGGCCTTACGGTGAAATCCCTGAGGGGTTTCCTCCCTCTCCGGCAACGGCGTTAGGAAGGACACCTGTATTGTTGCAGTGACTGGGTGTATTGATACACCAACCAAAGTGTAATTAGTAACTTCACCATGCTCCAACGGATATTCAACGTCTGCTTTACCAATAGGGGCCACTACTTTGAGAGAACACGCATTTGAAAACCTCCCTGGTCTTTGTGGTTGAATCTGTGTTTGAAATTCACTGCTCAACTGAGGGGCCTTACAGATAATTGTGGAGTACAGAGATGAGGTAGTCATTCAAATCATGTTAAAACAGTAGTGCAACTTATGCTATTTGTTCAAAGATTTTTAATCATGAACTTATTTGCCATAACATATAGGGTTATTTTTTAGTTGTAAAAATGTCTAAAAACATAATTCCACTTTGGCATTATGGGGTATTGGGTGAAGGCCAGTGACAAAAACTAAATTTGATACATTTTAAATGAAGGCTGTAACACAACAAAATGTGGAACAAGTCCAGGGTTATGAATACTTTCTGAAGCCACTGTATTATCATCAGAGAGGAAGGGTGGTGTGTGTTTGTGTCCATTATCAGACTGGCAGATCAGGAATTCCCCGTAACCGGCGCTCAGACAAACTCCTACCATGCGTGGCGTGCCCAGCTGGACTGCTCTCAAAGGGCTACTGCAGCCAGAGTAGACACACAGGAAGTCCTTATGAGAGCAATGTAGTATCTTACTACCACACGTCCGCACCCTTCATCAAATAAACACCCTGTGTAAAAAAAAAAAAAATTGCACTGGGTTACCTTGGCTTGAGTAGCGTTCAATGACTTCTATAAACCCTGGATTGCTGATGCTGTGTACTGGCAAATGACAGGCTTTGAAACCACCGGTCAGCCATATTGGCACTCCCCAGAAAGATCAGTCCTCCATAATAGTGAAAGGAATTCTACAATATTTCAATTAGATATTAAAAAGGACAAAATTACATGTATTTAACTAAATTTGTTGTAGTGGAGACAGTAACATTAGAACTTTCAAAAAAGTATACTTTAAGGAAAATATCTTAATATAATTAAGTTCAGCTCACATTAAAACAAATATGCTTTAGGGTGTCTAATATAATAAATGTGGCAAAAACAAATGTAGACATTATTTAAAAAAAGTATTTCTATAGCTTCCATAATATATGTATATTTTTTTTACAATGGTGGGGGGGTGCCAAGATGGAGGTGTGGTGGCTTCAAAACAAGGCCCTGTCAGTCATCTACTGTACATATACAGTGCCTTGCGAAAGTATTCGGCCCCCTTGAACTATGCGACCTTTTGCCACATTTCAGGCTTCAAACATAAAGATATAAAACTGTATTTTTTTGTGAAGAATCAACAACAAGTGGGACACAATCATGAAGTGGAACGACATTTATTGGATATTTCAAACTTTTTTAACAAATCAAAAACTGAAAAATTCGGTGTGCAAAATTATTCAGCCCCTTTACTTTCAGTGCAGCAAACTCTCTCCAGAAGTTCAGTGAGGATCTTTGAATGATCCAATGTTGACCTAAATGACTAATGATGATAAATACAATCCACCTGTGTTTAATCAAGTCTCCGTATAAATGCACCTGCACTGTGATAGTCTCAGAGGTCCGTTAAAAGTGCAGAGAGCATCATGAAGAACAAGGAACACACCAGGCAGGTCCGAGATACTGTTGTGAAGAAGTTTAAAGCCGGATTTGGATACAAAAAGATTTCCCAAGCTTTAAACATCCCAAGGAGCACTGTGCAAGCGATAATATTGAAATGGAAGGAGTATCAGACCACTGCAAATCTACCAAGACCTGGCCGTCCCTCTAAACTTTCAGCTCATACAAGGAGAAGACTGATCAGAGATGCAGCCAAGAGGCCCATGATCACTCTGGATGAACTGCAGAGATCTACAGCTGAGGTGGGAGACTCTATCCATAGGACAACAATCAGTTGTATATTGCACAAATCTGGCCTTTATGGAAGAGTGGCAAGAAGAAAGACATTTCTTAAAGATATCCATAAAAAGTGTCGTTTAAAGTTTGCCACAGGCCACCTGGGAGACACACCAAACAGGTGGAAGGTGCTCTGGTCAGATGAAACCAAAATTGAACTTTTTGGCAACAATGCAAAACGTTATGTTTGACGTAAAAGCAACACAGCGCACCACCCTGAACACACCATCCCCACTGTCAAACATGGTGGTGGCAGCATCATGGTTTGGGCCTGCTTTTCTTCAGCAGGGACAGGGAAGATGGTTAAAATTGATGGGAAGATGGATGGAGCCAAATACAGGACCATTCTGGAAGAAAACCTGATGGAGTCTGCAAAAGACCTGAGACTGGGACGGAGATTTGTCTTCCAACAAGACAATGTTCCAAAACATAAAGCAAAATCTACAATGGAATGGTTCAAAAATAAACATATGCAGGTGTTAGAATGGCCAAGTCAAAGTCCAGACCTGAATCCAATTGAGAATCTGTGGAAAGAACTGAAAACTGCTGTTGACAAATGCTCTCCATCCAACCTCACTGAGCTCGAGCTGTTTTGCAAGGAGGAATGGGAAAAAATTTCAGTCTCTCGATGTGCAAAACTGAGAGACATACCCCAAGCGACTTACAGCTGTAATCGCAGCAAAAGGTGGCACTACAAAGTATTAACTTAAGGGGGCTGAATAATTTTGCACGCCCAATTTCAGTTTGATTTGTTAAAAAAGTTAATATCCAATAAATGTCGTTCCACTTCATGATTGTGTCCCACTTGTTGTTGATTCTTCACAAAAAAAATAGTTTTATATCTTTATGTTTGAAGCCTGAAATGTGGCAAAAGGTCGCAAAGTTCAAGGGGGCCGAATACTTTCGCAAGGCACTGTACATCTTTGGTTACCTTCAACACTAAAATTGACAAACTGACTCCTTTCTCCAGTATGTTTTAAAATTGTCAATCTATAAAAATAAAAATGTAAATGATATACAATGCACTTCTTTAGCTCACAGTGATGTTGTTGATAAAACATTTATATAAGCAGTCTCCTGGTAGTGTTTCCCAAGAGCACCCCTGGGGGAAACTGCATTGCATTTTGGAAAAACTGACCGACTAAATTGGAAAGGTGGTTACTCTAGGATATCAAAAAAAAAGAGACAACATTAAACGCCGTCTCAGGTTAGATATAGGCGAATGTCACTTATCAGCCTCAGTCTGGCCTACTGTAGAGGACAAAGACATCCAGACAGAGATGGAGAGAGAGCAAAGGAAGGAAGAAAGGAGGCGGATAGTGAGGGGGGGGGGACACAGCGAGGTGGAATGATTCATCCAGCCTATCCAACTCATGGGGTCTCGGGGCATCCACCAGACACCATCTGGACTGCTGGAATTCTAACGAGGGGTCGCCGTTAGGGGGTCTGCTGTACAGGCAGAGGGGGATGGGTTAGCAAATCCCAGAGATACAGTACATCATGATTTGAACCCTTCTGGACAACACAACAAAATCAGCTAGCCTACTTTGTACTTGATAGCCTACTTTGCAGTGGTTGGGTTAAGGTCCAGAGATACAGTCGAACAAACTGAACCTTTATGGGACCAGGCCTAACAGTTGACTTTTACAAAAATCAACCACGGCTCAACTACATGCTAAAGGAAGGAATTACCAGATGTGGGATTAACAGTTAATTCCCGTTGAAACACAACTAAATCAGATAGTTCATATTTAGCAAATAGGCTATGTAGAAACTGGAAACATACGTAGGCTGATGCAGGAGTTTCTCTTGTAATGTGAGATTTCCTGAATGGAAATAAAAGGGTCTATCATTTGCATCACCACCAGAGCGACGTCAGAGTTTGTGCCCTCTTATGAAAAGTTGGCTGGATGATCATCGGTTGGCTGGATGATGACCCAAGTATGAATGAGAGGCCAATTAGATGAAGTGGACATTCTGAATGTCCATTCGACTACAATGTTTTTCAAGTGTCATGTATGGACTGCAGTACTTCAACAGAGAACAATCCAGAGACCAAAACAAGGCTTTTACTATGACTCCATATGCTGTCAGACATTAGTCTTAGTGTCGCTTGTTGTATCAGAAATGCTGTCCAGATATACACTTCAAATCATAGTTGGACTGATTGCCAACATATGTTCAATGTCACTGTGTCATCAATTACTGAATTCACACACTTCATATAGAATTAAATCACAGGCCAAATTAGCTTATCTTCTTTTTGAGAGTGGCCGCTTTACAAACTACTAGCGAGATTTACAAATATGTCTTAGAGGAGATTAGCCTCCTGGCTAACCCAAGCACCCTTCCCCTGGGAGTTCCTATTGCTCATATTGTCACATCCCCTCCACTCACTGTAAATATTTACAGAGTGAAACTGCCTGCCGAGACGGCCATTATGCCTCCCCCCCTTGACTGCTGAGGAAAAAGGATGGGTCGGGGGATTTGTTTAAAAAGGTCGCAGTTTGGCCATTTTTTTTAAAGTTGCAGTTGAACAATATGCAATGTATTCCTATGTAATATATCAAGGCATTTAAATTAAGCTTTGGGCTCATTTAAGCCCCTCACAATCCAAGAAAATATCTTTAACTGACCAGTTGCATATGATTTCTCAAACATTTTCAAGGTGCCTACTGACTACTGAATATCCAGTGGGCACTTGTTTCTGAACTATCAAGAAATGCAGGCTTAACCAGGGTTATTGGTTTTGACTGTTCCTGGACTGTACAGTCAAGTTCAAGTGTCGTTCGGAATAAAAAAAATATTCTGATCTTCCTGTGGTCCATCCACAACTTTAAATGTATTGCATGTACAATATAGTATGCATTTATAACATGCAGTGCATTCGGAAAGTTCTCAGACCCCTTGACTTTGACATTTTAGCATCATTCTAAAAATGGATACAATTAATTTTTTCCCCTTAAATCTACACACAATACCCCACAATGACAAAGCAAAAACAGGTCTTTAGAAAATATGTGCTAATTTATAAAAAATATATTTTTTTAAAGGAAATATCACTTTTTCTCCTGAGCGCTCAGGACCTCCGCTCCCCAGTCTAAGGTTTGCCTTCCAACATGACGACGACCATAAGCACATAGCCAAGACATAGCAGGTGGGGGCTTCGGGACAAGTCTCAATGTCCTTGAGTGGCCCAGCCAAAGCCTGGACTTGAACCCCATCGGACATCTCTAGAGACCTGAAAAAAGCTGTGCAGCGACGCTCCCCATTCAACCTGACAGAGCTTGAGAGGATCTGCAGAGAATAATGGGAGAAACTCCCCAAATGTGTGTGCCAAGCTAGTAGCATCATACCCAAGAAGAGTCGAGACTGTAATCGCTGCCAAAGGTGCTTCAAATACTGAGTAAAGGGTCTGAATACTTACGTAAAATGTCAGTGTTTTTATTTAATACATTTGCAAACATTTCTAAAAACCTGTTTTTACTTTGTCATTGTGGGGTATTGTGTGTAGATTGATGGGGGGGGGACAATTTTAGAATAAGGCTGTATTGTAACAAAATTTGAAAAACATCAACAGGTCTGAATACATTGAACAAAAATATAAACAAAACATGTAAAGTGTTGGTCCATGTTTCATGAGCTGAAATAAAAGATGCCAGAATTGTTTCATATGCACAAAATCTTATGTCTCAAATGTTGTTCACCAATTTGATTGCATCCCTGTTAGTGAACATTTCGCCTTGGCCAATATAATCCATCCACCTGACAGGTGTGGCATATCAAGAAGCTGATTAAACAGCATGATCATTACACAGGTGCACCTTGAGCTGGGGACAAAAGGCCACTAAAATGTGCAGTTGTCAAAACACAACGCCACAGATATCTCAAGTTGCGGGAGTGTGCAATTGTAATGCTGACTGCAGGAATGTCAACCAGTTGTTGCCAGAGAATTGAATGTTCATTTCTCTACCACAAGCCACCTCCAATGCCATTTTAGAGTATTTGGCAATACGTCCAGTGTAACCACTCCAGGACCGTCACATTCGGCTTCTTCACCTGTGGGATCGTGACCCAAACAGTTGATGATACGGAGTCGTATATCGGTCTGTAATAAAGCCTGATTGACTGGGCCTGGCTCCCCAGTGGGTGAGCCTAGGTCACAAGTAGAAGGGCCGACATCCTCCCAGGCACACTCACGGCTGCGCCCTTGCCCAGTTATGTGGAATCCATAGATTAGGGCCTAATGAATTTATTCCAATTAACTGTTCCTTACATTAACTTTAAATCAGTAAAATCTTTGAAATTGTTGCATGCTGCACTTATATTTTTGTTAGTTAGTTAGTTAGTTACTAGCTATTCATCCTTGACGTCATACTTGCATTAAGTGCAATACATCACTGCGTCATCTGCATTAATGTAGGTACACTAATAGCCCTTGAGCCTGATGGCAATGGACCAAAGCCAATGTTTATGTCAGGTGTCATTAGGGTTGCACATTTTGGGGAATATTCAGAGGTGAACATTTTGTGGAAATGTATTTGAATTACTGGAAATATACACAAATTAATATTAATACCATAAAATGTATGTTTTATATGTATGTCATGTAATGTTTTTTTGCATTGGATATTTACAATATCATATGGAGACAGAACAATTTAGTTACAAATTGAACATGAATAAAATGAGTTGACTCTTCACATGGGATGATTCCGCTGAACACCAAAAGAAAGGGAATATTGAATGATCCCCAAGGATCCATCGCATCTCCCAAAAACATTTAACATACATCTGTAAAATGATAGTCTAGGAAGTAAAGCTTTGGTTGTCTTCCTCCCAGGCTTCCATGTCTTCTCCCTGAACCTCCTCAATGTCCACCTCTTGAACATCAGACTCTGAGGACTCATCTTCACTGTCACTTTCCAACCTTGTTGAGGATGGCTCGCTGTCAGGCTCAAAAAGCCACAAACTTGCCTGGATGGCCACCAATTTTTCAACCCTTGTATTGGTCAGCCTGTTGCGTGCTTTGGTGTGTGTGTGTGTTCCCAAACAAGGACCAGTTGCACTCGGAGGAGGCTGATGTTAGTGGGCTTAGGAGGATGATGGAGGCAACAGGGGAAAGAGCCTCAGATCCACAAAGTCCCTTCCACCAGGTGGCTGATGAGATAAGTTGGCATGACTGCCATATTGCATCTCCATCCCAAAGCCCTTGCTTGGAAGTGTACTTTGCCAGACTGCCAAGAACCTTGCCTTCATCCAGGTCAAGGTGGCGAGACACAGTAGTGATGACACCATAGGCGTTGTTGATCTCTGCACCAGACAGGATGCTCTTGCCAGCATACTTGGGGTCCAACATGTATGCTACAGCATGTATGGGCTTCAGGCAGAAGTTGTCCCACTTTTTTATGCATTTCAGACATGCAGTTTCCAATCCGTGGAGCAACAGTAAAGTGGGCAGGGCCGTACGGATTTCTTCTCTTACTTCTGCAAGAGTCTGAACATCAGACAGGATGGCATTGTCTCCCTCAATCCGTGCAATGGCTACTGCTATAGGTTTCAGGAATTTCAGGCTGCTTACCACTCTCTCCCAAAATACATCATCCAGGTGGATCCTCTTGATGGGGCTGTCCATATTGGCAGACTGTGATATGGCCATTTCTTGGATAGACTCCTTCCCCTCCAGGAGACTGTCAAACATGATGACAACACCGCCCCAACGGGTGTTGCTGGGCAGCTTCAATGTGGTGCTCTTATTCTTCTCACTTTACTTGGTGAGGAAGATTGCAGCTTTAACTTGATGACCGTTCACAAACCGAACCATTTCCTTGGCCCTCTTGTAAAGTGTATCCATTGTTTTCAGTGCCATGTCGGCCTTGAGGAGCAGATTCAATGCATGAGCAGCACAGCCAATGGGTGTGATGTGAGGGTAGGACTCCTCCACGTTAGACCAAGCAGCCTTCATGTTTGCAGCATTGTCTGTCACCAGTGCAAATACCTTCTGTGTTCCAAGGTCATTGATGACTGCCTTCATCTGCAATTTAGACCGGTGTGTCCATTGTCCCTTGTGTCTATGCTCTTGTAGAATACTGGTTGAGTTGTGGAGATGTAGTGAATTATTCCTTTCCCACAAACATTTGACCACCCATCAGAGATGATTGCAATACAGTCGGCTTTCGCTATGATTTGCTAGACCTTCACTTGAACTCTACATCCAGCAAATGAGTAGAACAAGGATGTCTGGTTTGGGTGAATGCTGGGCGAAGAACATTCTGAAATCTCTTCCAATGCACATTGCCTGTGAGCATCAGAGGTTAACCCTGTTGCATACACAGCTCAAGCAAGACATTCGACAGCATTTCTCTGACGACATTCCTCAATTGAGTCCATGAGCTGTTGCTAGCGATAACAGGCTGACTACACTGCTCGCGTCACAAAATCATTTTATTGTGCGCGCCAACGAGCGTCTGCATTGCCAAGCGTTAAAATAGAAGTCAGTTCTATTTGTGACGCAGATCACACTGCAAGTCCTGCCTCTCCCATCTCCTCATTGGTTTATAGAAGCAGATACCAACATGCCATCTCCTCATTTGTTATAAGTGACTGAAAGACAAACAAAGTCAGTGGCGGTAATGCACATAATTTTTGAAAGTTGCCAATCACAATATAAAGTCAAGAGAAGAAAAAGCCTGTAAGGAGAAGAGTTGACTAGAAACAATTCGGTTGACCGTTATGTGTAGATTAATTGGTGGGGTCCTTGTGCATTTCAGGTAAAATAACAACTCAATGTTTATATCCCAGGACAAATTAGCTAGCAACCGCAAGCTAGCTAAATAGGACAAATTAGCTAGCAAGTGCAAGCCAGATAGCTAAATTGCCATAAATGTTTAATGCTTTTCGACCTGTCCCCAAATGAATATAATTGGTTCAGAGTTTGTTTTGATATTTTTCGTGATCGCGTTTGGTGTGGGGGGACAAAATACATTTATGCACGATGGTGCACGCGCGCAGCCGGTTTGGGTTCCATGTAAGGTGTCTGATTCATCATTTTCACCTGGAATAGAAGTCAGAGGTTGCTTGTTGTGAGCTCTGTGGGAACTTTATGCACTTGCCCAGATGATTCTGCATCTTTGTTGCATTCTTCACATGTTATTTGGCACAGTATTTGCAAATTACACAGCTTTTCCTTCTACATTAGCTTCAGTAAAATGTCTCCAGACATCAGATAGTGGCATTTCCCTGTTAAAGATTAGATTTTTTTAAATTATTATTATTATTTTTGATATTTTTATATTCCACACACAGATAAATAGTTAAGCAGTTAGATTAAACAACTCATTTGTAAGATAAATGTTTTAAAATTAAAGAAGTATGGAAACGGGTGAATTAACACTCATTTAGCAGGCTCAACCAAGCTAAAACCCACATGGTAGCAAACACCAACTAGCAGAAATTGTTACTAAGTTGTAAATGATTAAAACACACTATGCTGTAGACTACGATTTACTAGTTGACAAAAAAAAATCATGCATGTCATATAAAATATATTCACCCCACCCAATATTGTAATCAAAACTTACCAGAAAGCATGTAGTCATTGTCTCAGACAGTGTAGTAATGTGGGCTCAATAGCATCTCATTAGAGTGCAAGATCTTCAGAATTAGCTGTACATGTGATGGAAGTATTCACTGTGCATGCAGAGGGTTGCAATTCCATTAAATTGGGGATAATTTAATCAAAATATGCCACAAGACCTAGAATTGCCTTGTGTATGCCACAAAAAAGGTCCACTTATAAGCTACCTTTTTTTAAGCAAAATTCCCCAAATTCCATGGCTTAATTTACCATGGAAATTTTCCGACACTTTGCAACCATATGTGTCATACAATGTGAATGAAGGATATGAGTGGATGAGGTTAAACAGGTTTAATCTCAGGCAGTTGCACCAAAGGAGGTGTTAACTTCATATAGTGTCCTAACAAAAAACAAAAAAAATGTAACATTGTCTGTCAGGGATCGGAATGTTAGCAGTGTCAATAGCAATACGGCTTGAGGAACAAGTCAACCCCATTGCAAAGTGGGAGCTGTCAACATCAAACAAATTCAAATTCCCCTTATCTTAGCGGAGCACTTCAGGTGTGCCAAACCAAGCTTTATCCAACATAGGGCTCACCAGTCACCCTCATCCACCTCATCCTCTCTCCTCTTCATTCCCCCCTTTGTTGAGTGACAGATACCTGCATACGCAACCCAACACCACCCAGGACCACAGTCACACGTTCAGCTGAGTGATGATGACACTTACCACTTAACTGCCAAACAATGGAGTCAATGTCACCTTGTTTGGAGTCTTCTATCCATTTACATGGTCAAAATAAAAGGATGGGTAAAACAGAGAAACAAGGTCAAAGAAAACGAGTGCCGCTCCCTGCTTGGAAATGTTCCACTGTTTTAGCTAGAATGTTCTCTCTGGGGCAAGAAGACCTTGTATGCGCATGTAGTAGGTCATTATATGAAAAAACTCTCTTCTTTTTTTTACCCAATCACAATGTGGCATATCAAGACAACCATCAACATTCTTCTCCCCTTCTTGCTTAACTCCAGCCGATGGTTGGGTATGATATGACCGGAAGGCCCGTTGTGACATAGCTAGTACTGTCAGAGATGTGTCTACTTTATCCATGATAAAAATGAATCTGCCTCAAACACCATTATGTCCACAGTGTAGCTACAAAACTACCAACAGTCAGAGTAAAAATAAGAATTGTAGTAGCAGTGTGATAAAGGCAGTTTAGTAAGAGAACAATTTGCAGATATGTGCAGCACGTCATTGCTCCCCCTCTCGCTCGGCTGTGTGCGATTCTTACTAGCCGTCACTCAAATGCCGAGGGGCTGGATCTCATCGGCTAGAACTCAAATTTCTAGGGTGCTGGCCTATGTGGGGGAGATGTAGGTAAAATGCTTGACAGAAATTTACTGCACAAAACCAGCCTAACTCCTGCACACATATTGTGCACAGTACTCTCACACACACACTACACTTACTTGTACCTTGTTTCATACAGTTTGCATGGAGCTGCTATATGGACAGATAATGCCTTGATTGCAAAATAATATTTTGCCAACTAAGCTCATGCCGCACTCAAACATTCACTCCTATGCCAAAATGGCTGCCTTATGTTACATCTTACTACTACAGTATGAAACAACTAGGCCTACAGCACATTCTTGTTCTGTTTTATCTTGCTTCTTTAACTTTGATTTCACAGGTGTGTTTAAGAACACTTCCCCTGCTTGCTCGTTCGCAGCCATTGTTTGCAGAGATTTTGTCTCTGCCTTGCTTGAGGAGAACCCAGGCTGTCCAAGACTCAAGTATATGCTCTGTCAACCAAACACTTAGGGTAGTTTTCTGGGCACACCGCCAAGGCCAATACAGTGGGTGAAACAAGAATAGAGTTAGCTTTTATGACGTTGAGCTCATTCAGTGTATGGGCTCCATTCAACAGTGCGGTGCATGAATGACATTCACATTCAATGGAGCTCTCGTCTAGCAGCTGTTTTAGAAGAGTTGGCACTTGACTGTATTGATACAAAAGCAGAATACATGGAATAGTGGCGTGAGAAGTTAAGACCAATTGGCCACATACTAATGATGTGTTGTTCAGTTGGAATATTTTGTTGATTGCAGTTGCAGATACTTTGACAATATTGTGAAATATTACTTACTCAATGCATTGAGTATCTGATAGATTGACTGTTTGGGGTGTAGAAAACACTGAACAAGATCTACACCTTCACAGTAGGCTACCTGATCTAGTCTTACTAGCATGGGAATTAAACAAAGAAGGAAGTCACAAGGACTCGCATATCTCCAGACTATGTAAATATGTAACAACATTAAGCACAGGCGAAATTGCCAAGGGGGATTGGGGGGAGGGGCATGTTAGAATATTAACACTTCAAAAGCAAAATGGCAGAATGTTTAGAATTGCATGAAATTAGTTTTAAAAACATTACACAAGTGTCAGTCTTTATCCATGGTACATATATAGGGACTGGGCATAAGGTAACTCTAACTATAATATAACTCAGTCTTCATCTTTTGTGTGTTCTTGTTCTAAATTTAAATAAATATGCATGTGTGCATCATAATACAACTCAAATGTGTCTTCATAATATTTGCCTTGAAATACCTCCATTAGTGATTAGTGACTTATCCTTCCACTTATACTGTGTTTTCAAAATATCCCTCCATATAACCCTCAAGAAAAGGCATAAGTCATGTCAAACTGGATGTGTCACTGCAACCTTAAAAGGTCCTAAATGAAGTCACGATTGCCCTTGATTATAAGCAATGTTGTGCTGCTATTTTTATTGACTTAGCCAAACCTTTTGATACGGTAGACTGGGTATTCCCAAACTGGGGAAGTGGTATGCAATTAAAAATGTGAAGAACAATTTTTTTTTTTGTAATTCACATTTTCAAACAGTACATTTATATTTTCAAACGTGGCTATACATTTGGGTGAGGTTTTTTTTCTCGGCTGAGTAGCCTTGGTTTAATTGTATTTTTGGCAGTGAAACATCTAGTGTCCAGTGAAGAAACAACACAATGTCAAATACAGGTAGCCTAGTCAAATAATTAACATCCAATCACATTAACCATTACACTCTCACGGGAAACCTCCACTCTTGCGAAGACATTTAGAAGTGAAACATGACCATTTGAAAAATAAGTCATGGGAGTTTGAGCCAGAATAAAGATGTCTTACTACTCGAAAGTCATGTATAGCAACAGATACCATTAATAAGAAGGGGTTAGAAACATCTTATATCGTGAGCTACCAAGTAGCTAGGACAGGCAAGCCCCATTCTATTGTGGAGGACTTCATTCTTCCTGCTGCCGCAGATAAGGCTGGGACAATGCTGGGGGAGAAGGCCAAAAACTATACAGACAATGACTTCATCAAACAACACTGTTTCACGATGCATCAGTGACATGGCAGGAGATGTTTTGAAACAATTACTAAACACATGATGCTCTCTGCACTTTTAAGGACCTCTGAGACTATCACAGTGCAGGTGCATTTATACGGAGACTTGATTACACACAGGTGGATTGTATTTATCATCATTAGTCATTTAGGTCAACATTGGATCATTCAGAGATCCTCACTGAACTTCTGGAGAGAGTTTGCTGCACTGAAAGTAAAGGGGCTGAATAATTTTGCACGCCCAATTTTTCAGTTTTTGATTTGTTAAAAAAAAGTTTAATATCCAATAAATGTCGTTCTACTTCATGATTGTGTCCCAGTTGTTGATTCTTCACAAAAAAAATACAGTTTTATATCTTTATGTTTGAAGCCTGAAATGTGGCAAAAGGTCGCAAAGTTCAAGGGGGCCGAATACTTTCGCAAGGCACTGTAGGCCCCACACTTCTCCATTTACAACAACAACCATAGCTTAAGCATTAGGAAGTTCTCTCATTCATATGCAGATATGCAGATGATAGTCTTACACTCAGAGCTTGCCCCTCCCCGGATTTTGTGTTAAACGCTCTACAACAAAGCTTTCTTAGTGTCCAACAAGCTTTCTCTGCCCTTAACCTTGTTCTGAACACCTCCAAAACAATGTGGTTTGGTACGAAGAATGCCCCTCTCCCCACCGGTGTGATTACTACCTGAGGGTTTAGAGCTTGAGGTAGTGACCTCACAAGTACTTGGGAATATGGCTAAGACGGTACACTGTCCTTCTCTCAGCACATATCAAAGCTGCAGGCTAAGGTTAAATCTAGACTTGATTGCCTCTACAACAGCTGCCTAACTAACCATGATTCAGATGACCACCCTACCCATAAGGAGATGTAATTTATAGGTCGGCAGGTAACATCGTACCCAAACCGGTCGAGTGCAAATTGATTTTGTCCCCCCACAACAAACGCGATCACGACACACAGGTTGAAATATCAAAACAAACTCAAAACCAATTATATTAATCAGGGGACAGGTCAAAAAGCATTAAACATTTACGGCAATTTAGCTAGCTAGCTTGCAGTTATAGCTAATTTGTCCTATTTAGCTAGCTTGCTGTTGCTAGCTAATTTGTCCTGGGATATAAATGTTGAGTTATTTTACCTGAAATGCACAAGGTCCTCTACGCTGCCAATTAATCCACACATAAAACTGTCAACTGAATTGTTTCTAGTCATCGCACCTCCTTCCAGGCTTTTTCTTCTTTGGACTTTATATGGCCATTGGCATCTAATAGTATTACCATGATGACGACCGACCTCAGTTCGTATTTCAATCACCCACGTGGGTATAACCAATGAGGAGATACCCATGTGGGTATCTGCTTCTATAAACCAATGAGGAGATGGGAGAGGCAGGCGAGGTAACTTCTATTTTCGCACGCGACACGAGTGGTGTGGTCAGCATGTAAGGGTACTTTCGGGCAGCTAGATGTTCTCTACCATCAGATTTGCCACCAATGCTCCTTATAGGACACATCACTGCACTCTATACTACTCTGTAAACTGGTCATCTCTGTATACCAGTCACAAGAGCCACTGGTTGATGCTTATTTATAAAAAACCCTTAGGTCTCACTACCCCTATCGGAGATACCTACTGCAGAATACATAATACAGAATACAAGTCACTTGGCTCTGTCATAACCTCACATGGTCTCTCCTATCATTGCTATGCAGACGACACACAATTAATCTTCTCCTTTCCCCCTTCTGATGACCAGGTGGCGAATCGCATCTCTGCATGTCTGGCAGACATATCAGTGTGGATGACGGATCACCACCTCAAGCTGAACTTCGGCAAGACGGAGCTGCTCTTCCTCCCGGGGAAGGACTGCCCGTTCCATGATCTCGCCATCACGGTTGACAACTCCATTGTGTCCTCCTCCCAGAGCGCTAAGAACCTTGGCGTGATCCTGGACAACAAACTGTCGTTCTCAACTAACATCAAGGCGGTGGCCCGTTCCTGTAGGTTCATGCTCTACAACATCCGCAGAGTACGACCCTGCCTCACACAGGATGCGGCGCAGGTCCTAATCCAGGCACTTGTCATCTCCCGTCTGGATTACTGCAACTCGCTGTTGGCTGGGCTCCCTGCCTGTGCCATTAAACCCCTACAACTCATCCAGAACGCCGCAGCCCGTCTAGTGTTCAACCTTCCCAAGTTCTCTCACGTCACCCCGCTCCTCCGCTCTCTCCACTGGCTTCCAGTTGAAGCTCGCATCCGCTACAAGACCATGGTGCTTGCCTACGGAGCTGTGAGGGGAACGGCACCTCAGTACCTCCAGGCTCTGATCAGGCCCTACACCCAAATAAGGGCACTGCGTTCATCCACCTCTGGCCTGCTCGCCTCCCTACCACTGAGGAAGTACAGTTCCCGCTCAGCTCAGTCAAAACTGTTCGCTGCTCTGGCTCCCCAATGGTGGAACAAACTCCCTCACGACGCCAGGACAGCGGAGTCAATCACCACCTTCCGGAGACACCTGAAACCCCACCTCTTTAAGGAATACCTAGGATAGGATAAAGTAATCCTTCTCACCCCCCTTAAAATATTTAGATGCACTATTGTAAAGTGGTTGTTCCACTGGATGTCATAAGGTGAATGCACCAATTTGTAAGTCGCTCTGGATAAGAGCATCTGCTAAATGACTTAAATGTAAATGTAAATACATCATCCACATACAACACCCGTTCTGCCAGTAACATTATGTTAAAAGGTCCCCAAAGCACACACATCCCTGAGTCACTCCTCTTTTCAATTTGCTGCAGCTAGAGACTGGAACGAGCTGGAAAAAAAACTACAACCGTACAGTTTTATCCCCATCTCTTCATTCAAAGACTCAGTCATGCACACTCTTAATGAGTTGTGACTGCTTCGTGTGGTGCATTGTTGTCTCTACCTTCTTGCCCTTTGTGCGGTTGTCTGTGCCCAATGTTTGTACCATGTTTTGTGATTGTACCATGTTGCGGTCATGTTGTGTTTTTATGTGTTGCTGCCATGCTGTTGTTGTCTTAGGTCTCTCCTCATGATGTGTGTTTGTCCTATATTTTTAATCCCAGCCCCTATCCTCACAGTAGGCCTTCTGCCTTCTGGTAGGTCGTTAGTTAAGTAAAGGTTAATTAATGTTTTTTCTAAACTGTAGAATTGTAGGAAATTCGTTATAAACTATTTTATTTTTTTAATTAGGGGGAGTACCACTGGACCCGGTCTACTGTTCATCCCTCCCACCATTGTTCATCCCTCCCACCATCTACACCACAATTTTGCCCTTAACATCAAAGTCTGAGTGAGCAGTTGATCTTTGAGCGTAACACAAAATACACACACACACCTATGCATACAGATCAGCTAAGTAGACTACAGCAGTAGACCTACTACTCCGACAAAATCTATGCAGACAAGTTGTCTTTCAGGCAATTGAATGACATCTTTCAATATCACAGAACAGTTACTAGAACATAACTGGCAACATTAAGAAACACTCAATTACAGTGCAGTGTTTGTAGTGATGTAATTTGGTGACGTGTGTTTTTGATAGGAAAACGGCAAATGTAATTATAGAAAAATGGTTTACAAACGAAGGAAAATGACTAACTCAATGAATGTATGGCGTGAAATGTGTATATATTCATTCATGAAACGCGCGCGTAACTTCAAAACAGATCAATTGCTACATAATATCTAGCCTACATACCGGTTTTTCAAATGGAGAACAGCCAACGGAAGGATTGGCTATCGTCAACAATCCACATTCCCCTTCTGCTGCAGTTTGTTGAACCAGTTACCAGACGGCCAGGTGGGTTTTCTTTCGATTTTAATTCACGAAAGGATTTAAACTTCCAAGTCCACTGAAACTGTAGGTAGAGCGAATGAAAATGCCGTTTTGTCCAACAGCGGGAGGCAACAGGTTTCAACTGTTGTTAAATAAATCCTACTACGATATATCCTACAGTTAGGATACTGTAGTTAGTGACTTTCCCACGGTAACTTGGAAGTGGCGATGAGAAACTCCAAATACACAACCACATCGGGTGCTAAAAGCCTACCCAGTGCCCTACGATTTTGAAGTGTGGTGTGTATTTTACTTTCCAATAGCTTCAAAACTTGAAAGCCCGCCCACTCCTGCTGTTCGCGGACAAGACACTACAGCTTCTACTTCTTCTTCTATGGTATATTGGCGATCGCACAATTTTATGTGCATCCTGCCACCTACTGTGCGGGATGGAAACAGGATTCCCAAAAATGGAACAAAATACACAAAAAAAAACTACCAAAGCAATAAATAAATAAACGAACCTGGGAGGGAACCTCCACTACAGTATCTTCACTAGCATCACTTGTTTTCTCAATTATTTTAATTGCCTCCGCATAGGAGATCAATTTTTAATTGATCGCTCTAACTTTTGGCACCTCAATGGTTTCACCCAGACAGGGCACTCCAGGAGCTCAGGATCATGATTCCCACCACAATGTCCTTCACCCTGACAGGGCACCCCAGGAGCTCATGATCATGATTCCCACCTCAATGTCCTTCACCCTGACAGGACACTCCAGGAGCTCAGGATCATGATTCCCACCACAATGTCCTTCACCCTGACATGACACTCCAGGAGCTCAGGATCATGATTCCCACCACAATGTCCTTCACCCTGACAGGACACTCCAGGAGCTAAGGATCATGATTCCCACCACAATGTCCTTCACCCTGACAGGGCACTCCAGGAGCTCAGGATCATGATTCCCACCACAATGTCCTTCACCCTGACAGGACACTCCAGGAGCTCAGGATCATGATTCCCACCACAATGTCCTTCACCCTGACAGGGCACTCCAGGAGCTCAGGATCATGATTCCCACCACAATGTCCTTCACCCAGACAGGGCACTCCAGGAGCTCGGGATCATGATTCCCACCACAATTGCAATACTGGCGTCCTTCTACGCACCGTTCTTCAATATATTCTGTCCGTCTACACACACTTGAAACTTGGCTAAATCCTTTACAATTCTTAAACTGCAATGGTTTGGGGACGAAAGCTCTTACAGAATATCTTACATAACCAAGCTTTACATGCGTAGGTATTTGCTCTTTATCAAAAAAACGACAGAACTGACAGACTTTCTTATTTTTCTCCATTCACCCAATGGGTCAGGCGCAGGGCACTAACTACACCAGGAATTTTCTTCAGGTATTCAACCTGAACATCCGTCGTCACCCCTGAGATGACTCCTTTGGCGGGTGCTCTACTCCCAAGTTCAAAACACAAAACTTCTGTTGTTCGGATTCTTTTGAAGCTCACTGCAATCTTCCTTTGTTCTTCAGAAATACAATTAATCCTAATAAGACTACTCCTGGTCACTCTGAGAGACTCCACTTTTCCCAGTGCATACTTCACCATTTTCAACACCTCAAACGGGTTTCCCTCATATGCATCCTTACTCAACAAACACATCCCAACAATAAGAGATTCATTATCATTCATACGCGCATCCTCCACTCCAACGTTAGACCATTTCCTTTTTTTGTTCCAGTTTTTGCTACTACTGTTGTCCATTCAGAACATTCGTCTTCACCAACTTTGCTCGACGCGCTGCTTGATTCGAACTCAGCATCCACTTCTGCCATAGAAATTCTCTATGATGCAACTTCAAGTTGAGTCAGTTGAAAGAGGCCAATCAAGTCAGAATATTGCATCAAAGAGGGCTTGCTAGCCTATCAAGTATGCTTATGTGATTTTGTGTAACATGATGCACCCGTCCTGTCTTTTGTCAACTTTTATACTCTCTCTCTTTATATTCTGTGGACAGATGAAACTACAGTTGAGTTGTTTGGAAGGAACACACAACACTATGTGTGGAGAGAAAAAGGCACCGCACACCAACATCAAAACCACGTCCCAACTGTAAAGTATGGTGGAGGGAGCATCATGGTTTGGAACAGCTTGCTATCATCAACAGAAAAATGAATTCCCAAGTTTATCAAGACGTTTTGCAGGAGAATGTTAGGCTATGTGTCCGCCAATTCAAGCTCAACAGAAGTTGGGTGATACAACAGGACAACGACCCAAAACACAGAAGTAAATCAACAACAAAATGGCTTCAACAGAAGAAAATATGCCTTCTGGAGTGGCCCAGTCCTGACCTCAACCCGATTGAGATGCTGTGGCATGACCTCAAGAGAGCAGTTCACACCAGACATCCCAAGAATTATCCTGAACTGAAACAGTTTTGTAAAGAAAATGGTCCAAAATTCCTCCTGACCGTTGATTAAATACAAGGGTTCACATACTTTTCCCACCCTGCACTGTGAATGTTTACACAGTGAGTTCAATAAAGACATGAAAACGTATAATTGTTTGTGTGTTATTAGTTTAAGCAGACTGTTTGTCTAATGTTGTCAGGGGTGGAATCAGAGGGGTGCCTGGGGTTGCACTGGACATCCCTGATATCTGATTGGCCACTCCGGGTGCCACGCCAAAATTGAATTCGCTACTTGCAGTTTGATGCTGATTGACATCTCATTTCACCTCTTGTTGAAATAAGCGTTTATTTTGATATTCGGCAGCACATTTATCAAAATTGAGGACGAGAACTGGAGAGCATTAATGTTGGTTGCAAGATACAGAAGAAGAACATGCAGATGAGGAAGATAGAATATTTCCACAGCTCCACAAGCTCTTTTCGCGATTGGCGAAAGCATCATATTTGAAGGAAGTTTTAAGGTATAGTATTGGTTTAGGTTTCCTGAACAACTTTTACGAAAGTGTGTAAGTTAACGTTGGACCTTTGTCTCTGTTAACAGACAGTTAATCAGATAAGAGAGATTGGTTCCCAATTTAGCCTAACATTATGTTTACATCTGTGCTAGTTATACACGCATATAATGTTCAGTTTCGTAAGTTACAGTATACGAATGTTTAGCTAATGTGGGGTAACTTGTAGACCACAGCTGTCAGTATTCAGCTATTTGAAATGCATCAACATTAACTCAGTTAGATGTCTTACTTGAACTCAAAATGAACAATTGTTATTATCAATCTGTTAACGTTACTCAAAATATTACCACAATTTGCAGATAGCCTGTTTGCTATCGTAAAGGTGTACGGAAATATAGCTAGCGAAGTTACTTACTGCAGAGTAGGGCTAGCCATCAACTAACGAGTAACTCAGGCTGGTAGTTGATTTTAAGGTACAGTTATGATAATGGGGATTTGTAGTTAATCTTGAAATTGGACTAAAATGTGGGTAATTGGATCCTTAGATGTAACCATGTCTTATTTTTGCATAGGGTCAATTAAGCATGAAAAGAAAGGGAGAGATATCAGACTTGGCTGCATCTCTGATCAGTCTTCTCCTTGTATGAGCTGAAAGTTTAGAGGGACGGCCAGGTCTTGGTAGATTTGCAGTGGTCTGATACTCCTTCCAAATAAATATCACCTTTATTTAACCAGGTAGGCAAGTTGAGAACAAGTTCATATTTACAACTGTGACCTGGCCAAGATAGAGCAAAGCAGTGTGAAACAAACAACACAGAGTTACACATGGGATAAACAAACGAACAGTCAATAACACAATAGAAAAGTCTATATACAGTGTGTGCAAATGTAGTAAGATTAGGGAGGTAAGTCAATAAATAGGCCACAGTGGCGAAATAATTACAATTTCGCAATCAAACACTGGAGTGATAGATGTGCAGAAGATAAATGTGCAAGTAGAGATACTGGGGTGCAAAGGAGCAAAAAAATATACAACAATATGGTGATGAGGAAAGAGGTCTTCCATGAGCTAATTCGACTTTGTTCAATTTCTGTTGTTACACCAGTCAGCAGAGCTTCTTGCGAGAGAAGCTTCTCAGCTTTAAAACGGATTAAAACCCCCCTTTGGACAACAATGGTTGATGACAGGTTAAGTCGCCTCGGAATTCTCAGTGTTGCGTCAAGGAGGGCACGCTCCCTCAACATGGATGAGTTTGTGAAACATTTTGCCAGTTCTCACCAGAACCGCAGAATTATGCTGTTTTAAATCGCCCTAGGATCATTTGGCACTTAGGCCGTCCCTTTGGTCATGATTAAAACCTGCACTGTGTACTAGCTAGTACACTGACATTCTAAAATGATACATCCAAAGGGTATCAGGTCACAGATTTAATTTGGTCTTAATTTGGCCGATTCCAAAACCTTCCGTTGCTATTACTTAACATGATATATATCAAATCAAATCAAATCAAATTTATTTATATAGCCCTTCGTACATCAGCTGATATCTCAAAGTGCTGTACAGAAACCCAGCCTAAAACCCCAAACAGCAAACAATGCAGGTGTAAAAGCATGGTGGCTAGGAAAAACTCCCTAGAAAGGCCAAAACCTAGGAAGAAACCTAGAGAGGAACCGGGCTATGTGGGGTGGCCAGTCCTCTTCTGGCTGTGCCGGGTAGAGATTATAACAGAACATGACCAAGATGTTCAAATGTTCATAAATGACCAGCATGGTCAAATAATAATAAGGCAGAACAGTTGAAACTGGAGCAGCAGCACAGTCAGGTGGACTGGGGACAGCAAGGAGCCATCATGTCAGGTAGTCCTGGGGCACGGTCCTAGGGCTCAGGTCCTCCGAGAGAGAGAAAGAAAGAGAGAATTAGAGAGAGCATATATATATATGAGCATAAATATGATACAGTAAATTTGTAATATTGATGGGCACCAAAATTATTTATATTTTTTAAAGTCCATTTCTGCTTGATACCTGGTATGTCAAATTGCAGTGTTTTTTTGTTGTAAATAAACTATGCCACTTATTTATCTCCTTGGTGCTTGAGCTTTATTTTCTGAAAATATTTTGCATGTTCAACCCAGATTATATATTCAAGAAAACAAAGTGACCCAAGTCTATCCAGTATGTGAGTACAGTACAGAGAGATAGAGAGAGAGAGAGCTGCTGTTCTGAGGTCGAGACACTAACTATTCATAGTATGTTAAAGAATTATAGTGAAGTAACCCTTGGACCACACAATCTGCCACATTGATGAACTCCTGGTTAAGTGAATTATCACTTCTATCTCTAATCAGCAATCATAGGATTCATTCATGCTCCTTAGATGCCAGGTTAGGATTACACACACATTACATTTACATTACATTTAAGTCATTTAGCAGACGCTCTTATCCAGAGCGACTTACAAATTGGTGCATTCACCTTATGACATCCAGTGGGACAGTCACTTAACAATAGTGCATCTAAAACTTAGGGGGGTGAGAGGGATTACTTATCCTATCCTAGGTATTCCTTAAAGAGGTGGGGTTTCAGGTGTCTCCGGAAGGTGGTGATTGACTCCGCTGTCCTGGCGTCGTGAGGGAGTTTGTTCCACCATTGGGGGGCCAGGGCAGCGAACAGTTTTGACTGGGCTGAGCGGGAGCTGTACTTCCTCAGTGGTAGGGAGGCGAGCAGGCCAGAGGTGGATGAACGCAGTGCCCTTGTTTGGGTGTAGGGCCTGATCAGAGCCTGGAGGTACTGAGGTGCCGTTCCCCTCACAGCTCCGTAGCCAAGCACCATGGTCTTGTAGCGGATGCGAGCTTCAACTGGAAGCCAGTGGAGAGAACGGAGGAGCGGGGTGACGTGAGAGAACTTGGGAAGGTTGAACACCAGACGGGCTGCGGCGTTCTGGATGAGTTGAAGGGGTTTAATGGCACAGGCAGGGAGCCCAGCCAACAGCGAGTTGCAGTAATCCAGACGGGAGATGACAAGTGCCTGGATTAGGACCTGCGCCGCTTCCTGTGTGAGGCAGGGTCGTACTCTGCGGATGTTGTAGAGCATGAACCTACAGGAACGGGCCACCGCCTTGATGTTGGTTGAGAACGACAGGGTGTTGTCCAGGATCACGCCAAGGTTCTTGGCGCTCTGGGAGGAAGACACAATGGAGTTGTCAACCGTGATGGCGAGATCATGGAACGGGCAGTCCTTCCCCGGGAGGAAGAGCAGCTCCGTCTTCTGTCATAGTCTATGGACCCCCTGAAGTAGCCTTGGCCACCCCATGTATAAAACTCTAGTTGCGCCACTGATTGTTGTGACCTAGATGATCATATCAAATTTTATGACCAATGTATGCAGAAATCCAGGTATTTCCAAAGGATTCACATACTTGTTCTTGCCACTGTAAGTAATGTTGAAGGCAAAACAAAAAAATAATCTGTTTTTATTCGAAAACATGTTTTTCAAAAAATTATAAATAGTTTGACAACCTTGTTTGTGAGCTTTTAAATTATATAAAATTCAAGTGTTTTTCTTTTCCACTGATGAAGACATGGATGTGTCATGGCATGGTTTGGTTTTTTGAAAAAATAAGAAACCCGCACACTGCTCTTGATGGGATCTCTGCACTTTAACCCCTGCGGGATGGTTGAGCTAATGTAGGCTAATGCGGTTAGCATGAGGTTGTAAATAAGTAACAAGAACATTTCCCAGGACATTGACATATCTGATATTGGCAGAAAGCTTAAATTCTTGTTAATCTAACTGCACTGTCCAATTTACAGTAGCTATTACAGTGAAAGAATACCATGCTATTGTTTGAGGAGTGTGCACAGTTTTGAATATGAAAAGTTATTTAATAAACAAATTAGGCACATTTGGGCAGTCTTGACAAAATTTTGAACAGAAATGCAATGGTTCATTAGATCAGTCTAAAACTTTGCACATACACTGATGCCATCTAGTGTACAATATCGGAATTGCACATGGACTGAAATAATACATTACGACCTTTCTCTTGCATTTCAAAGATGATGGTACAAAAAAATACCCCCAAAACGGTTGTTTTTGTCTTTGTATTATCTTTTATCAGATCTAATGTGTTATATTCTCCTACATTCCTTTAACATTTCCACACACTATAAAGTGTTTCATTTCAAATGGTCCCAGGAAAATGCATATCCTTGCTTCAGGGCCTGAGCTACAGGCAGTTAGAATTGGGTATGTCATTTTAGGCGGAAATTGAAAAAAAGGGGCCAAAACTTTAAGAGGTTTAATAAGCTTTACATATCAACCTCAAGGCCTTAGTCAGAGCTGATGGTGTGGTATGCAAAATAGATGACCTCTGAGCACCTCCATCTCCTGAATGTTTTGGCATTCAGGTCCAAAAAGTCACTTTCTGACCACTTCTTCCATGAACCATGAGCAAACATTTACGAAAAAGTGATTGAATTCATATGTATTTGCCCTATAAGGCTGTTCCACGATGTAATTGTATCACGTTACCCGTCTGAAAGCGACACCCTATTTCGATGTATGTGCGTGTTTATTTGGGTTGTGCGTAAAGGTATTAGGCTGATGAACATTTGGAGAACAACTCCAAATATTCGTCTACCAGAAGTAAAACAACTTGTACGCATACCAATGAAGGCAGCCCCTCACGCATTTGTGATTTAGAGGGGTTGGGTTAAATGCGAAAGACACATTTCAGTTGAAGGCTTCAGTTGTACAATTGACTAGGTATCACCTTCTCCCTTTCCAATCGGAATTTCAGCGCAAAAATAGGAAGCCTTTGCGCGCGCCTGTGGTCGCAATGTAGTGTGTCATAATAGCGCAAAAGTGGAATGTTTGGTCAACGGGTTCCAAATGAAGATTCTGATACATTTGAATATCAATGTTGATGCTTTTTAAGCTGACGATTGTTTATTTTCGAGTGGACTGGTGCACTCTAAATATCGCAATGAACAGAGCAGATTATTTGGCTTTCCCAGCCATTGTTGGGACCACTGGACAATACAATAACTTGAGAAAAATGTGGGATGGCCAACACTACAAATACCACATGGACAGAATGCAGAAGAGTAAGGCTAATTTGATTAATATGCTAGGACACATCTTCATCACAAATGTGTTTTAACCTCAAATGTGTTTTAAACATAAGCAGTTGAGTGCATTGTGATTTAGGCAGCCAATATCACACCTGTAGTAGTGTCATATAAAAACACTGTTATTTCAAGAAAACCAGTATCCCCATATTTTTCAAAATCTGTCAAGTGAATTTATTTTCATTCAATATTGTTACTAACATATGTCAATGTCTTACAGCTAAACAAATGGTTGACAACAAAGCCCCCAGCACATATCTACATTGTCATCTAAAGATGAAAAAGATTCAGGTAGGGTGGCACTGGTACCTTTAGAACCAGTCTACTATGTTCTATTCTATGTGATTCTATTCTATTGTGTTCAAGGGTCGGTTTCCCCAAAAACATAAAGATCCTCTTTAGCGCTAAGATCATGGTAAGCGATTGACGAACATTGATCTTAAAGCTAAAGATCTTTGTTCTTTTGGCTATCCAAATAGGGGTGAGTATAATGATGGTAGAGGAAACACTGAATGTCCCTGTCAGATGGAGCAGGAGCGTCTGATGGAGCTGGAGAGGGACAACCGCTTGCTGGTGTCCAGGATCGCCCGCACCATGGGCACCAAAGGAGGCCTGGACAACTGGAACAAGTACCAGCCCAAACCCAGGTGGGAACACGTCACATTAGGCTACTTATGTCCCCATTATGAATGGGAATCATATCTTTCTGAGCCATATCTATGTATACCAACACCAGGGTTCCACTATTCTTTATTAACTTGAACATGGCCTGAGATTTGCGAATGCAAGAATATTCACTGACGTCATGACATGAGTATTGTTGAATGTGATGAAACGAGGGATTTCCATCGTGAAAGTTATTCGAATGGATTGCCTTCTTGACAGTGATTGATTAGATACTTAGCTTTGAGTTTGGTTTTCATACGTGGTTGGCATGAGAATGCCCCTTTTTCAAACTGTGTTCTGTGAAACAGTTAATATAAAGTTAAAAGATAGTTAGTAAACTGTAAAGGGTTATAAACTGTATTAGATGTTAGATTTTAAGGTAACACCTATTCAAGACAGTGCATGCTCATGTAAGCTTCCCATTTGTTTCCAGTGTTTTCATACTTAAATAAACGTTTAGTACAGGATTATAAACCCTCTTACACATTGTATTCTATGGTTACAGAGACAATGTAATCTCATGTACGTTTCCCCATTGCGTGTCCAGTGTGAGCGCAGACCTAAGGAACAGGGAGCTGGTGAAGATCTCTCTGGAGAACCAGGCCATTCTAAAGAAGATCAACATGACTAAGTCAGTCTACGACCACAGGACATGGCTGGACGACTTCAAAGTATGTGTGTGTGTGTGTGTGTGTGTGTGTGTGTGTGTGTGTGTGTGTGTGTGTGTGTGTGTGTGTGTGTGTGTGTGTGTGTGTGTGTGTGTGTGTGTGTGTGTGTGTGTGTGTGTGTGTGTGTGTGTGTGTGTGTGTGTGTGTGTGTGTGTGTGTGTGTGTGTGACAGAGGGAGAGAGAGAGAATGAGATAGAGAGACTGCAGTACAAAATATGTCTCACAATACTGGTAGTGTTTGTGTGAATGTACACTACCGGTCAAATGTTTTAGAACACTGACTCATTGAAGAGTTTGTCTTTATTTTTACTATTTTCTACATTGTAGAATAATAGTGAAGACATCACAACTATGAAATAACACATATGGAATCATGTAGTAATCAAAAAGTGTTAAATAAATCCAAATATAAGTTATATTTGAAATTCTTCAAATAGCCACCCTTTGCCTTGATGGCAGCTTTGCACACTCTTGGCATTCTCTCAACCAGCTTCACCTGGAATACATTTCCAACAGTCTTGAAGGAGTTCCCACATATGTTGAGCACTTGTTGGCTGCTTTTCCTTCACTCTGCGGTCCGACTCATCCCAAACCATGTCAATTTGGTTGAGGTCAAGTGATTGTGGAGGCCAGGTCATCTGATGTTGCACTCTATCACTCTCCTTCTTGGTAGAATAGCCCTTACACAGCCTGGAGGTGTGTTGGGTCATTGTCCTGTTGAAAAACAAATGATAGTCCCACTAAGCCCAAACCAGATGGCATGGTGTATCGCTGCAGAATGCTGTGGTAACCATGCTGGTTAAGTGTGCCTTGAATTCTAAATAAATCACAGACAGTGTCACCAGCAAAGCACCCCCACACCATAACACCTCCTCCTCCATGCATTACTGTGGGAAATACACATGCAGAGATCATCCGTTCACCCACAGCGCATCTCACAAAGACACGGCGGTTAGAACCAAAAATCTAAAATTTGGACTCCAGACCAAAGGACACATTTCTACTGGTCTAATGTTCATGTCTCGTGTTTCTTGGCCCAAGCAAATCTCTTCTTATTATTGGTGTCCTTTAGTAGTGGTTGCTTTGCAACAATTCGACCATGAAGGCATGATTCACGCAGTCTCCTCTGAACAGTTGATGTTGAGATGTGTTTGTTACTTTGAACTCTGTGAAGCATTTATTTGGGCTGCAATTTCTGAGGCTGGTAACTCTAATGAACTTATCCTCTGCAGCAGAGGTAACTCTGGGTCTTCCATTCCTGTGGCGGTCCTCAAGAGAGCCAGTTTCATCATAGCGCTTGATGGTTTTTGTGACTGCATTTGAAGAAACGTTCAAAGTTCTTGAAGTTTTCCGTATTTCCGTATGTAGGTTCATGTCTTAAAGTAATGATGGTCTGTCATTTCTCTTTGCTTATTTGAGCTGTTCTTGCCATAATATGGACTAGGTATTTTACCAAAAAGGGCTATCTTCTGTATACCCCCCTACCTTGTCACCACACAACTGATTGGCTGAAACGCATTAAAAAGGAAAGAAATTCCACAAATTAACTTTTAACAAGGCACACCTGTTAATTGAAATGCATTCCAGGTGACTACCTCATGAAGCTGGTTGAGAGAATGCCAAGAGTGTGCAAAGCTGTCATCAAGGTAAATGGTGACTATTTGAAGAATCTCAAATATAAAATATATTTTGATAAGTTTAACACTTTTTTGGTTACAACACGATTCCATATGTGTTATTTCATAGTTGTGATGTCTTCATTATTATGCTACAATGTAGAAAATAGTAAAAATAAAGAAAAACCCTTGAATGAGTCAGTGTTCTAAAACTTTTGACCTGTAGTGTATGGAGTTGCCAACTTGCCAACACAGCTTAGTCCCAAATGACAATGAAACCCTCATCTCAGTGATCTTTCCTAGGTCACAAGAGGTTATGTGAACAGACTGTTGAAGTACCCTGAACAGCCCATACCGCCAAAGCAGCACAAGGTTAGTAGCACTCTTACTACTTTCCATAGCAGCAAATGGATACCTTAGACGTTCAAGAGAGAGTTGTTTCTCATTGATATCCTGTTTAGCCATGGAATGTTCCATAAGAGCAAGATAGAAACTAACCTGCAAAAGCTGGTTGGAAGGACATTATCACAACCAGCTTTGCCCATTGGGAAGGTCTTTGGGATTGTTGCAAATACATGTTTGAAGTCTTAGACATTTCTGTTTGCTAAGTTCTTACATGCTCTTCACCCCCCCCCCCCCCAGATGCTGAACTTGGTCTAGAATCACAACCACAATCAAAATGCAGTCATTTTGCTACATACTTGTAAGACTTCAATACATTTAACTCATGGAAACTTTATTCATTTTTGTATCACTTCCATCATTTGTGTTTATTGTGTGTTTAAGATAACACTGTTTGTCATTGCCTGCTGTATTCATCTGGGTTGGTTAGTATCATGGCCCTCTTATCTGTGCCCGAGCCATCAGTTAAGGCCTCAGAACAAATAGTAGTGCAGGTCAAAGTTCAAACTTAAATAGACGGCTCAGATGTTTTTGCTGGTTGATTGGTCCAGTGTTTCCCCCAGCACTACACAGCTGATTCAAATAACTAACTCATCATCAAACTTGGATTATTTTAATCAGCTGTGTAGGGCTAGGGAAAAACTAAATGTGCACCCAGGGGGGGCCCCAGGACCGAGTTTGGGAAACCCTGGATTGGTCCACCGTCTTCACCTATGAGTGGTCATGGACATCACAGCACCACCAAGCCAACCTGTCAAAATAATAAATAATTATTGCTCATTTATTTTGCACAGTACAAACTCTATGGATTACACCTCTCAATCCATATAGCTTTTAAAATATTTTTTGTAAACACAATTTTCTTTCCAGTTGGGATTGCCGGTACGTACCATCATCATTGTCATCAACATAATTACAATCCATTTATACACAATGTATATGTAGCAAGTGAGTTATGGTAAGGCAAGACTTTCCAAATGACCTCTAGAAGTAAGGATTTTAAGAGTCAGCTTAAGGGGTAGGTTCATAACAGATACTGCAGTGATAGTTACCATTTTCAGGCCTATAGTGGGACATCTCCAATTGTACAGGTAGTAGTGTAGGCTCTTGTCCCCGATGCCAAACTTGAGCTTCTCCAGGAAAGAAGTGTTCTCCATCAGATCCAGAACAGTGAAGACGTCAAAGCCTTTCTGTATCACAGAGAAAGAGAGTTGACAGAAAGAGAAAGAGCATTTAGCCAAGGGGATTGATACAGTATGAATAAACTCATTAACTCGTCACACACACACACACACACACACACACACACACACACACACACACACACACACACACACACACACACACACACACACACACACACACACACACACACACACACACACACACACACACACACACACACACACACACACACACACACATGCGATGTGATTTGTGGCAAACTACGTAAACGTAAACTACGTGGCCCTCACACAGTCATAGCTATAGCTTTGACGCCCACACACACACACACACACTCACAGGTTTACCCACACACATAAACGTTGGCCCCCAGACACACACACTCACAGATTTAGCCAGGAACAGAGTATCCTCCATGAGGTCAGGCAGTGGAGTGGAGGAGGAGACACAGTAGAGGGAATGGGCTGCCTTCAGCCCCTTGTGTACCGGATGGTTCAACACCCTGGACACCATGGTGTAGAAACTCACAAAGTCTGTCAGCACACCAGCAGAGCTCTGTGCCAGGGAAACAGGGTGGTGAACATTGGAGAAGAAAAGGGACTGAAACATGGAAGGACTACCTGCACTTAATAAGAATAAGGGAAAACTGAAAACTAGCTGTAATTGGCAGATAGTTTGGGAGCTCTTTTTCTTATTGGTCTATTAGCTAATTTACCACCTGGCAGGCCAACACTTTTTTTGTCTTTTCAAACATCTCTTATACTAGAAGGGCATTATCATAATGTTCTATTATTCCGACGTCATAGTGTGGAAATATGTATAAAACACAGGTAAATCACGTTTTTGACTGCACTGGGCCTTTTAGTAAACTCTGTTGGTAGTAGGATTTGAAGCTCAACTGACGGCAATAAACAACATTTCTGATATGGCATATGTGGCATCGAATTTACATTTACATTACATTTAAGTCATTTAGCAGACGCTCTTATCCAGAGCGACTTACAAATTTAGTCAGAAGAATGTATTCTCGTGTCAAATTGACTACAAAGTGTAAATCATTTTGTTCATAAGTTCAATCTCATCCAAAACGACGTTTTGTAAGTTAGTTCGTCATGACTTACTTGAGTCATGGACGGTTAGGTTTTGATTTCGACAATGCCCACTTGCCCACTAACGCATGATACACAGCTGTGGTGATTGCCTCTATCCATTCCTACCACAGAACACACAGACAGTGACACTGACTGGCCCATCAGTGCAGCGGATCTGACTTCGTTTACATAAGACAACATTTATTTACTTGAGAAGTACTGCACCAAACACCAGATGTAAAATTGGGCCACTAAAAACCTCCTCGGCAAAAAAAAAAACATTCTAAATTAATTACAGATTTCTTGAGTTATCTTAGATTCATTCGGGCTATTTTGACGAAGTAATACTGGCTTTGTTCCCATTGGTGTCTCATGGGGGACAAACATCAGTAACTGCCCCATCGAACCACACCCCCAAGACTGATATCTTGTTTTTCTTAATGAGCCACAGAGAAACGCATGCCGAATCGGTGCGTTCAGTCACTCTTTAAAGCTGTGATCCATAGCGGTGAAATTGCCACGTCGCTTTGCGATATTACAGCAGCAAAAGGGTTATTTCAAACAACAAACACCGTTTCCCCCCCCCCTCTGACATCATTTCACATCATTTTAACATGCGGTAGAACAACAAATATATTTTTACTTACCACAATGCTGGATTATATTTTTCCTCAAAACAAAAACATTAACAAATGTGCCTGGGGCGGCCATTGGCACTGTTTAGCCTATTGTGGTTGTCAGCTTTAAGGGACTGCCAAAGCCCGGAGAACAATAATAATTTGCCTAACTGACTAAGGTATTGGAAGGACACCAACCTCCACAACGTAGGTGTCAATCACATTCTCCCGTGGTAACAACCAGTGCTCCACTTCCTCCTGAGACAGGACGGGGGTCAGGTGGTACTTCTTTAGGTACCCCTGAAGGAGCATGTGTACCCCTTTCACATCACCCCTTGTCATGGGCCGCAAACCTGCTGTTTTGGGAGCCTGACAGAGCGGGAAAGAGAGAGAAAGGGCAGGATTGGGGTCAATTCCAGTTTTCAGTATCAAGCCACTGTACACACAGGATGAGATTGTGATTGCAGTGTATTTTTAAGTGGGTCTGGTAGTAGTTGCATTGTGTTGGCCACAGGGGGGGGCACCAGCCACACACTAACTTCAAGCAGGCGGTTGAGCTTGAGCGCTCGTTGGACGGTCATGTTGCCCCTCAGGCTGGAGATGGGGAAATTCACCTCGATCAGCTTGCGTGGGTTCAGAGAGCGGTGCCAGTACCTGCCAACATGTACACACAGGATGGAAATGGGCGTAAACAGGAGAAGAGAAACAAATAGATAACTAACTTGTGTGTTCAGAAAGTCGGTCTAGAGTGAAGTCTGTCTATATACTGTCTATATATATTGTGTGTGTGTCTGAGTGTGTGTCTACATTTGTGTATGTGTGTGTAGCACCCACCTGCAGGTAGCTACAGGTTTGGGCAGTACCCCGCTGGCAGTGTAGACGGCCTGGTAGACTCCCTGCAGGTTGACCCGTCTGGTGACCTCTCTGATGAGCACCGGGGTCATTCGTTTGGAGCGCAGCTTCTTGTGGACGCACAGGAAGTGGACCTGCGCCATCCTCTTCTCCCTAGGGAACCCATTCATTGTGAGGAACACATTTGGTCACGACACCCAGGCTATATCCATGTTTACTTGGGCTTCTAGCAAGAAGCTTACGATATAATGCTTTGTTTACTACGGTATTATTATACTGTATGCAATAATGAACATTTTATAGCCTGGGTGCCAGACTGTTTCTGTATTCAACAGTGCTACTACATTGTTTCACTCAATAGTTTGCACCACACAGAGATTTTGTATCCGTCAAAAACGGATGGCCATCCATATGGATGGCTTCTTTTGACTCACGTGTCATATATGCGGATGTTAGTGGGCACGGCAGCGATGAAGCCCACTAGTTTCTGATTGCCATTCACCTTTACCCCACAATGCCACTGGGGCAACCAACCTGGGGGACACAGGGCCCTGGGAGAGAGAGAGAGAGAGAGAGAGAGAGAGAGAGAGAGAGAGAGAGAGAGAGAGAGAGAGAGAGAGAGAGAGAGAGAGAGAGAGAGAGAGAGAGAGAGAGAGAGAGAGAGAGAGAGAGAGAGAGAGAGAGAAATTTAAAAAATCAACACAATTAACTACCCACCTACTTCAGTTGCAGTGGATAGTTAGTTGGATTATCTACAGCCCAAAACAAAGATACATTCAGATGCTATAAACTTCACTCACCACAGCAGGTAGTCAGGGGAGAAGTCAAACCTGGAGGTGTTGTCATCCTCTTCCATATAGTTCTCATTCAGCAGAGCACACAGCTCCCTCAGCTGGGGAGGGACGGGAGAGAAGGGTAGCCAGAGTGGGAGAGTGTTTTCGTTTGATTAATCGATTGAATCCAATTGAATCAAATCCAGTGTTTACTATTAACATACGGTTAGCTTTACTTTGACTTTGACTTCGATTCGTTTTTGGAATATTGTTGTATCTTTACATTCGTGCCGATAGAGTTTTAATTGAAATATGAATTGGAGAGAGAGAGAGAGAGACATAACATGCAAATACGCTCACAAACAAAAGAGTGACAGCATCCAACAACAGCTAAGGCCTCAGTAAGGAAGGAAGGGGAGAAGTGTCACTCACCACAGCAGGGTCCCCCAGATCCAGGGCGGCCCAGCTGAACCCCTGTGGTAGACTGTAAGGCTCCTCACGAACACTGACCTTATCCACCTCAATAGGACCATGGGTCGTGGCATTGTCGTCACCTGGAGTGAGAGAGAGAGAGAGAGAGAGAGAGAGAGAGAGAGAGAGAGAGAGAGAGAGAGAGAGAGAATATGAGAAGGAGAGAGAGAGAGAGAGAGAGAGAGAGAGAAAGAGAATATGAGAACGAGAGAGAGAGAGACGGATAAAGGATAAATAAAGGGTTCTGGACAGCATTGCTGGTTTACTTTGGCTTGTTATTTTAATCTCTTAGCTTTTACTCTGTCTTGAATCAACCATGTACCCTACAACAAGTTTGGTTACCATACAAGTACCATACCTAGTTTGGGGACAGGTTGGGTGTCCCAGAAGGGGTAGGGGCGTCTGCTGGCCTCCTCCAGAGTCCTCGGGAGGCCCTTGCCCAGGGAGAAGAGGTGCAGGGCCCTCTGGATCTCCTGCTGCTTTTCCTCCGGGAGAGCATCCAGCTGGGGAGAAACACACAGTGTTGATCACTCTAGGCACTGATACAGGGTCAGATGTTATTTTTGTCCAAATGGTTATGGTTAGAATAGTGGAAGGGTGATCTGATTGTAGATCCGGTTTTATGAGAGCATTTGTGGGAGGCCTCAACTTGCTGTTTTTCAGAGTACTCTCTTTCTCATATTTAAGGATCACAACTTACACAGTTAATAGACAGTCACACACACACACACACACACACACACACACACACACACACACACACACACACACACACACACACACACACGCACACGCACACGCACACGCACACGCACACACACACACACACACACACACACACACACACACACACACCATAGCAAACGGGTCTTTGGGTCCATCAAGTTTCCAGGCATCCTCCTTACTCTTCTGCTTATTCCTTTTTTTCAGACCACCACTATTTTCTTCCCCCAGGTTCTTGTCACTAAAATAAAAATGATAACAATAGGATACTAATGATCCATTTACATGCAGGGACACAATTTAAACATTGACACTTTGAAGTCAGATGTATTGCACTGTCATGCTTTAGCTTGCGACATATCTATCAGTATTGCCTACTGTAATAATAACCGTACTATTTTACTGTAAATAGTAGTAACACCCAACAACACATGCAGGATTAATGTCACAGGGAAATTTCAAAAGTACATCAAACGTAAAATAGTTACTTGATTAACTTACGGAAGGTTTGACTCAGTCATTGTAGAGCGGAGAGAGAGAGAGACCACAATACTGAATATGTGTAGCACTTGTGGTTTTGTCTCTTATCTTTAGAGACAGTTAGGGGAGGACAGTGACCGCCTTAGTCCCCCACCCCCATCTCTACCCCGCCCAGGCTGCCCCATACATATCTTACTTAAAACTATGTTTGGACTCCAATAACATGCCTGGGACTACAGTAGATGTGGCTAGAAGTGGCTGAACGGGGCTATTTGTTTGTCAGTGGTAATTACACTGAACAAACATATAAATGCAACATGCAAAAATGTCAGACATATAAGGAAATCAGTCAATTGAAATAAATGATTTAGGCCCTAATCTATGGATTTCACGTGACTGGGAATACAGGTTGGTCACAGCTACCTTAAAAAAGGTAGGGGTGTGGATTTAAAAAAAAACTGTCAGTATCTGGTGTGACCACCATTTTCCTCCTATACAGCGACACATCTCATTCGCATAGAGTTGATCAGGCTGTTGATTGTGGCCTGTGAAATTTTATTTGACCTTTATTTAACTAGGCAAGTCAGTTAAAGAACAAATTCTTATTTTCAATGATGGCCTAGGAACAGTGGATTAACTGCCTGTTTAGGAGCAGAACGACAGATTTGTACCTTGTCGGCTCGGGGATATGAACTTACAACCTTTTGGTTACTAGTCCAATGCTCTAACCACTAGGCTACCCTGTCACCCCAATGTTGTCCACTCCTCTTCAATGGCTGTGCCAAGTTACTGGATATTAGCGGGAACTAGAATACGCTGTCATACATGTCCCTTCCGTGTTCGTTTTTTTGTTTAAAGTGTTTTAAAGTTGCAATCCACCTCAATCAACCAAGTTTTTAGTGGTATTACATCAGATAGCTAATAATGAGGCAAATAGCAGTACTTTGGCTGTTAGTTTTAATACGTTTTTTGGTGAAACGTACCAAACAAGCTGTCGACCTAACCCTCAATCAGTGGTGGAAAAAGTAACCAATTGTCATACTTGAGTAAAAAATATAGATACCTTAATAGAAAGTTACTCAAGTAAAAGTGAAAGTTTTCAAAATACTACTTGAGTAAAGGTGTAAAAGTATTTGGCTTTAAATATACTTAAGTATCAAAAGTAAATGTAATTGCAAATACTAAAGTATCAAAAGTGAAAGTATAAATGATTTAAAATTCCTACTATTTAGCAAATCAGACGGCACAATTGTCTTGTTTTTTACATTTTCGGATAGCCAGGGTCACACTCCAGACATTATTTACAAGAGATGCATTTGTGTTCCATCAGACCAGAGGGAGTAGGGATGACCACTGCTTGATAAGTGTGTGAATTTGACTATTTTCCTGTCCTGTCATTCAAAATGTAATGAGTACTTTTGGTTGTCAGGGACAATGTATGGAGTAAAACGTACAATATTTTCTTTAGGAATGTAGTAAAGTCAAAGTTGTCAAAAATAGAAATAGTAAAGTACAGATATCCCAAAAAACGACTTAAGTAGTACTTTAAACTTCAAAGTATTTGGACTTTACACCACTGGATACAGCGAGCTGCAACCGCAGATGTCATAATCTCAGACCCTTTGCTGATTGTTTACACTACAATGGAATTGTAATGAACTTCATCTGCTGTTAGAAGAGAGGCAGACCGAAATGCAGCGTGTAGGTTACTCATGACCTTTAATAAAGATAAAGCGGTACATTAATTAATTGAAAATACAAAAGCAACAAACAAGTGAAACAAATTACAGCCTATCTGGTGACTAACACAAAGACAGGTACAATCACCCACGAAATACAACGCGCACTCAGGCTACCTAAATACGGTTCCCAATCCGAGACAACTAGAATCAGCTGACTCCAATTAGGAATCGCCTCAGGCAGCCAAGCCTAACTAGACACACCCCTAATAATACACACTCCCAATTAATACAAACCCTAATATGAAAATACAACATATAAACCCATGCCACACCCTGGCCTACCCAAACATAACAAAAACACAAGATACAATGACCAAGGCGTGACAGAACCCCCCCCCTAAGGTGCGGACTCCGGGACGCACCTCAAGAGCATAGGGAGGGTCCGGGTGGGCGTCTGTCCATGGTGGCGGTTCTGGCTCGGGACGTGGACCCCACTCCATCAATGTCCTAGTTCCTCCCCTTCGCGTCCTAGGATAATCCACCTTCTCCGCCGACCATGGCCTAATAGTCCTCACCCTGATCCCCACATAACTGAGGGGCAGCTCGGGACCGAGGGGCAGCTCGGGACAGAGGGGCAGCTCGGGACAGAGGGGCAGCTCGGGATAGAGGGGCAGCTCGGGATAGAGGGGCAACTCGGGATAGAGGGGCAACTCAGGATAGAGGGGCAACTCAGGATAGAGGGGCAACTCAGGATAGAGGGCAACTCAGGATAGAGGGGCAACTCGGGATAGCGGGGCAGCCCGGGACAGAGGGGCAGCCCGGGACAGAGGGGCAGCCCGGTACTGAGGGGAAGCCCGGTACTGAGGGGAAGCCCGGTACTGAGGGGAAGCCCGGTACTGAGGGGAAGCCCGGTACTGAGAGGAAGCTCGGTACTGAGAGGGAGCTTGGTACTGAGAGGGAGCCCAGTACAGAGAGGGAGCCTAGTACTGAGAGGAAGCTCAGTACTGAGAGGAAGCTCAGGCAGGTAGTAGGCTCCGGTAAATCCTGGCTGGCTGGTGGACCTGGATGATTAAGGTTGTCTGGCCGATCTAGAAGATCTTGGTAGACTGGCACTTCTGGCGGATCCTGGCAGACTGGCACTTCTGGCGGATCCTGGCAGACTGGTGACGCTGGGCCGACTGGCGGCGCTGGGCAGACAGGAGACTCTGGCAGCGCAGGAGAGGAGAAAGGCTCTGGCTGCGCTGAACAGGCGAGGCGCACTGGACGCGCTGGGCCGACTGGGAGCACTGGTGGCGCTGGACAGACAGGAGACTCCGGCAGCGCAGGAGAGGAGAACAGCTCTGGTTGCGCTAAACAAGCGGGAGACTCCGATAGCGCAGGAGAAGAGAACAGCTCTGGTTGCGCTAAACAAGCGGGAGACTCCGGCAGCGCAGGAGGGGAGAAAAGCACTGGCTGTGCTGAACAGGCGATGCGCACTGGACGCGCTGGGCCGACTGGGAGCACTGGTGGCGCTGGACAGACAGGAGACTCCGGCAGCGCAGGAGAGGAGAAAAACTCTGGCTGCGCTAAACAGGCGAGGCGCACTGGAGGCCTGGTGCGTGGTGCTGGAACTGGTGGTACTGGCGCGAGGACACGCACAGGAAGCCTGGTGCAGGGAGCTGCTACCGGAGGACTGGTGTGTAGAGGTGGCTCTGGATAGACCGGACCGTGCAGGCGCACTGGAGCTCTAGAGCACCGAGCCTGCCCAAGCTTCCCTGGCTCGATGCCCACTCTAGCCCGGCCAATAGGAAGAGCTGGTATGTGCCTCACCGGGCTATGCTCCCGCACTGAAAACACCGTGCGCTCCATAGCATAACACGGTGCCTGCCCGGTCTCTCTAGCCCAACGGTGAGCACAGGGAGTATGCGCAGGTCTCCTACCTGGCATAACTATTCTCCCTTCTAGCTCCCCCCCAATAATTTTTTGGGGCTGTTTTTCCGGTTTCCTTGCCAACCGTGTTCCCTCGTATTGTCGGCTCCTATCTCCCGCTGCCTCTGCTCTCCTTAGTGCCTCCACCTGTTCCCATGGGAGGCGATCTCTTCCGGCCAATATCTCCTCCCAAGTGTAACAACCTTTACCATCCAATACGTCTTCCCATGTCCATTCTCCAAATAATTCATCCTCCCTTTGCTGCTCCAGCTGTCGCTGCCTGTTTAAACCAGCGCCTTCCCTTTTTTCCGGCGTGTCTTTTTCGTTGATTCGATTCGCCTGTAGCCCTCTTCGCATTGCTGTAGGGAATCCCAGGCGGGCTCCTGCACACGCCCTGGGTCTGCCGCCCACCTGTCGATTTCTTCCCACGTAGTATAATCCATATCGTCCTCCTTCAGATCCTGCCAGTTCACACGCTGCTCGGTCTGTGAATCGTGGTGGGTGATTCTGTAATGAACTTCATCTGCTGTTAGAAGAGAGGCAGACCGAAATGCAGCGTGTAGGTTACTCATGACCTTTAATAAAGATAAAGCGGTACATGAATTAATTGAAAATACAAAAACAACAAACAAGTGAAACAAATTACAGCCTATCTGGTGACTAACACAAAGACAGGTACAATCACCCACGAAATACAACTCGCACTCAGGCTACCTAAATACGGTTCCCAATCCGAGACAACTAGAATCAGCTGACTCTGTCATGTTTTGTCATTTATTATCATGTCTTGTCCCTGTGCTCCCCATTCTATTCGTTTCCCTCTGCTGGTCTTATTAGGTTCTTTCCCTCTTTCTATCCCTCTCTCTCCCCCTCCCTCTCTCACTCTCTCGCTCTCTCTTCTCTCTATCGTTCCGTTCCTGCTCCCAGCTGTTCCTATTCCCCTAATCATCATTTAGCCTTCCCACACCTGTTCCCGATCCTTTTCCCTGATTAGAGTCCCTATTTCTCTCCTTGTTATTCGTTTCTGCCCTGTCGGTTCCTTGTCTAGAATTCACCGTGCTGTGTTTGTGTATCGCCCTGTCGTGTCGTGTTTTCCTCAGATGCTGCGTGGTGAGCAGGTGTCTGAGTCTGTCTGGTTCAAGTGCCTTCCCGAGGCAACCTGCTGTTCACCTGCTGTTCAAGATCGAGTCTCCAGTTTGTCCTCGTCATTTCGAGTGAAAGTTGTGTTTTTTGATTGTATTTACTTTACTGGATTAAAGACTCTGTTTTCGCCAAGTCGCTTTTGGGTCCTCTTTCACCGGCATGACAGAAGGAACCGACCAAGGAATGGACCCAGCGACTTCAGACGCTCGTTACACTGCCGTCGAGATCCAAGGAGCCATGCTCGGCAGACACGAGCAGGAATTGTCTGCTGCTCGCCATGCCGTGGAGAACCTGGCCGCTCAGGTTTCCGACCTCTCTGGACAGTTCCAGAGTCTTCGTCTCGTGCCACCTGTTACTTCCTGGCCTGCCGAGCCTCCAGAACCTAGGGTTAATAACCCACCTTGCTACTCCGGGCAGCCCACTGAGTGCCGCTCCTTTCTCACGCAGTGTGAGATTGTGTTCTCTCTCCAACCCAACACATACTCTAGAGAGAGCTCGGGTTGCTTACGTCATTTCACTCCTTACTGGCCGGGCTCGAGAATGGGGCACAGCTATCTGGGAGGCAAGGGCTGATTGCTCTAACAAGTACCAGAACTTTAAAGAGGAGATGATTCGGGTTTTTGACCGTTCAGTTTTTGGTAGGGAGGCTTCTAGGGCCCTGGCTTCCCTATGCCAAGGTGAACGGTCCATAACGGATTATTCTATTGAGTTTCGCACTCTTGCTGCCTCTAGTGAGTGGAACGAGCCGGCGCTGCTCGCTCGTTTTCTGGAGGGACTCCACGCAGTGGTTAAGGATGAGATTCTCTCCCGGGAGGTTCCTTCAGATGTGGACTCTTTGATTGCTCTCGCCATCCGCATAGAACGACGGGTAGATCTTCGTCACCGGGCTCGTGGAAGAGAGCTCGCATCAACGGTGTTTCCTGCTCCGCATCGCAACCATCTCCCTCCTCTGGCTCAGAGACTGAGCCCATGCAGCTGGGAGGGATTCGCATCTCGACTAAGGAGAGGGAACGGAGGATCACCAACCGCCTGTGCCTCTATTGCGGAGTTGCTGGACATTTTGTTAATTCATGTCCAGTAAAAGCCAGAGCTCATCTGTAAGCGGAGGGCTACAGGTGAGCGCAACTACTCAAGTCTCTCCATCAAAATCCTGTACTACTTTGTCGGTCCATCTACGCTGGACCGGTTCGGGTGCTACATGTAGTGCCTTGATAGACTCTGGGGCTGAGGGTTGTTTCATGGACGAAGCTTGGGTTCGGAAACATGACATTCCTTTCAGAGAGTTAGAGAAGCCTACGCCCATGTTCGCCTTAGATGGTAGTCATCTTCCCAGTATCAGATTTGAGACACTACCTTTAACCCTCACAGTATCTGGTAACCACAGTGAGACTATTTCTTTTTTGATTTTTCGTTCACCGTTTACACCTGTTGTTTTGGGTCATCCCTGGCTAGTATGTCATAATCCTTCTATTAATTGGTCTAGTAATTCTATCCTATCCTGGAACGTTTCTTGTCATGTGAAGTGTTTAATGTCTGCCATCCCTCCCGTTTCTTCTGTCCCTACTTCTCAGGAGGAACCTGGCGATTTGACAGGAGTGCCGGAGGAATATCATGATCTGCGCACGGTCTTCAGTCGGTCCCGAGCCAACTCCCTTCCTCCTCACCGGTCGTATGATTGTAGTATTGATCTCCTTCCGGGGACCACTCCTCCTCGGGGTAGACTATACTCTCTGTCGGCTCCCGAACGTAAGGCTCTCGAGGATTATTTGTCTGTGTCTCTTGACGCCGGTACCATAGTGCCTTCTTCCTCTCCGGCCGGGGCGGGGTTCTTTTTGTTAAGAAGAAGGACGGTACTCTGCGCCCCTGCGTGGATTATCGAGGGCTGAATGACATAACGGTTAAGAATCGTTATCCGCTTCCCCTTATGTCATCAGCCTTCGAGATTCTGCAGGGAGCCAGGTGCTTTACTAAGTTGGACCTTCGTAACGCTTACCATCTCGTGCGCATCAGAGAGGGGGACGAGTGGAAACGGCGTTTAACACTCCGTTAGGGCATTTTGAGTACCGGGTTCTGCCGTTTGGTCTCGCCAATGCGCCAGCTGTTTTTCAGGCATTAGTTAATGATGTTCTGAGAGACATGCTGAACATCTTTGTTTTTGTCTATCTTGACGATATCCTGATTTTTTCTCCGTCACTCGAGATTCATGTTCAGCACGTTCGACGTGTTCCACAGCGCCTTTTAGAGAATTGTCTCTACGTAAAGGCTGAGAAGTGCTCTTTTCATGTCTCCTCCGTTACTTTTCTCGGTTCCGTTATTTCCGCTGAAGGCATTCAGATGGATTCCGCTAAGGTCCAAGCTGTCAGTGATTGGCCCGTTCCAAGGTCACGTGTCGAGTTGCAGCGCTTTTAGGTTTCGCTAATTTCTATCGGCGTTTCATTCGTAATTTCGGTCAAGTTGCTGCCCCTCTCACAGCTCTTACTTCTGTCAAGACGTGTTTTAAGTGGTCCGGTTCCGCCCAGGGAGCTTTTGATCTTCTAAAAGAACGTTTTACGTCCGCTCCTATCCTCGTTACTCCTGACGTCACTAGACAATTCATTGTCGAGGTTGACGCTTCAGAGGTAGGCGTGGGAGCCATTCTATCCCAGCGCTTCCAGTCTGACGATAAGGTTCATCCTTGCGCTTATTTTTCTCATCGCCTGTCGCCATCTGAGCGCAACTATGATGTGGGTAACCGTGAACTGCTCGCCATCCGCTTAGCCCTAGGCGAATGGCGACAGTGGTTGGAGGGGGCGACCGTTCCTTTTGTCGTTTGGACAGACCATAAGAACCTTGAGTACATCCGTTCTGCCAAACGACTTAATGCCCGTCAAGCTCGTTGGGCGTTGTTTTTCGCTCGTTTCGAGTTTGTGATTTCTTACCGTACGGGTAGCAAGAACACCAAGCCTGATGCCTTATCCCGTCTGTTTAGTTCTTCTGTGGCTTCTACTGATCCCGAGGGGATTCTTCCTTATGGGCGTGTTGTCGGGTTAACAGTCTGGGGAATTGAAAGACAGGTTAAGCAAGCACTCACGCACACTGCGTCGCCGCGCGCTTGTCCTAGTAACCTCCTTTTCGTTCCTGTTTCCACTCGTCTGGCTGTTCTTCAGTGGGCTCACTCTGCCAAGTTAGCTGGTCATCCCGGTGTTCGAGGCACTCTTGCGTCTATTCGCCAGCGCTTTTGGTGGCCGACTCAGGAGCGTGACACGCGCCGTTTCGTGGCTGCTTGTTCGGACTGCGCGCAGACTAAGTCGGGTAACTCTCCTCCTGCCGGTCGTCTCAGACCGCTCCCATTCCTTCTCGACCATGGTCTCACATCGCCCTAGACTTCATTACCGGTCTGCCTTTGTCTGCGGGGAAGACTGTGATTCTTACGGTTGTCGATAGGTTCTCTAAGGCGGCACATTTCATTCCCCTCGCTAAACTTCCTTCCGCTAAGGAGACGGCACAAATCATTATCGAGAATGTATTCAGAATTCATGGCCTCCCGTTAGACGCCGTTTCAGACAGAGGCCCGCAATTCACGTCACAGTTTTGGAGGGAGTTCTGTCGTTTGATTGGTGCGTCCGTCAGTCTCTCTTCCGGGTTTCATCCCCAGTCTAACGGTCAAGCAGAGAGGGCCAATCAGACGATTGGTCGCATACTACGCAGCCTTTCTTTCAGAAACCCTGCGTCTTGGGCAGAACAGCTCCCCTGGGCAGAATACGCTCACAATTCGCTTCCTTCGTCTGCTACCGGGTTATCTCCGTTTCAGAGTAGTCTGGGTTACCAGCCTCCTCTGTTCTCATCCCAGCTTGCCGAGTCCAGCGTTCCCTCCGCTCAAGCGTTTGTCCAACGTTGTGAGCGCACCTGGAGGAGGGTGAGGTCTGCACTTTGCCGTTACAGGGCACAGACTGTGAGAGCCGCCAATAAACGCAGGATTAAGAGTCCAAGGTATTGTTGCGGCCAGAGAGTGTGGCTTTCCACTCGCAACCTTCCTCTTACGACAGCTTCTCGTAAGTTGACTCCGCGGTTCATTGGTCCGTTCCGTGTCTCCCAGGTCGTCAATCCTGTCGCTGTGCGACTGCTTCTTCCGCGACATCTTCGTCGCGTCCATCCTGTCTTCCATGTCTCCTGTGTTAAGCCCTTTCTTCGCACCCCCGTTCGTCTTCCCTCCCCCCCTCCCGTCCTTGTCGAGAGCGCACCTATTTACAAGGTACATAAGATCATGGACATGCGTTCTCGGGGACGGGGTCACCAATACTTAGTGGATTGGGAGGGTTACGGTCCTGAGGAGAGGAGTTGGGTTCCGTCTCGGGACGTGCTGGACCGTTCACTCATTGATGATTTCCTTCGTTGCCGCCAGGATTCCTCCTCGAGTGCGCCAGGAGGCGCTCGGTGAGTGGGGGGGTACTGTCATGTTTTGTCATTTATTATCATGTCTTGTCCCTGTGCTCCCCATTCTATTCGTTTCCCTCTGCTGGTCTTATTAGGTTCTTTCCCTCTTTCTATCCCTCTCTCTCCCCCTCCCTCTCTCACTCTCTCGCTCTCTCTTCTCTCTATCGTTCCGTTCCTGCTCCCAGCTGTTCCTATTCCCCTAATCATCATTTAGCCTTCCCACACCTGTTCCCGATCCTTTTCCCTGATTAGAGTCCCTATTTCTCTCCTTGTTATTCGTTTCTGCCCTGTCGGTTCCTTGTCTAGAATTCACCGTGCTGTGTTTGTGTATCGCCCTGTCGTGTCGTGTTTTCCTCAGATGCTGCGTGGTGAGCAGGTGTCTGAGTCTGTCTGGTTCAAGTGCCTTCCCGAGGCAACCTGCTGTTCACCTGCTGTTCAAGATCGAGTCTCCAGTTTGTCCTCGTCATTTCGAGTGAAAGTTGTGTTTTTTGATTGTATTTACTTTACTGGATTAAAGACTCTGTTTTCGCCAAGTCGCTTTTGGGTCCTCTTTCACCGGCATGACAGACTCCAATTAGGAATCGCCTCAGGCAGCCAAGCCTAACTAGACACACCCCTAATAATACACACTCCCAATTAATACAAACCCTAATACGAAAATACAACATATAAACCCATGTCACACCCTGGCCTACCCAAACATATAACAAAAACACAAGATACAATGACCAAGGCGTGACAGGAATACCACAACCAACATACTGATTGGCAGTAGAGGAAGAATCCAGAAACAGATTTTTTTAAACAACCCTTCAGAACACCTCTTCCATCTATTATACATGGCAATGTACAAAGCATAAGGAATAAGACTGATGAAAATGGCTAATTATTTGAACAGTTTCTATTGTAGGTTTCTATGTGTGATTTTACATCGCAGCAGAAAGTGTCCCTGGACAGTATAGACAGCATACCAGTTGTTGATATACAGATCTCTGTGAACGATGTCAAGCAATACTTTCAACGTGTCTACCCACGAAAATGATATGATCCAGACGGTGTCAGCAGCCAGGCACTTCAGGCATGAGCAGACCAGCTCGCATTACCATTTCAGATCCTGTTCCAGCTGTGACTGGACAGTGGGATAATTCCAGACGTGTGGAATAAGTCGCTGAATTTCCCAGTACCTAAAAACAACAGGCCAAAAGAAAATAATGATTTACGCCCTGTAGCCCTGACATCTAGACCTATGAATTGTTCTTGAAAAATAATTCCCAAACAAATTCTCTGTGGTCTTTCATCTCAACTAGAGCCAAACCAATTTGCCTACTTTGCCTCCAGGGGTGTTGATGATGCGTTACTGGTCAAGTTGAACAATCTATACGAACACTTAGAACAGGCAGATAGCCTAGTGAAAATGTTATTCATTGACTTCAGTAGCGCGTTTAACACCATCCAACCCTACGTAATGGTGTATAAGCTGGTGAATTTGGGGGTCAACTCTCTACTGATCAAGTGGAGTAATGGTTTCCTTGTGAACCGTACTCAACAAGTAAAGTTGAACTCCGCCATCTCTACATCTAGAACGGTGAATACGGGAGCCCCACAAGGTTGTGTACTTTCACCGATACTGTGCACACTGTACACAAACGATTGTTAAGCCTCTGAAAATGATTTAAATATGCAGATGACACCGCTATTGTGGGTTTCCTCCACCAAGAACAAGCCTCCTTCAAGGTTTAGAAAGAGGAACTGCACAATTCATCCAGTGGTGCGCAGATAACTTTCTTGAAATAAACGGTAAGAAAACAAAAGAGATGGACATTCATTTTAGAAGGAACAAAACTGCACTACCCCCTACGAAGATCAATGGGGAATCAGTTGATAGAGTGACCACATAAATACCTGGGAATCAAAATAGACAATAAACTGAAACTCAGTGACTGTGCCCTTGCAAAGACAAAGAAATTGCAACAGAGAATCTATTTTTAAGCAAACTGAACCATTTTAATGTCAACTACCATATCCTACAAATGTTCTATAAATCTGTGGGCTGTACTTTGGTCTGATATGCATGTTTGGAAACATGCAAAACCAAGTCAAGCTTCGATCAAGAATCAGCCACCAACCTGTTCACAAACTCATCCACCAAAAACTGGAAAGCATTTTACAGGACAGTACTCATCCCCTTCATTTAAAACTCAGTCACAGCAGCAACCGGACAAGGGGAAAGAGACTTATTCAAAGGAAGATCAAAACAGATAGATATGGGGACTTTTATTCCAACAGCCATTAGGCTGTACAGTGGATAGTCTGTTTGTCCCTTGAGTATACAGGATATTGCACTGTTCCTGTTAATGAGTAGGCTCCAGCACTTTCAATTCGTTTCTGTATTTTTGTGTTTTATGTCTTTTTAAACACATTACCAAATGAATTGCCCCCTGGTGGAATAATAAAGTTGATCTGAATCTGATCCAGAGCATCCCAAACATACTCAATGGGTGAAATGTCTGGTAAGTATGCAGGCCATGAAAGAACTGTGACATTTTCACCTTTCAGGAATTGTGTACACGTCCTTGCGACATGGGGCTGTGCATGATCATGCTGAAACATTAAGTGATGCCGGCGGATGTATGACACGTCAATGGGCCTCAGGATCTCGTCACGATATCTCTGTGCATTCAAATTGCCGTCAATAAAATGCAATTCTGTTCATTGTCCATAGCTTATGCCTGCCCATACCATAACCCCAACAACACCATGGGGCACTCTGTTAACAACATTGACATCAGCAAACTGCTTGCCCACACGATGCCATACACATTGTCTGCCTTCTGCCTTCAATTGAAACCGGGATTCTTCGGTGAAGAGAACACTTCTCCAGCATGCCAGTGGCCATCGAAGGTGAGCATTTGCCCACTGAAGTCGGCTACGACGCTGAACTCCAGTCAGGTTTCTGGGACCTTTTATTTCAGCTCATGATATATGGGACCAAAACCTTACATGTTGCGTTTATATTTTTGTTCAGTGTAATTACCAAGCAACATTCTGAAACTTAGTTCGAAACCGAATGACCTTGATTGACTCCTCTTTCGTATTTTGTCTTCCCTCACATTTCTACATGAACAAGTATAGATTTAGCTAGAACATTATTTTCCCTGAGGGAATTTCACTTGTCGTGTATGAAGTTCATACCTAGGCCTACATATGAACAATATAGAGCAATCTGAATGACATGAATGAACTAAGATGGAGCCGATAGAGATGGCAGTTTCGATTCTAGTCCTTAGGAAACTGTGCAGTATTTTGTTTTTTTATGTATTATTTCTTACATTGTTAGCCCAGAAAACCTTAAGTGTTATTACATACAGCTGGGAAGAACTATTGGATATCAGAGAAACATCAACTTACCAGCACTATGACCAGAAATACAACTTTCCCAATGCGGATCCCAGGGCATTTGAACTGATTCCAGAGGCCGACCCAAAACAACGCTGCCGGAGCAGAGAGTGCCGGAGCGGTCTTCTAGTGAGGCTTCGGATGCGCGCACACCCCCACTGCTTCCGAGTATGTTACTCGCTAATGTCCAGTCCATAGTTAACAAAGTCGACAAAATCAGGGCAAAAGTTGCTATCCAAAGAGATATCCGGGATTGTAACATATTCTGTTTCACGGAAACATGGCTAGCATGGGACATGTTGTCGAAGTCAGTACCCCCCCCCCCCTCTACTTTGTAGAGCCACGTTTTGCAGCAATTACAGCTGTAAGTCTTTGGCCACTGGGATTTTTGCCTATTCTTCAAGGCAAAACTGTTCCAGCTCCTTGAAGTTGAATGGGTTCCGCTGGTGTACAGCAACATTTAAGTCATACCACAGATTCTCAATTGGATTGAGGTCTGGGACTTTGACTAGACCATTCCAAGTCATTTAAATATTTCCCCTTAAAACAACCACTTGAGTGTTGCTTTAGCAGTATGCTTAGGGTCATTGTCCTGCTGGAAGGTGAAATTCTGTCCCAGTCTCAAATCTCTGGAAGACTGAAACAGGTTTCCCTCAACAATTTCCCTGTATTTAGTGCCATCCATCATTCCTTCAATTCTGACCAGTTTCCCAGTCCCTGCCGATGAAAAAATCCACACAGCATGCTGCCACCACCATGCTTCACTGTGGGGATGGTGTTCTCGGGGTGATGAGAGGTGTTGGGTTTGCGCCAGACAGACATGGCATTTTCCTTGATGGCCAAAAAGCTCAATTTTAGTCTTATCAGACCAGAGTAACTTCTTCCATATGTTTGGGGAGTCTCCCACATGCCTTTTGGCGAACACCAAACGTATTTGCTTATTTTTTTCTTTAAGCATTGGCTTTTTTCTGGCCACTCTTCCTTAAAGCCTAGCTTTAAGTGTACGGCTTAAAGTGGTCATATGCACAAATACTCCAATCTTCACTGTGGAGCTTTGCAGCTCCTTCAGGGTTATCTTTGGTATCTTTGTTGCCTCTCTGATTAATGCCCTCCTTGCCTGGTCCGTGAGTTTTGGTGGGCAGCCTTCTCTTGGCAGGTTTGTTGTGGTGCTATATTCTTTCAATTTTTTAATAAAGGATTTAATGGTGCTCCGTGGGATGTTCCAAGTTTCCGATATTTTTTTATAACCCAAACCTGATCTATACTTCTCCACAACTTTGTCCCTGACCTGTTTGGAGAGTCCCTTGGTCTTCATGGTGCCGCTTGCTTAGTGGTGTTGCAGACTCTGGGGCCTTTCAGAACAGGTGACACTTAGATTGCACACAGGTGGACATTTTAAAATAATTATGTGACTTCTGAAGGTAATTGGTTGCACCAGAAGTTATTTAGGGGCTGCATAGCAAAGGGTGGGAATACATATGCACGCACCACTTTTCAGTATTTTATTTTTTCTAATATTTTGAAACAAGTCATTTTTTCCATTTCACTTCACCAATTTGGAATATTTTGTCCATTATATAAAATCCAAATAAAAATCTATTTAAATGACACCAAGGGGGGTGAATACTTTTGCAAGGCACTGTATCTTGCATTACTTATCTCATAAACACAGTTGAAGACAGAAGTTAACATACACCTTAGCCAAATATATTTAAACTCAGTTTTTCACAATTCCTGACATTTAATCCATGTAAAAATTCCATGTTTCAGGTCAGTTAGGATCACCACTTTACTTTAAATCAAATCAAATCAAATGTATTTATATAGCCCTTCGTACATCAGCTGATATCTCAAAGTGCTGTACAGAAACCCAGCCTAAAACCCCAAACAGCAAACAATGCAGGTGTAAAAGCACGGTGGCTAGGAAAAACTCCCTAGAAAGGCCAAAACCTAGGAAGAAACCTAGAGAGGAACCGGGCTATGTGGGGTGGCCAGTCCTCTTCTGGCTGTGCCGGGTAGAGATTATAACAGAACATGACCAAGATGTTCAAATGTTCATAAATGACCAGCATGGTCAAATAATAATAAGGCAGAACAGTTGAAACTGGAGCAGCAGCACAGTCAGATGGACTGGGGACAGCAAGGAGCCATCATGTCAGGTAGTCCTGGGGCACGGTCCTAGGGCTCAGGTCCTCCGAGAGAGAGAAAGAAAGAGAGAATTAGAGAGAGCATATGTGGGGTGGCCAGTCCTCTTCTGGCTGTGCCAGGTGGAGATTATAACAGAACGTGGCCAAGATGTTCAAATGTTCATAAATGACCAGCATGGTTGAATAATAGTAAGGCAGAACAGTTGAAACTGGAGCAGGAGCATGGCCAGGTGGACTGGGGACAGCAAGGAGTCCTCATGTCAGGTAGTCCTGGGACATGGTCCTAGGGCCCAGGCCAGTTGAAACTGGAGCAGCAGCATGGCCAGGTGGACTGGGGACAGCAAGGAGTCATCATGTCAGGTAGTCCTGGGGCATGGTTCTAGGGCTCAGGTCCTCCGAGAGAGAGAAAGAAAGAGAGAAGGAGAGAATTAGAGAACGCACACTTAGATTTACACAGGACACCGAATAGGACAGGAGAAGTACTCCAGATAAACAAACTGACCCTAGCCCCCCGACACATAAACTACTGCAGCATAAATACTGGAGGCTGAGACAGGAGGGGTCAGGAGACACTGTGGCCCCATCCGAGGACACCCCGGACAGGGCCAAACAGGAAGGATATAACCCCACCCACTTTGCCAAAGCACAGCCCCCACACCACTAGAGGAAATCTTCAACCACCAACTTACCATCCTGAGACAAGGCCGAGTATAGCCCACAAAGATCTCCGACACGGTACAACCCAAGGGGTGGGGGAACCCAGACAGGCCGACCACAACAGTGAATCAACCCACCCAGGTGACGCATCCCCCAGGGACGGCACGAGAGAGCCCCAGCAAGCCAGTGACTCAGCCCCGTAACAGGGTTAGAGGCAGAGAATCCCAGTGGAAAAGGGGAACCGGCCAGGCAGAGACAGCAAGGGCGGTTCGTTGCTCCAGAGCCTTTCCGTTCACCTTCCCACTCCTGGGCCAGACTACACTCAATCATATGACCCACTGAAGAGATGAGTCTTCAGTAAAGACTTAAAGGTTGAGACCGAGTTTGCGTCTCTGACATGGGTAGGCAGACCGTTCCATAAAAATGGAGCTCTATAGGAGAAAGCCCTGCCTCCAGCTGTTTGCTTAGAAATTCTAGGGACAATTAGGAGGCCTGCGTCTTGTGACCGTAGCGTACGTATAGGTATGTACGGCAGGACCAAATCAGAGAGGTAGGTAGGAGCAAGCCCATGTAATGCTTTGTAGGTTAGCAGTAAAACCTTGAAATCAGCCCTTGCTTTGACAGGAAGCCAGTGTAGAGAGGCTAGCACTGGAGTAATATGATCAAATTTTTGGTTCTAGTCAGGATTCTAGCAGCCGTATTTAGCACTAACTGAAGTTTATTTAGTGCTTTATCCGGGTAGCCGGAAAATAGAGCATTGCAGTAGTCTAACCTAGAAGTGACAAAAGCATGGATTAATTTTTCTGCATCATTTTTGGACAGAAAGTTTCTGATTTTTGCAATGTTACGTAGATGGAAAAAAGCTGTCCTCGAAATGGTCTTGATATGTTCTTCAAAAGAGAGATCAGGGTCCAGAGTAACGCCGAGGTCCTTCACAGTTTTATTTGAGACGACTGTACAACCATTAAGATTAATTGTCAGATTCAACAGAAGATCTCTTTGTTTCTTGGGACCTAGAACAAGCATCTCTGTTTTGTCCGAGTTTAATAGTAGAAAGTTTGCAGCCATCCACTTCCTTATGTCTGAAACACATGCTTCTAGCGTGTGAAATTAAGAATGTGAAATGTCAAAATAATCTCAAGGTATTGGTTTGGCTTTTTGATGGCCACTCCAATACCTCGACTTTGTTGTCCTTAAGCCATTTTGCCACAACTTTGGAAGTATGCTATTTTGGAAGTATGCTTAGTATGCTATTTAGTGAAGTGCACCAGTCTCTCCTGCAGCAAAGCACCCCCACAACATGATGCTGCCACCCCCATGCTTCACGGTTGGGTTGGTGTTCTTCGGCTTGCAAGCCCGTCCCCTTTTTTCCTCCAAACATAACGAGGGTCATTATGGCCAAACAGTTCTATTTTTGTTTCATCAGACCAGGACATTTCTCCAAAAAAGTACAATCTTTGTCCCCATGTGCAGTTGCAAACCGTAGTCTGGCTTTGTTATGGCGGTTTAGGAGCAGTGGCTTCTTCCTTGCTGAGCGGCCTTTATGTCGATATAGGACTTGTTTTACTGTGGATATAGATACTTTTGTACCTGTTTCCTCCAGCATCTTCACAAGGTCCTTTGCTGTTGTTCTGGGATTGATTTGCATTTTACGCACCAAAGTACGTTCATCTCCAGGAGACAGAATTGCGTCTCCTTTCTGAGCGGTATGACGGCTGTGTGGTCCCATGGGGTTTATACTTGCGTACTATTGTTTGTACAAATGAACGTGGTACCTTCAGGCGTTTGGAAATTGCTGCCAAGGATAAACCAGGCTTGTGGGGGTCTACAATTATTTTTCTTTTGATTTTCCCATGATGTCAAGCAAAGAGGCACTGCGTTTGAAGGTAGGCCTTGAAATACATCCACAGGTACACCTCCAATTGACTCAAATGATGTCAATCAGCCTATCAGCAGCTTCTAAATCCATGACATAATTTTCTGGAATTTTCCATGCTGTTATAGGCACAGTCAAATTAGTGTATGTCAACTTCTGATCCACTGGAATTGAATGAATTATAATTGAGTGAATTATAAGTGAAATAATCTGTCTGTAAACAATTGTTGGAAAAATGACTTGTGTCATGCACAAAGTAGATGTCCTAACCGACTTGCCAAAACTATAGTTTGTTAACAAGACATTTGTGGAGTGGTTGAAAAACAAGTTTTAATGACTCCAGCCTAAGTGTATGTAAACTTCTGACTTCAACTGTATATACTGTATACTGTATATACTGTGTCCTATACTATCTATTGCATCTTAGCCGCTGTCACTCCTCATCCATATATTTTATATTATTATATTCTTATCCCATTCCTTTTCTAGATTGTGTGTATTAAGTTTTGTTGTGGAATTGTTCACTACACTCACAATAACATCTGCTAACCATGTGTATGTGACCAATAAAATGTGATTTGATTTGAACGAGGCAGCCACGGTCAGCTTATCAGCAGTGTGACTTTACAGCATAAACTGTTGGGTAGAGACAAGAGTAGCACATGCAGTACACTCCAGTCACGTCTCTAGCCCGTGTAAGGGCCAAAGCAAGATTAGGTATAGGCCCCAAAAGGCCCCTTCTGCATATCGGGGGGGGGGGGGGGGGGGCTCTCTGCATATCAGGTACCCCAGAGCACTGCTGACATGGGCTAATTGAGTGACTGTCAGTGACTGACATAACAAGTGGAAAACTGCTATGCACAAACACATTTCTAAATTGCACCTTGTGTATTCCACTTTTGTGCCATATGTGTCACCTTAACTGGAGAGGACGGGCCGTGGCACTGGCTGGAGGGGAATCAGTGGAATGGTATCACATACATCGAACACATATGGTTTCCATGTGTTGATGCCATTTCATTTACTGTTCCAGCCATTAATATGAGCCGTCCTCCCTTCAGCAGCCTCCACTGCTCTCAACAGTTGAGTTGAGATGCTGACTGAGTTCCTTTTTGGAGCTCTGGGGCCACCTAGCAGCCGTGAGGCCCTACGCCCAGCGCATAGTCTGCGTATAAGCAGAGGTGGCACTGAGTGCACTAGTATAGCAGCATCTGCTTTTCAAGAACATCTGCAGTAACCTACAATGCCTCTTACAGCATCACTACAAAATGCCGCTGTTGTTCATTTTAAATGGGGATGCATACCGGTGTATGAGGAATAAGATCCTGTATCTAATATTATCAAATCTTTCAAAAATGTGCAGTATGAACTTCGTTTTTATACGAAACATTCATGTGTTGGAAATTCTTTGCATGGTCAACTTATACACAGCACTGACACACACACTTACCCCACCAGACATGTCACCAGGGATCTTTTAAGAGTCCCCAAATCGAGAACAAATTCAATAAAACGTATAGTATTATATAGAGCCAATATTGCATGGAACTTCCTTCCATCAAAGATTGCTCAAAAAACAGATAAAGCAACACCTCTCGCCTATTTGGCCTAGATAGTGTGTGTGTACTGATACATATGTAGGCCACATTTGAAATGTTTCACATTGATGTAGTTCTGTCCTTGAGCTGTTTTTGTCTATTAATGTTCTGTATTATTTAATGTTTCATGTCTTGTGTGGACCCCAGGAAGAGTAGCTGCTATAAAATACCATTGGCAAGTATGTCCACACTTTGTAGGATACATTACACCACTTTTCGTTTATTTATTTTTGTTTTTCATTGATTCAGTTATTACAGCCAGATATAAATACTGTAAACATTGCATTAATGCAAATTCTTTTAACTCAAACTTTTTTTATCAGTATATTGTTGCATAGTACCAGATTCTGACAGTGTTGTGAATCCAACATGCCCCCGGGGTGAAGTTTTCCCTTGGTACAGATCTCGGATCTGCTTCCCCTCCCCCAATCCTAACCTTAACCATTCGAAATGCAAAACTGACACAAAAGCATCTGGGTCACCCGGACTACACCATCCAACATCCTGGTCAGTGTACCAGTCGAGTCACATGACGTAAATAAATCTTCTATGATAGGAAACCTTAAATAAGCAGAATTCAATAACCGCAAGCGTTAAAGTTAAGAAATGAAAGTTCTGAAACGTACAAGAGTAAAAAAACACTATGAAAGAGGTCATTAAAAATAACAACCTACAATAAAGGAAGTAGAGGTGCTGAGGGTGCTGTAGAACCCCCTGAATTTTGGGGGGGCAAAAGTCGTGCACTGGGCTTTTAATAATCCTATATAACAGACCTGTATTACATGCAGAAACGCTGATAATGGAAGATGGATGACAGTTTTTAAAAAGATATGCCATACAATACAGAAGAATGAAAGAGAAATGGCATTTAGAAGTGTACTTTGGACAGCAACCTGTCATATAATAGAACTGAATAGAGCAAAAAATACAATAGAACTAAAGGATAAACCTAACATACGTAACACATTTGTACTGTAATTTCCCAGTCAGTTTTGTGAATTGGACCCTGTTACCCCCGTCCTCCTCCTCCCTCCTCCTCATTATCATCATCATCCAATATCTTCTCCATCTCCTCCAGTAACATTTTTTTTTTTTAAATCACATTTTGTTTGAACACTTAGGTTCATGTTGTTGATACAATATGTCTGGTATTGGAAACCTGAAAGTGTCCTTGAGTTAAAACAATACTTTTCATTGCCCTGGAAAATCACTGTACAAAATAAATAAGCTATAGCCAAAATGCGTGCAATAAATACCATATATAATAGCGTGACATGGATGTTTGTATTTTGCACAACAATTACAATATGCATTTTTCTCCATAACTTTGCCACAGAAGGACATTTTCACAACTTCACTTCGGTCTTTTACATAAACATCACATCTCTCTTTGAATCCATACAATACCATTGAGGAGTAGACCAGTATGTATGTATAAAGCATCTCAGAGTGCTGATCCTAGGACCAGGTCCCCCCTGTCCATAACATCGTATTCATTAGGATCTAAAAGACAAGACTGATCATAGATCAGCATTCCTACTCTGAGACACAATGTAAACTATTACAAAAACATATTCCTTAAAAAGCATTCTAAAATGGATGTTATTGGTTTACATTACAGCAAATATGTATAAAAATTGTCTATCAAATCATTCTACAACCAAACTAATCTGGGTAATAAACAAGAATATTGATGTTAAAACCCTTCTTTCAAAGATGACATGATATACATTACGGACAATAGATAATGTATTTAAAATAATTGAAATCACTTTAAAACATTTAAAAAGGCTCGAGTCTCAAACTAACCCCACTTCTTGTCCCAAGTTGAAGATTGTCATCTTTAATTTCAATAACATCTTTTTACAGTATACCTGGCTGTCTCAATACTCCAAAATGACTTAACTTTTTTCCCCTTTAACCTTTTCCTTCATCTCCTTCAATGGCACTCGTGTGAGTTTCCGACTTTCCTTAGCTAACGAGGCAATGCTATTTCTCTCCACAACCCAGACGCACAGCCGCCAGAGATGAACAATTCTAAAAACAATCTTCTCTGCTTGAACAAATTCGATTTGTCAAACGATGCACTTTGCTGTTCTTCAAGTGCCCCGGTCTGAGTCGTCAGAAGAATTCTAAAGTTCCACATTAGCTACAAGGCTTTCAGGAAAGGTACACTTCATTTGACATGTCCAGCCTGAACGGCCATCACGGACATAAGGACACAGGATAAGAAACTACTTCCAACTATTGAGACACAGCCTATTGAACATCACTTGAACAGTGAGATCATAAAACAAAAACGTGAAAACATCATGGACCTGGTTACTTGTTATACATTTTTTTTCTTAGACCCATCTGAAATGCTACAAACATATTGTAAATATATTTCATATCTTCAAAACGTGCTACAAAAAGGCAACAAGATCTACTATAGTGCATATTCTAGTATTGCTACGATAACTATATCTATCTACAACAACTAGATAACTAAAGTATAATGTGAAAATGATAAATATAAAATCAAACTTCTATATGGTTACATCTCTAAAGATGCCTCGGCTCGGAAAACTGATAAGTCCTTTGATGAACCTTAGCCATAAATCAGGCCAGAATTGAATCCAGGGACGGTATAGAGTAACCTCTGTAAGGAACAAATACGTTACACCCTGTAAGAATGTGATTCTTTAAAAATACTGGTGAATAATCATTTCTTAAAACCTTTTAATATGCTTCAAATATGCAAAGTTCTGTTTGGACGGTTTACCTGCTCAACAATGGTTGTCGAGGGATGTCCCATCGACCCAATACCCTGGCTGGCTATTGGTTGGTAACTCTTTTTCTGTTTGGTCCAATCATCACACAAAAGAGCCAGCCAGAGATCCTGGTCCAGTTGTCTCACAGAATACTGGAGATCGAAGTTCATTACTTTCATTACTATAGATATGCTGTTAGATAATGAATGGTATACAGTAGGACAGCCACACTGTTGATGATATAGACCGTCTCCACTTGGGCCCACTACTTAGATCACTCAAGTTGGGAGGAACCAAGAACAGTGGTTAGTTGTCATGTTCTCTTTAAAAAATAATACTGTGAGTGAAGCACAAGGTAATATTAACTAAATTCAAATGGGAATGGACTACAAACATGTTTACTACACCATTAAAAAAAAAGAGTAGAGGACAGAATGAGTTTCATCTTAACCCTGGGTTACTTGGTGGAGCCTGGGGAGAGACTTAATGCTTCTTGGCTGGCGATTTGGCTTGGGACGTGGTTGGAGATATGGCTGGCGATTTGGCTTGGGACGTAGTTGGAGATATGGCTGGCGATTTGGCTACGATCTTGGTTGAGGACGGAGATTTGGCTGAGGCCTTGGAGGGGCTACTGTGGCAGGGGGTGACCTTAACATGGATGAACAGAGAAGTGGGTGACAGGCTGGAACCATCGACCTTCAGCAGGTGGACATGACGGTAACCTGGGGGTGAGAAGGCAGAGGTGAAAGGTCAGAAAAGCGGATTTATTGGCTCTAGTCTAAACAGTAAGATATGTTATTTTGACACACTCACACACCTGTGCGGAGGCTGGTGAATGGCAGGGTGAACTGTCCCAGGAAGTCGTTTCTGGAGGTGAAGTCGTGGTCCTCCACCATGAAGCGCACCAGAGCCAGCTCAGGGACATGCAGAGTGAAGTTGAAGGTACAGTCCCACCGAGGGTTAAACCCTGACAAACCATAGGAAAGGGGAAGATTGAAGGGTTCAACGCAGAATTTTTTTCATGGATCTTCTATTCATACTTCAGGTTTGGGCTCAATTCTATTTCAATTGGAATTTCAGTTTATTCAGTGAATTGAAATGTAGTTGATAACGTAGGTTCAATCAGTAAGGCTGGCCTGAATGGATAGCTCACTCTACTTCTTTCAGTAAGCACAATACAATTCACACTGCTTCCTCTTCTACTGCATGTGCATAGCGGGAATGTCCATGTAACTGACAAAATAAAGGAAACACCAAAATAGGGCATTGGGCCTCCACGAGCCAGAACAGCTTCAATGCACCTTGGCATAGGTTCTACAAGTGCCTGGAACTCTATTGGAGGGATGCAACACCATTCTTCCATGATAAATTCCATAATTTGGCGTTTTGTTGATGGTGGTGGAAAACACTGTCTCAGGCGCCGCTCTAGAATCTCACATAAGTGTTTAATTGAGTTGAGATCTGGTGGCTGAGACGGCCGTGGCATATGGTGTACATTTCTTTCATGCTCATCAAACCATTCAGTGCCCACCCGTGCCCTGTGGATGGGGGCATTGTCATCCTATCGGGGCATAGCCATGGTAACCAAAGTAATGTCCAAAATAATGCCCTACCTAGCATTTTATAAATTACCCTAAGCATGATGGGATTTTAATTGCTTAAATAACTCAGGAACCACACCTGTGTGGAAGCACCTGCTTTCAATATACTTCGTTTCCCTCATTTACTCAAGTGTTTCCATTATTTTGGCAGTTACCTGTATACACTGAGTGTACAAAATATTAGGGACACCTTCCTAATATTGAGTTGCACCCCGTTCCCCTCAGCCTCAATTCATTGGGGCTTGGATTCTACAAGTTGTCGAAAGCATTCCACAGGGATGCTGGCCCATGTTGACTCCAATGCTTCCCACAGTTGTGTCAAGTTGGCTGGATATCCTTTGGGTGGTGGACCATTCTTGATGCACACGGGAAACTGTTGAGCATTAAAAACCCAGCATCTATGCAGTTCTTGACACTCAAACCGGTGTGCCTGGAACCTACTACCATACCCCGTTCAAAGGCACTTAAATCTTCTGTCTTGCCCATTCACCCTCTGAATGGCACACATACACAATCCATGTCTCAATTATCTTAAGGCTTAAAAATCCTTCTTTAACATGCCCCCTCCCCTTCATCTACACTGATAAGGAATCATAGCAGTCTATGTCATGAAAATAATTAGTGTTTACAAACACTAATATCATCGGCATAGTCTCTACTCTCCTCTCCTCATCAGCATGTCATTCCTCCTCTTTTCTATTAGCCATGTGTAGAATGTCATTGAACTATTTACCTTATAGCATATGAGCACGGAACAATAATAGCACATTCCTCACGCTTGCTGTTTAACCTATGGGCACACTCTTGCAATTATCACCTTCTCTCTCTCAACCAATGGGCATAAATCTTGGGGGCATAATGTATTTATATGTCAAACTTGCCCTTGTTCTCTTACAGTTCATAGGAACTCCTTATTCCCAGAAATGATCAAAATAATTCGATTTTTGTGTTGTTTTTTTGTTAGGACAAACACATAAATTGATTAATAAACTTTGCTAAATGTGCTGTTCTACAGGTGGTGTCGGGGCAAGTAAAGAGAAATGGAGTAGGACCTAGGGCTGTTACGATGAACGTATTACCGCCACGCCGGCGGTCACGAGCCATGATGGCAGTCAAATTCCACGAGACTATTTAGTCACGGTGATTAGGCTTCTTTAAGCTCTGATGCTGCTGATGGTCATTAGTAGCCTACCAAACTTGCTAACTGGCTGGTACTCAGCACTCTATTGTCCCTCTAATCATGCTGACATCAATGTAAATGAAAAATCTAATCAAACACTTCATGAGAGCTCATGAGCTCATGTTGGCAACATTTCTATAGGCTATGCAATTGCGTGAGAAAACAGTGATGGCTTCTATTAAAAAGAGGAGGATCTCATCAGCTTTTTATAGGCTAGGCCTACAATATTTATTTATCAACTTTCCTAATACAGATGAAGTCAGAAGTTTACATACACTTAGGTTGGAGTCATTAAAACACGTTTTTCAACCACTCCACAAATTTCTTGTTAACAAACTATAGTTTTGGCAAGTCGGACAGAACATCTACTTTGTGCATGACACAAGTAATTTTTCCAACAATTGCGAAAGGTGCAAATTAATCCCAGAATAACAGCAAAGGACCTTGTGCTGGAGAAAACAGGTACAAAATTATCTACAGTCGTGCCCAAAAGTTTTGAGAATGACACAAATATTAATTTCCACAAAGTTTGCTGCTTCAGTGTCTTTAGATATTTTTGTCAGATGTTACTATGGAATACTGAAGTATAATTACAAGCATTTAATAAGAGTCAAAGGCTTTTATGGACAATTACATGAAGTTGATGCAAAGAGTCAATATTTGCAGTGTTGACCCTAGCATAGTCAATTAACTTCTGGGCCACATCCTGACTGATGGCAGCCCATTCTTGCATAATCAATGCTTGGAGTTAGTCAGAATTTGTGGGTTTTTGTTTGTCCACCCGCTTCTTATCATTCTTAATTCATGGCTGTGTTCTTAGACAAAATTGTGAGTGAGCCCACTCCTTTGGCTGAGAAGCAACTCCACACAGGATGCTTTACTGTTGGCATGACACAAGACTGATGGTAGCGCACACCTTGTCTTCTCCGGACAAGCTTTTTTCCGGATGCCCCAAACAATCGGAAAGGGGATTCATCAGAGAAAATGACTTTACCCCAGTTCTCAGCAGTCCAATCCCTGTACCTTTTGCAGAATATCAGTCTGTCCCTGATGTTTTTCCTGGAGATAAGTGGCTTCTTTGCTGCCCTTCTTGACACCAGGCCATCCTCCAAAAGTCTTCGCCTCACTGTGTGTGCAGATGTACTCACACCTGCCTGCTGCCATTCCTGAGCAAGCTCTGTACTGGTGGTGCCCCGATCCCGCAGCTGAATCAACTTTAGGAGATGGTCCTGGCGCTTGCTGGACTTTCTTGGGTGTCCTGAAGCTTTCTTGACAACAATCGAACCGCTCTCCTTGAAGTTACTTTATGATCCGATAAATGGTTGATTTAGGTGCAATCTTACTGGCAGCAATATCCTTGCCTGTGAAGCACTTTTTGTGCAAAGCAATGATGACGGCATGAAGCCCTGACCTCAATCCTATAGAACATTTGTGGGCAGAACTTAAAAAGCGTGTGCGAGCAAGGAAGCCTACAAACCTGACTTAGTTACACCAGCTCTGTCAGGAGGAATGAGCCAAAATTCCCCCTGTTCTCCACTCATTACCTGTATTAACTGCACCTGTTTGAACTCGTTACCTGTATATAAGACACCTGTCCACACACTCAATCAAACAGACTCTGGAGAAGGTCTGTATGGAGAAGTGGGCCAAAATCCCTGCTGCAGTGTGTGCAAACCTGGTCAAGAACTACAGGAAATGTATGATCTCTGTAATTGCAAACACAGGTTTCTGTACCAAATATGAAGTTCTGCTTTTCTGATGTATCAAATACTTATGTCATGCAATAAAATGCAAATTAATTACTTAAAAATCATACAATGTGATTTTCTGGATTTTTGTTTTAGATTTCGTCTCTCACGGTTGAAGTGTACCTATGATACAAATGACAGACCTCTACATGCTTTGTAAGTGGGAAAACCTGCAAAATCGGCAGTGTATCAAATACTTGTTCTCCCACTGTATATTATTTCATCTATGTAAAGACAAGATTAAATCATGAATAGACTGATGACAATATTATCCTGTCACTTGTGAATGATATATTATCACTTGTGAATGATGCCCAGCTTAAGGCAAGAAACCGAAATGCCTTTTTCAAATCATAGTCGCACACCTCATGTAGCCTAGCCATAGACCTACACTACTGTTCAAAAGTTTGGGGTCACTTAGAAATGTCCTTGTTTTTGAAAAAAAAAAAAAATTGTCCATTAAAATAACATCAAAGTGATCAGAAATACAGTGTAGACATTGTTAATGTCGTAAATGACTATTGTAGCTGGAAACGGCACATTTTTTAATGGAATATCTACCTAGGCATACAGATGCCCATTATCAGCAACCATCACTCCTGTGTTCCAATTGCACGTTGTGTTAGCTAATCCAAGTTTATTTTAAAAGGCTAATTGATCATTAGAAAACCCTTTTGCAATTATGTTAGCACAGCTGAAAACTGTTGTTCTCATTAAAGAAGAAATAAAAACTGGCCTTCTTTAGACTAGCTGAGTACCTGAAGCATCAGTATTTGTGGGTTCGATTATAGGCTCAAAATGGCGAGAAACAAAACTTTCTTCTGAAACTCGTCAGTCTATTTTTGTTCTGAGAAATTAAGGCTATTTCGTGCGAGAACCTGAAAACTCGTACAACGTTGTCTACTACTCCCTTCACAGAACAGTAAAAACTGGCTCTAACCAGAATAGAAAGAGTAGGAGGCCCCGGTGCACAACTGAGAAAGAAGACAAGTACATTAGAGTGTCTAGTTTGAGAAACAGACGCCTCACAAGTCCTCAACTGGACTTCATTAAATAGTACCCGCAAAACCCAATGTCAACAGTGAAGAGGCGATTCCGGGACACTGGCCTTCTAGGCAAAGTACAGAGAGATCCTTGATGAAAACCTGCTCCAGAGCGCTCAGGACCTCAGACTGGGGCAAAGGTTCACCTTCCAACAGGACAATGACCCTAAGCACACAGCCAAGACAACGCAGGAGTGGCCCCGCCAGATCCTGGACATGAACCTGATCGAACATCTCTGAAGAGAACATCTCTGAAGCTTCCTCTTTCCTGCTCCTTCCACCCTTCCTGACAGAACTTCAGAGGATCTGCAGAGAAGAATGGGAGAAACTCCCCAAATACAGGGGTGCCAACGTTGTAGAGTCATACCCAAGAAGACTCGAGGCTGTAATCCCTGCCAAAGGTGCTTCAGCAAAGTACTGAGTGGTATTCAGGGGTCTGAATACTTATGTAAATGTGATATTTCCGTTTTTATTTTTAATACATTTGAATTTTTCTTCTAAAACCCCGTTGTTGCTTTGTCATTAGGGGGTATTGTGTGTAGATTGATCCATTTTAGAATAAGGCTGTAACGTAACAAAATTCAGTGGTGTAAAGTACTTAAGACTACTTTGAAGTACTACTTAAGTAGTTTTGGGGGATATAAGTACTTTGCTTTACTATTTCTATTTTTTACCAACTTTTACTTCACTACTATCCTAAAGAACATTATGTAATTTTTCCTCCATACATTTTCCTGACACCCAAAAGTACTCGTTACATTTTGACAGGAAAATGGTCCAACTCACACACAACATCTCTGGTCCTCCCTAATGCCTCTGATCTGGCAGATTCATTAAACACAAATGCTTAGTTTGTAAATGTTGTCTGAGTGTTGGAGTGTACCTGGTTTGTTTAATATAAGGAATTTAAAATGATTTATACTTTTACTTTTGATACTTAAGTACATTTAAAACCAAATACTTTTAGACTTTTACTCGAGTAGTATTTTATTGGGTGATTTTTACTTTTACTTGAGTAATTTTCTATGAAGGTATCTTTACTATTACTCAAGTATGACAATTGAGTACTTTTTCCACCACTGAAAAAATGTAGAAAAAGTCAAGGGGTCTGAATACTTTCCAAATGCACTGTATATTTACCATTGTTGTCAACGCGGGGGGACATCTTCTTGTTGTTGTCGATGGGAACGCCATGGGTCTCCACCCACACCTGAGGGTCCACGATGGAGCTGGGTTTATCCCACTCTGGCTTGGGAAGCTGCTGGGCCGAAATCACCTGCATGGGATTAGTTATAATGGGATTGGGGAAAAACAGGAATGGGACAAACGGGATTGTGAGAAATAGCATTAGAGAAAAGTGAGGCATTGATTTTAATTCTATACATTGCATTTATTTTTTGCGAGTCTGAACTTGTTACCTTCTCAATGGCCTCTTGGCGGATTGACATGGTCGTATATAACTGAGTTAAATTGGATTGATTTGGGGGGCTGTCGGGAAATCCAGGAACGCCCACTTACCCGTATGGTGAGGAGGGTGGGGTCGTGTCCGGGTCCTCCCCCCGTGTTCTCGGGGTTGAAGTTGCAGTCAGGGCGGGTCAGAAAGGAGGGCTTGAGAACATATCCGCAAAGGCCATTGGGTAAAAAGCGCCCCCGGTTCAAGTCCATCTCTTCCCCTGCCGTCTGGAAGTTCAGCGCCACTGGAGAAACAAATATTTCAGTTACTAACTGTGAATTAGTGTGTTGATTTAAAGCCTAGACATTAGCCAGATCATCTGCCTGCCACAAAGAGTATTTTAGCGCATTACAGGACATACTGTAGGTTATTACTGGATAATCACTGTGGTTTAGAGTTACAGTGTATTGTGCTTTATTTATCTGTCTAAGTAATGAGAGAATTTATGTTATCCATTAGAGTGTAATAGAATTCTGGAATATTGCTCTTGTTGGGATTTTATTTTTCAGAGTAAATAACTCACGAATACTAGAGAAGCTTTAACCAAGTTGAATTCTTCCCAAAGGTTCTGTACAGGTGTAATCAGACAGCAAAACATTTCTCTCCATTGGTTATATACATCCTACTAAAGACACTCCCTCTCTCCAATCCTTCTTATGGCTTAACAGGAAAAGAGTAACAAGATCCCAAACCCTTATTACTCCCTTTAGGTGACCTGTCCTCACCTCCTGACCTCAACCCCTCCTTCATCTAATCCACAGATGTCCATCTGTCTCCCCTGTATCAACACGGTGCTCTGCTCCCGTCCCCCAACACATTCCAACACTTTCCACAGCTATCTGTCCTTCTACAGAGACATAAAACCCAGTCTCTTTCATTTCCTGTCATTCATTTCCAATCTCAATGATCAATGTTTAGCCGATTCCAACACTCTGTAATGGAGTGTATGGCACTGACCAGTGTCGCAACACACACTCTCCAACACAATCCGGAATTCACAAATACTATCAAATCTGGCAACCAACATTGGCCTCTCACTGAGGAACAGGGTACCTGGTAAACACTGTTTCACAGTTCTGAGACGGGCCATACTAACCATATTTCCTGAAAACACGCTATGAAAGTAGATATGTTACATTTTGCTGTTTGTGGCGTTCTACTTTCGTAGCGTACTGTAGGGAACATAATCTGGCAACTTCAGAGAGTGGTTACAATGTTCTGACCAATCTGGCAACCGCCGTTCCACATATCCTGGGGGTCGTAGTTGGAGGACTGCAGGCGTTGTCCTGAGGGATATATTCTGCTCAACTGATGGCTGTTGTGACGGACAAAATGCTTCCCTGCAGGAGGGGGAGAAAGAAGGAGGGCAAGGGTAGTTAAAACACTGGCAAAAGGGAAAAACAGAGAAGCCTATGTGGTGAACAAGGTTGTGTTCATTAGGGCAGGAAGGGTCCAGGTAGACCCTTCATGTTTCAATCTGTTTTCTTCCATTTGGTGCCTAATGAACACAGCCCAGGTGTCTTGTCTTCCCAATAGGGAATCAACAGGGCCTGCAGAAAAATAGCCTAGTGTACATATTAATGATTATTATTATTATTTATTGGACTTTATTGGACCCAAAGGGCTTTAAATTGTAAGGGGGAAGCTCATCTCATCCACCACCAATGTTTAGCACCCACTTGGATGATGAACGGCAACCAATTTGCACCAGACCACACATCAACTATCAGGTGCAGAGGTGAGGAGTGTTACATGCCAATTAGGAATGAGGAGGACAATTAGGTGGCCGGGTTGGGCAATTAGCCAGGTCACCAGGGTTAACACCTTACAATAAGTGCCATGCAATTTTTAATAACCACAGAGAGTCAGGACACCCGTTTAACGTCCCATCCGAAAGACACCAAACTACTCAAGGCGATGTCCCCACCACTGCCCCGAGATGCCCCACTGCCCTGGGGCATCTCTGTATATATCAATGATGTTGCTCTTGCTGCGGGCGATTCCCTGATCCACCTCTACGCAGACGACACCATTCTGTATACTTCTGGCCCTTCCTTGGACACTGTGCTATCTAACCTCCAAACGAGCTTCAATGCCATACAACACTCCTTCCGTGGCCTCCAACTGCTCTTAAACGCTAGTAAAACCAAATGCATGCTTTTCAACCGTTCGCTGCCTGCACCCGCACGCCCGACTAGCATCACCACCCTGGATGGTTCCGACCTAGAATGTGGACATCTGTAAGTACCTAGGTGTCTGGCTAGACTGTAAACTCTCCTTCCAGACTCATATCAAACATCTCCAATCTAAAATCAAATCTAGAGTCAGCTTTCTATTCCGCAACAAAGCCTCCTTCACTCACGCCGCCAAACTTACCCTAGTAAAACTGACTATCCTACCGATCCTCGACTTCGGCGATGTCATCTACAAAATAGCTTCCAATACTCTACTCAGCAAACTGGATGCAGTTTATCACAGTGCCATCCGTTTTTTTTTACTAAAGCACCTTATACCACCCACCACTGCGACCTGTATGCTCTAGTCGGCTGGTCCTCACTACATATTCGTCACCAGACCCACTGGCTCCAGGTCATCTACAAGTCCATGCTCCAGCAGGTGTATCTCACTGACCATCCCTAAAGCCAACACCTCATTTGGCCGCCTTTCGTTCCAGTTCTCTGCTGCCTGTGACTGGAACGACGATTTGCAAAAATCTCTGAAGTTGGAGACTTATCTCCCTCACCAACTTCAAACATCTGCTATCTGAGCAGCTAACCGATCACTGCAGCTGTACATAGTCTATCGGTAAATAGCCCACCCAATTTACCTACCTCATCCCCATACTGTTTTTATTTATTTACTTTTCTGCTCTTTTGCACTCCAGTATTTCTACCTGCACATGACCATTTGATAATTTATCACTCCAGTGTTAATCTGCTAAGTTGTAATTATTCGCCTACCTCCTCATGCCTTTTGCACACAATGTATATAGACTCTTTTTAAATTTTTTCTTCTGTGTTATTGACTTGTTTATTGTTTACTCCATGTGTAACTATGTATTGTTGTCTGTTCACACTGCTATGCTTTATCTTGGCCAGGTCGCAGTTGTAAATGAGAACTTGTTCTCAACTAGCCTACCTGGTTAAATAAAGGTGAAATAAATAAAATAAAAACATTGGGATCTCCTTATACCAGGGGGAAGAGTGCCCCCTACTGGCCCTCCAACACCACTTTCAGCAGCATCTGCTCTCCTATCCAGGGACTGACCAGGACCGACCCTCTAGGCTTCAGAGGCAAGCCAGCGGTGGGATGCAGGGTGGTATGCTGCTGGCGCACGTGGGTGTGTGCGCATGTGGGTCCATGTGTTTTTGTTTTCATACAATGTTAACTAACAGAGTAGCCTGTTGATGTAATTGGCTAAGTGTGTAGAGTAGACTAATTGTACTCTTGAGCTTTTACTGAACAATTATCTTTCGGGAGCTATTAGGTTACTCTGTTAATTAGCATTGTATGTAAACACACACACACACACACACACACACACACACACACACACACACACACACACACACACACACACACACACACACACACACACACACACACACACACACACACACACACACACACACACACACACACACACACACACACACACACACACACACACACACACACAAAAAGCCCCCCCCCACACAAACACACACTCTTACATACCTGATTCTTTGACGTGTTTGAGTGCTTCGCTCTCGGAGAAGGAGGACATCTCTGTAGGGGGTTTCTTTGCTGCCTGGTCAAAGCCTTTAAAGGGAACACTGCGTGTGTACACCACCAGGTCTGACAGCTCTGGACTCAGCTTAGAGACACCCGGCTAAGGAGGTGTACACACACACACACACACACACACACACACACACACACACACACACACACACACACACACGCACACACGCACACACGCACACACACACAGGGTGGGGAAGAGAGAGTAGGAAGCAGAGAGAGAAAGGAAAGGCAAAGTTACTAGTACTACATGAGATCAGCAAATAAGCGGATTCAGCAAGAAAGACAGACAAAAGACGCACACACACACACACACACACACACACACACACACACACACACACACACACACACACACACACACACACACACACACACACACACACACACACACACACACACACACACACACACACACACACACACACACACACACACCTTCTTTTCCCCCTTCTTTTTGCTCTCTGCATGGCTACACTCACACTCCTCCGAGGAGCTGAGGTCTGAAGAACTGGAGGAGCTCTCCAGCTCCACCACTCTCTCCTTCTTCCCCTTCACCAGGATCTTCCCTTTCAGCGCCTACATACACACATGTAAAAACAGATGGATAAAACACACACACTTTGACTATCCATGAACGCACATACGTATAGGCAGGTACAAGTGCACACACACACACACACACACACACACACACACACACACACACACACACACACACACACACACACACACACACACACACACACACACACACACACACACACACACACACACACACACACACACACACACATTTGAAATACTTTATTTGAATCGACCAATCAAATTTACATTAAAAACATCCCTGTATGCATGGCACTGAAGGGTACAGAAAGCACCTCATTCATTCAGCTAGGCTGCCCACGAGAGCTGAAACAGAGCAGCAGCTAGCCAACTGATTTGCCCTAGTTTGTGTCAAACCCACAATCTGGAGGCCAAGCACCGCAAGCCAGTGTATGTGGCCGAGACTACCAAATATCAGCGCCACCAGCTTGCACCTACACCCAAGGCTGTCCAAGCGTGCCACGTGGGGCTGTTATTTAAGAAGCTTTGTCGCCAAAGGCCTGCTCCACGTAGCCGTCAAATGAGCAATCCACTTCCAAAATGGGCACCTCCCTCTGCCCTCCCCCACAACAACAACATCTGGCGTATTTGGCACACAGGAAAACACATCATCATGTACATCAAACCAGCTTCCTCTTACACAATAATGTTTATGGATGTGTGCTGTTGGTGAGACTAAAATAGTAAAAATAAATAAAAACCCTGGAATGAGTAGGTGTGTCCAAACTTTGGACAGGAACTGTATATGATATGGGTATTATTTGAACTGGCTAGCCAGCTAACTTAACGTTAGCTCCCTAGCTAACAAGCTTCAAACTAACCAAAACATTGTTTAGAAAGTTGCTTTTAGTTGCCTGGTTTGATAAATTGACATATACCAAACACATTTCTAAACGGATGGGTTTATTGGTGTTAAAATACACCAGTTATGCTATTTTGGACCACTAAAGGCTGGTTTATACTAAGCCTATCGACAAGTCTATAAAGAGTTGTCGCAGTGACATCATGAACATTCTATTGTCGACTGGCATCGAACTTGTCGTTGTCGTTATGAGAAAGTATAAACACAAAAACGACAGGCTGAAAGACATCAGCAGCCCAATAGAATGTTCATGATGTCACTGCGACAACTGTTTATAGATATGTTGACAGACTTAGTATAAACCAACCTTTAGTCTTGAAATCTTTGTTTGTTTAGTACACTACCGTACTCACACTGTTTAGCACATGGCCTCACATGTGACTCCTTAAAGAGATGGGAGGGGCCAAGGCTTAAGAGGGTGTGAACGATGCTGAACGAATGTAAACAAAGAAGAGCTCTCCAGTAGGTGTACCAAAATATTCAAGGGCCATTTTCTCAAATGCCCGGTAAATTGAAATGTTGCCAGTCAAATGTCCTGCGCAACATTTTCCCAACGGAAAACGTGACACACACACACTCCTGATGTTGTAAGAAAGGAATGGCAGATGGGCCCACCCAAGCCATAGCAGAGTTCAATATTGTTATTATTCAATAAGCCATTGTTTACAAACGCTAGCTTTTCAATTGTGGACGACAATTGCTAAATCTCAAAAACAGGAAGTGGTGAGGAATTTGAATCTGAAATGTACTTCAAGTTAATCCTCACTAGTGACTAAGAGCCAATGAGTGAGCAGCTATTTTAAGAATGAATAATGAAATTCCATTCAAAGCAGTCTTTCTAAGGAGCAGAGCAGAGAGGAGTGTGTGTGTCTGTTCTTGGCTGTAAGGAGGAGAGACAGAGACTAAGAGAGAGAGAGAGATGAAGAGATATTCTGGCAAATTTATTACGATATTTGTGTGGAAGAAAACACATCACTGTTTATGGCGGTAATGACAGCGATTGGGTCTCGAGCTTTGAACCCATCCTTTTTTGCGAGATCACAAGTCAAAAAGTTTGAGAACCACTGCATTATAGAATTGTAGCAGTGTGGTGTAGTGTAGAATAGGAATGTATAGTAGTAGCATAGCAGTAGTCCCCACCTCTGGTGAGGGCAGGCACTGGAGCTGCTGTTCATTGAGGGGCTTGGTGAGCAGCTTGTCCCCCAGGATGGAGCGCAGGTGTCGGGCCATGACCGCCTGCTGCTCCACACTGCAGTGGTTCTCAAGGGACAGGATTAGAGGGTACGGAGACGCCTGGAAGATGAGACGGCAACGGAAGAGAAGAAGGTGGAGGGGGGAGGGAAAGAGGGTCGAAAGTTATTACACCTTAATTCGGAACAGATATTTTTGGTGCCAGAGTTTGGTCTAGTGGTAGTGTTGCCGACTCTCAACCACGCATCACCCTTGGCGATGGATCCAATTCTGTCTGGGCCACTCTCCTATCTGTCTAACCTAACCCTCTATATACATATATAGAGAGAGAGGGAAAAAAAGACAAATGTAATATTTGTTTCGGTCTATACCTAAACATATACCAGTAGCTAGTAATCTTCCAAACTAGTCTAAACTAGTCTAATGTGGGGGGTTAAAAATGACAAAATACAATACACAGTCATTAAAATGAATGGCATTGGACTGCTAATGGAGTATTGGAGCTTACTTTGAAGGCGTACTCGGCGATGGTCTCGATGACTTCTGTGAAGGGCACTTTGGAGGTGAGTGTGTGACCGTGGTAGATGACCGGCTCCCCTTTGTCCCCATCCCAACAGTCTAACTCCACACAGCGACAGCCTTGGTTCAGAGCCCTGGGACAGAGGAAACACACGTTAACGCGCACACACACGTTACCATACATGCGATGTTAACACAAACACACACAGTATACACACACAGACTTAAAACACATGTGTAGAGTGTGTTTTGTGGTGCTCAATATAAGGTGATGTGGTGTTTGTGTGTTTATGTGTGTACGTCTATGCCTGTGAATGTGTGAGCGCATACATTTCCATACATGTGCGTGTTCACCTGATATAAGACTCCGTGCTGCTGTAGCCAGTAACCTGGTCACTGGTGAGGTAGGTGTTGTGTGAGGAGGAGATGAAGTAGTGGGCCAGAGGTCTGGTCATGTCCTGGTACACCCGGGCGTGGTCCGGGTCAAACACATTGTTCTCCTTGGACAGCATGTACATGGTGAAACCATTGGGCGTCATGTACCCATTCTTCTGGGCTGTTGCAGGGTATAGGCACATGGTTGGTATGGGAGTGATAGAAAAAAAAACATACCAAAATATACATCGATTTGCTGGTGTTAGTGTACAGTAGGTACAACAATAATTTAATTTGGATACATTTTGGGGACAATAAGGTGAGCTGAAGGTAGAAATAGTATGGAGGAAGTGAGAAAAGGGCTATATTCCAATCTAAAAAGACCCTACCTCCCTTAACTTTTGGCCATACAGGTAGCTTAGCACTTAGTGTACCTTAGCGCCTAGCTTAGCACTTAGCGTAGTGTAGCACTTAGCATAGTGTAGCAATTAGCATAGTGTAGCACTAGCGTAGCTTACAACTTAGAGTAGAGTAGCACTTAGCATAGCTAAAATAACATTTTAGCTTCACTTAATGCTAACTAAGTAGCACTGAGTATTGCTTAGCACAACCATTAGCATGTAAGCGTACCCCACTCATTGAGCTCGTAGGTGAGGATCAGACTCTGAGCGTGGATCAGCGAGGAGTCCTCTCCCTGGTCTTTCAGGAAGTCCTTCAGGTCCACGGTGGAGAGCACACAGCCGTTAGCCGAGTAGCGGCTAAAAACGGCATCCAGGTCTGGCCGCCGCAACAGCTCCCTACAGAACACCTCGATTTCCGCGTGGTCCAGACGACCATCACACGACCGGTCACACTTCTGATGGGAGGAGGGCGGGAATATTTCCAAAGGGATCAAGTCAATGGATGAACATGATCGAAGTTATTGTTTCAAGGCAAGCTAATAAAATAGTCCCCTGGTCACAGTCATCATTTTCAATGTCATTTTAATGAGTCAATTGGACCTGCATGAATTGAATCAAAAAAGATCAAACAAGCCATGGGATTGAATTTGGAACTACAGCTGAAACGTTACTGAAATGCAACTGACTCCAACCATAGATGAACGTTTTCAAAGTCTTGCCCTCTGAGTATGATGTATCAGTTGCAGACATACAGTATCATTTGAAATGAGCTATTTCCGGACGACAGGACAGAAACAAATATTTGAGAAGTAAGGACAATGCAGTGTGATGCTAATCTATATCCAATGTTTCCCCGTCCATAGGCTAGGTCGGGCTCCCCCCTTTCTAAAAGAGTTTGGCGTCTTTGGCAATTTTGGTACCAGTGAGCTTGGGTGTTGCTATAGGACTGGAAATGAATCTAGGGGAAATAATGTCTATGGTCTGCTCACCTTAAAGAGGTTGCGCGCATACTCTTCATTTAGGTCGATGTTGATCATGGTGAGCAGCCCCTGGACCTCCTCGTAGCTCAGCTTCTCGTCATGGTTCAGGTCGGCCCGTTTCAGATAGCCACGGATCCAGGTGACCACACGCAGTCAAGGACAACAGTGGACAGATTAAACTATAGCACCCTCTCCACATGACAGTCAAAAGGGCTGCTTTGGATCATCCAAGGATGTACTGCACATCAGTGGGTGGTGAATGGAGGGAGTTCAGACCAATATGTCAAGTGCTTTATTACGTAATAATGGGCATGACGCCTCTGAAAACATACTGTATATCCACGTCGTTACCATTATCATCATCATCTAGGGTCTCTCTCTCTCGCTCTCTATCTATATATATATATAAACTCAGCAAAAGTCCCTTTTTCAGGGCACTGTCTTTCAAGGTTAATTCGTAAAAATCCAAATAACTTCACAGATCTTCATTGTAGAGGGTTTAAACACTGTTTCCCATGCTTGTTCAATGAACCATAAACACGTAATGTCATCTGCGTGAACGTGCCTTAGGCATGCTGCAAGGAGGCATGAGGACTGCAGATGTGGCCAGGGCAATGTTGGTACTGTGAGACTCCTAAGACAACGCTACGGGGAGATGGGACGAACAGCTGATCATCCTCGCAGTAACAGACCACATATAACAACACAGGATCGGTACATCCGAACATCACACCTGCGGGACAGGTACAGGATGGCAACAACAACTGCCTGAGTTACAACAGGAACAAACAATCCCTCCATCAGTGCTCAGACTGTCCGCAATAGGCTGAGAGAGGCTGGACTGAGGACTTGTAGGCCTGTTGTAAGGCAGGTCCTCACCAGACATCACCGGCAACAATGTTGCATATGGGCACAAACCCACCGTCGCTGGACCAGACAGGACTGGGAAAAAGTGCTCTTCACTGACGAGTCGAGGTTTTGGCTCACCAGGGGTGATGGTCGGTTTCGCGTTTATCGTCAAAGGAATGAGCGTTACACCAAGGAATGTACTCTGGAGCGGGATCGATTTGTAGGTGGAGGGTCCGTCATGGTCTGGGGCGGTGTGTCACAGCATCATCAGCCTGAGCTTGTTGTCATTGCAGGCAATCTCAACGCTGTGCGTTACAGGGAAGACATCCTCCTCCCTCATGTGGTACCCTTCCTGCAGGCTCATCCTGACATGACCCTCCAGCATGACAATGTCACCAGCCATACAGGTCTTTCTGTGCATGATTTCCTGCAAGACAGGAATGTCAGTGTTCTGCCATGGTCAGCGAAGAGCCCGGATCTCAATCCCATTGAGCACGTCCGACCTGTTGGGTCACCCTCCGACCTGTTGGGGCTAGGGCCATTCCCCCCAGAAATGTCTTGCAGGTGCCTTGGTGGAAGAATGGGGTAACATCTCATGGCAAGAACTTGCAAATATGGTGCAGTCCACGAGGAGGAGATGCACTGCAGTACTTAATGCAGCTGGTGGCCAAACCAGATGCTGACTGTTACTTTTGATTTTGACCTCCCCTTTGTTTAGGGTCACATTATTCCATTTCTGTTAGTTACATGACTGTGGAACTTGTTCAGTTTATGTCTCAGTTGTTGAATCTTGTTATGTTCATACAAATATTTACACATGTCAAGTTTGCTGAGAATAAACGCAGTTGACAGTGAGAGGATGTTACCTTTTTTGCTGAGTTTACATAAATATACAGTGCCTTGCGAAAGTATTCGGCCCCCTTGAACTTTGCAACCTTTTGCCACATTTCAGGCTTCAAACATAAAGATATAAAACTGTATTTTTTTATGAAGAATCAACAACAAGTGGGACACAATCATGAAGTGGAACGACATTTATTGGATATTTAAAACTTTTTTAACAAATCAAAAACTGAAAAATTGGGCGTGCAAAATTATTCAGCCCCCTTAAGTTAATACTTTGTAGCGCCACCTTTTGCTGCGATTACAGCTGTAAGTCGCTTGAGGTATGTCTCTATCAGTTTTGCACATCGAGAGACTGAATTTTTTTCCCATTCCTCCTTGCAAAACAGCTCGAGCTCAGTGAGGTTGGATGGAGAGCATTTGTGAACAGCAGTTTTCAGTTCTTTCCACAGATTCTCGATTGGATTCAGGTCTGGACTTTGACTTGGCCATTCTAACACCTGGATATGTTTATTTTTGAACCATTCCATTGTAGATTTTGCTTTATGTTTTGGATCATTGTCTTGTTGGAAGACAAATCTCCGTCCCAGGTCTTTTGCAGACTCCATTAGGTTTTCTTCCAGAATGGTCCTGTATTTGGCTCCATCCATCTCCCCATCAATTTTAACCATCTTCCCTGTCCCTGCTTAAGAAAAGCAGGCCCAAACCATGATGCTGCCACCACCATGTTTGACAGTGGGGATGGTGTGTTCAGGGTGATGAGCTGTGTTGCTTTTATGCCAAACATAACGTTTTGCATTGTTGCCAAAAAGTTCAATTTTGGTTTCATCTGACCAGAGCACCTTCTTCCACATGTTTGGTGTGTCTCCCAGGTGGCTTGTGGCAAAATATCTTTAAGAAATGGCTTTCTTCTTGCCACTCTTCCATAAAGGCCAGATTTGTGCAATATACGACTGATTGTTGTCCTATGGACAGAGTCTCCCACCTCAGCTGTAGATCTCTGCAGTTCATCCAGAGTGATCATGGGCCTCTTGGCTGCATCTCTGATCAGTCTTCTCCTTGTATGAGCTGAAAGTTTAGAGGGACGGCCAGGTCTTGGTAGATTTGCAGTGGTCTGATACTCCTTCCATTTCAATATTATCGCTTGCACAGTGCTCCTTGGGATGTTTAAAGCTTGGGAAATCTTTTTGTATCCAAATCCGGCTTTAAACTTCTTCACAACAGTATCTCGGACCTGCCTGGTGTGTTCCTTGTTCTTCATGATGCTCTCTGCGCTTTTAACGGACCTCTGAGACTATCACAGTGCAGGTGCATTTATACGGAGACTTGATTACACACAGGTGGATTGTATTTATCATCATTAGTCATTTAGGTCAACATTGGATCATTCAGAGATCCTCACTTAACTTCTGGAGAGAGAGTTTGCTGCACTGAAAGTAAAGGGGCTGAATAATTTTGCACGCCCAATTTCTCAGTTTTTGATTTGTTAAAAAAGTTTGAAATATCCAATAAATGTCGTTCCACTTCATGATTGTGTCCCACTTGTTGTTGATTCTTCAAAAAGAATACAGTTTTATATTTTTATGTTTGAAGCTTGAAATGTGGCAAAAGGTCGCAAAGTTCAAGGGGGCCGAATACTTTCGCAAGGCACTGTATATACACACAAGACCGTTCAAAAGTTTGGGGTCACTTAGAAATGTCCTTGTTTTTGAAAGAAAGCACATTTTTTGTCCATTAAAATAACATCAAATTGATCACAAATACAATGTCGACATTATTCATGTTGTAAATTACTATTGTAGCTGGAAACGGCAGATTTTTTTATGGAATAGTTTATCAATTTAAAAGGCTAATTGATCATTAGAAAACACTTTTGCAATTATGTTAGCAGAGCTGAAAACTGTTGTCCTGATTAAAGAAGTAACCAAACTGTCCTTCTTTAGACTAGTTGAGTATCTGGAGCATCGGCATTTGTGGGTTCGATTACAGGCTCAAAATGGCTAGAAACAAAGAACTTGCTTCTGAAACTTGTCAGTCTATTCTTGTTCTGAGAAATTAAGGCTATTCCATGCGAGAAATTGCCAAGAAACTGAAGATCTCATACAACGATGTGTACTACTCCCTTCACAGAACAGCGCAAACTGGCTCAAACCAGAATAGAAAAAGGAGTGGGAGGCCCCGGTGCACAACTGAGCAAGAGGACAAGTACATTAGAGTGTCTAGTTTGAGAAACAGACACCTCACAAGTCCTCAACTGGCAGCGTCATTAAATAGTACCAGCAAAATACCAGTCTCAACGTCAACAGTGAAGAGACGACTCCGGGATGCTGGCCTTTTAGGCAGAGTTCCTCTATCCTGTATCTGTGTTCTTTTGCCCACCTTAATCTTTTCTTTTTATTGGCCAGTCTGAGATATGTATTTTTCTTTGCAACTCTGCCTAGAAGGCCAGCATCCCGGAGTCGCCTCTTCGCTGCTGACGTTGAGACTGGTGTTTTGCGGGTACTATTTAATGAAGCTGCCAGTTGAGGCCCATGGCCACACCCACCACCTAAACCTAATTTTGATCCAGAAAAAACCTTGTCATCATCATCACCATTTTCATCGTCACCATCAATCATAAAAGATATTTGTCCAGTTTTTCCTTCTGGGTCATGTTCTCCACCCTCTCCTGGAGGGTCCTGATGCCCCTTGCCCAGCGCTGGGCCTCCTCGTCAGTGTGGCACCGCAGGTCCAGACTCTTCCTGGCCCCCTTGAACACCACAGTGAGACACTGGCTCTCGGGAATTGAGCCCGTCAGCTGTCGCAGGGTCTCCGACTGCAAGCCCTCGCGTACACACTCCACATCCGTGACCGAGACTGAGAGAGGGAGGGAGAGACAAATTAAATGATACCTGTGTGGCTCATTTGGTAGAGCATGGGGCTTGCAATGCCAGGGTTGTGGGTTCAATTCCCATGGGGGACCAGTATAAAGATGTATGCACTCACTACTGACTGTAAGTTGCTCTGGTTAAGAGAGTCTGCTAAATTAAGAAAGCACATTAGGCAAATAGCTGAATTAGCAAACAAGCAATTAGTAATCACACACAGTAGAGTGCTATAGGTGTGAATCTCCTGACAGGTCTTCAGGGCACTGCTATCTTTTCTCTTAGTGTGTGTGATTAGGTGGCATCGTTCTGAGAGCAGTAGCTGGACAGCTTCCAAGCACACTATAGACTCTTGGTACACACTGGCACACACTACTGAGCCCCTCTCTTCTTCACAAAGGTCTTCATACACATCTCCATTTCAACAAATCGGTTCAAGGAGATTTATTTGAATAGCACTGTTTGTATACCTCCAATTATCACTTTATTCTTAGGGTATGCATTGACGAGGGAAGATGTTCTGGGGTGGGGGTGCTAATACATTTTCCGGGGGGGGGGGGGGCACCCTCAGCACCCCTACTTCCCGCGGCTATGACGGTATGACAAGGGGACATTATTGACGGGATCATGTAGGCCTATGAACAACAGAGTTCCTAGGATATCTATTTTCTACTGTATCTACAGTGGCCAGTCAAGGTTACCAAACAAACAACTCTCCAAAGACAGACACCACTAAAGCACCTAAGCCAAGAATAATCTAATAATAATAATAATATATGCCATTTAGCAGACAATTTTATCCAAAGAGACTTGTGTCATGTGTGCATAAATGTTTTATTTATGTGTTACAGAACCCCCCCTGCCGAGGGCGTTGTGGGACTAATGTCTTGTGTTTTTGTTTATATCCGTCTGGTGCCATTTAGTCTAGCTTCCCCTCACGTGAGAGACATCGATCACCCCCAGGTCGTGGCTTCAGCCAACCATGCTCTCTCCATGCACTCCGCATTGATCATGCATTATCTGATTGGTCAGATGCGCATAGCTAGCCTTGCACTGGTCAGACTGGTCCGTTGCACGTTCCCCGCAAGAGTATAAATATTGGATTGAGCCTGACAGTGTTATCGTGGGTGGAGTTAAGTGCATGGGATGCGTAAGTTGTTGTTTAACTTGGCTTTGTATGCGTCTATAAGTAGTCATAATATAACAATTATTATGTCATGTATGTCTTCCATACGGCAGCGCACTATTGGCCCAGTGTCGTCCGGGTTAGGGGAGGGTTTAGCCAGGGTAGGCCGTCATTGTAAAATAAGAATTTGTTCGTAACTGACTTGCCTAGTTAAATAAAGGTACATTTAAAAAAATAAAAATTAAAAAAATTAATGCAGTCTCCACCTGTAGCTCTGCTTTAGGTAACTTACGTGATGTAAATACAGTCCTTTCTTACACAGCCGCTGTTTATGTCAGGGATAAACACCTCCGTTCTGTACATTACCTTGGAAATAATGGACGACGCCGCCTCGTCCCTTTGTGGAGTTTTTCAAAGGTAATGTACAGATCGGAGGCATTTATCCTGCTTATACCACAGTTGCCAAAGAAAACAATTCTAAAGGACACAATTACCGGTAGAAAAAACATTTTGTTGATATTTATATTTTTGTAAGAAAATTCATACTTTCTCATAATTTTGGTTGCTAGCCGTTCGTTCGATCAGTTTGTTTGATTAATTCGATATTTATGGACGTGACCCAGTTGTTCGTTCTATATGTTCCGGCAACGTTCTTGTCCCTTGCTTGCTAGTTCGCCAACTAGCTATGGCTAACACAGTCACGACCTCTGCAGCCAGAATAACAGAAATGTAGCTGCCTCTGTGTTGGTTTAAGCTGTTATCTATTGACATTTATTTGGATACATCCATAACAATGACCATGCTTCTACACCTGCATTGCTTGCTGTTTGGGGTTTTAGGCTGGGTTTCTGTACAGCACTTTGAGATATCAGCTGATGTACGAAGGGCTGTCCTTCTGTAGCTCAGTTGGTAGAGCATGGCGCTTGTAACACCAGGGTAGTGGGTTCGATCCCCGGGACCACCCATGCGTAGAATGTATGCACACATGACTGTAAGTCGCTTTGGATAAAAGCGTCTGCTAAATGGCATATATTATATAAATGATTTGATTTTGATTTGATGATGCCCGATTTTGCCTGGCATAGCGAGAAAAGTTACCTTTCTCGTCAGGACACTCGTCAATGTTCATTACAAGGAGATCGCATTGCATATCAAAAACTAGGTTAGAAGCTAGCTAAATAGTTTCTTGCTAGCAAAACCTTCCGATCTGACAACCAAATTCTAAAATACCAGTTGCTGAAAACAACAGGTAAAACTAGAAATATGTGGGAGGATTTGACAGCATAGCGCCACTTACGCCTTGACTGCAACATAGGGCCTGGAGAAATTAATGTTCATCACTCACCACTTGTTGGCAAACATGCTAGTCATTGGCCTACTCCATTATGTAATATATGCTTATTAGATACAGTCAATGTTATCGAGTATTGCTGTGTCATAGCCTACTGTTTATTGTTGCAGTATATTATCATATAGAATCGTACATATTGTGCTTTTGTAGTTCTATGCCATTACATGGTTGTAGCTCATTCATGTCCATTCACTGCTCTATCCATTGTAGCCTGTAAGTCTCTACTGTTTCGTGGGGTGGAAGTTATGCAACAAATATTGGGATTTTACCAGCTAAATACAAGCTACAATTATTTGACTTTGTTTTGTCTTTGTCGGTGAGCTGTCATTTTGGTGAAGGTAGGTTTGGCAATAATGTGGGTGTACACACACACACACACACACACACACACACACACACACACACACACACACACACACACACACACACACACACACACACACACACACACACACACACACACACACACACACACACACACACACACACACACACACACACACACACACACACAGGAAGGCCTAAAAATAGGACAGAGGTGTTTGCAGACACTACTGTATTTCATCATGTTTGCTTGACCACCTCTTTTCCGCAAATGGATAGTGTGTGTGTGTGTGTGTGTGTGTGTGTGTGTGTGTGTGTGTGTGTGTGTGTGTGTGTGTGTGTGTGTGTGTGTGTGTGTGTGTGTGTGTGTGTGTGTGTGTGTGTGTGTGTGTGTTTCCTTAGGTAATCACACACAGTGCAATAAACTGTCTAAAATAAGCCATATTCATATTCCCCATTCATCTGTGAGGCTAGCTAATATTATTTGTCTATCTCTACTTCTCACTGAAAACATTGGAGACATTAATGGTTGCCCACTGCCCAGTTGCCAGGGCTACCAAAATGGACCAAATAAGTGATTTAGCAACCAACTTGGTTACCCAGCTTGGCAACCACTTTCAAAATAAGTGTCGGGCCCTGGTAGAGACTCTATAAGCACACATTATCTGCGCTCGCTACCACGGGAGTGCAGGGCTCTGGTGGAGAGTAAGCAAGAACTGAATAGGAAAGTAGTAGGGTGGTAATGCTCACATCCATAAAAACACGTGTCCCAGGTGCTGGATTAGAGAGGATAATGTAGAAAAAAAAGACATCTGCACACTGGTATTATGCTCCCAAAGTGTCATTTAGTAGGACAACGTTTTAGTGAAAACATTGTCCTGGCAAAGACCAAGGTTGGGGTCGCAACGTTATCCTAATAAATGACACATTTGGAGCATATAACAGGGTGTATTTATTTTGTGTTCTACAGAACTGCAGAGGGATCTGTATGCTTCCTTCATTGACTGAGACGCTAGGGAAGAATCCTAACGTTAGATTGGTGTGGGGAACTCACATTTTCATGAAAATCTCACATTGACAAGCATGATTCCTGTAAAAGTCCAAGTGATTTGTGCTGAACTGAATTCTCAAACTAGGTTCTGCCCATAGCTATTACAGAGTAAACATGTCTAGTCTTTGATGGTGAGTAAAGAGAAATGTTGGTTTTAATGATAGGCCTTTTAGGCTTCTTCAGATCTAGAGATGGGCGGGCACACACCCTGCTATTGGTGGTTAAAGGAGAGGACCCTACTACACACACGTAGATAAGCACACAGATTCCCATATTCATGCCCACACACGCAGCTTGGGTTGGGGCGGTATACGATAATACCGTTTAATGGGCTATTTTGAAATAATAATAATAATAATAATATATGCCATTTAGCAGACGCTTTTATCCAAAGCGACTTACAGTCATGTGTGCATACATTCTACGTATGGGTGGTCCCGGGGATCGAACCCACTATCCTGGCGTTACAAGCGCCATGCTCTACCAACTGAGCTACAGAAGGACCACAGCAGGTATGATGTCCAATATCGTTGACACAATTTCTTTAAATGTCCAATGCAGCCAGTTTTATCTCAATATCAAATCATTTCTGGGTAACAGTTAAGTACCTTACTGTGATTGTTTTCAATTAAAATGGTCAAAAAGAAACAAAAATAACTTCTTAGCAAAGAACAATTTCTCAAGCAAGAATTTTGCTAGGATTGTCTGGGAGTGGTCTAAGTGGGGAGGGGAAAACTGAAAACTAGCTGTTATTGGCAGAGAGGTTTGGAACTCTTTCCTATTGGTACAGTAACTAACTTCCCACCTGGTTATGTCACCAGGCAGGCCAAAACGCCATCCCACCAAAACAGGCTGAAATATAAGACGGTCTTTTCAAATAGATATCACACTAACTAAAGGGCATCATGGTTTTCACAATTTTACAGTATTACTCCAACCTCACCTCAAAGTGTGGAAAACACAGAAAATCAAGTTTTTGACTGCACTGGGCCTTTAAAATAATAATAATATATGCCATTTAGCAGACACTTTTATCCAAAGCGACTTTTTTAACCAGCCCTACTGGTTAATGAAATAGGGCTGAGATTCATCCATCTTGTTTGTGCATTATGCATGTTTGACCAATGAAGCACAGGTCTGGTCCTGGTTTGTTATCAAACAGCACAACTGCCAATCTAATCTGTCGATCAGCTGCTACCTCATGCCTTTATCTTTGTCTGAGCTTGGACTTTGAGAGGGCGGAACATATGTTTTATAAGCCTATATGAATAAGCACTGATGAATCATTATCCATTAAATATTTAAATATTTTCAAAGGCTTCAAAGGCATCACATCCTTTTGTTTGACTATTTTCATTAAATTTTTCTATTTGATTCATGAAACAAATATATGATTTGATATACCATTCCTTTAGAAATTCTAACTTTGGTAACTATGGTAATGTTCTTTGGTAATAATATATAATTATTTGAAATCACTGAAATATTTGCAGAGTGTGGCCTTAAGAATCCCTTCCCTTTGTGTATACACAGATGGTGTAAAAAAAATGTTGCCTTCAATTGGGACCCACTGGGCACAGATGTCAATTCAACGTCCATTCCACATTGGTTCAAACAACGTTGATTCAACCAGTGTGTGCCCAGTGGTAGGACACTCCCACTGGGCACACAATAATTCCCCTCACCGTCCTTTCAGTTTACATTAAGTCCCGTTAATTTGGCTGCTCAGCATATCTTAGTTATCCCTCACCAATATATATATATATATGTATATTTTAAAAATTGTCCTTTGAGCCGAATTTAGTGACCAACAGTTTTTTACACGGTCCGTCATTTCTCAGGATTTCGCGACCAATAGTTTTTACATGGTCCTTCGAGCCGGATTCTGATCGGCTATAGTTTCAGATGTTGAAGTACCCAGAAGTGAAGTTGTTTCTGCGCCCCAGGATGCAGACAAATTATCCTGCATCCCCAAGACCTATGAGGATGCTGTCACCACCCACCTCAGTCCACACCGCCACACGAAGCCACCATGCATCTGAGGGAGATGAGTTGCGAGGCCCTACACACCTCTTTCATCTAAGAGACTACCAGCCCTGCTCCAGACCTCCTCAATGGTCAGGGAATGACCCCACCCTCACCAGTTGGGATCTGATGAGGGAATATGAGTACCTGCGTCATGAGCAGCAAGAGATCAGGAGGATAGTCCCCCCGACCTGAGTCACCGCCGCGGGAGCACCAGTACCGCCGCTACTCTCCTGACCACCACTGCTCTAGGCCTCCCTGCCTAGAGCCATCATCACCACCATGGGAGCACCATCACTCCTACACCACTGAGAGACACTACTCCAGGCATGAGTGTTCGCCACTGGGACCTCTACTACGTCCCAAGGTGGCCTAGCTACAAATCTTTATCGCTCCAGGCCCCCCCCGGGCTGGAGCCTTTGTCGTATCTTTCTAGGCCCCTCTGGCCAGAGGCACGGATCCGTCGGGTTCGCTTCTGCTCCCCAGAGTGGCCTAGCTCCCCAGCAGATGAAGACAACTCCAGAATGCACAGTCCACAACACCAAGGTCTGCACCCTCCTTAGCCAGCTCCTCAACTAGCCACAGTTAAGGAGACTCCCGCTCCAGTCGCTGCCACGGGGCCTGTTCTGGTTGCCGTTGCGGAGTCATCCTCTCCTCACAGTGGGGATCCCCTGCTAGTCGAGGCAGACGCTCCGGTGCTCGAGGTCCGAATGTCTGGTACTCTGGAACTTTCAGCCACAAAGACTCCACCTGCTCTCCCCCAAGAGCCCCTCACTGCTCCTGGCGCTGGATTCTTCACCCACTCCTTGGATGGAGCCACAGCCTGCAGCTACTGAAGAAGTACAGACCAGATGTTGGGGCCTCTCCAGTCACAGCCTGGTGGAACTTGACAGTCCCAGGCCTGGAGTCCCTGCTGGACCACCTGCTACCAGCGTGATAGTTCCTACTACCTCCAGACCTCACCCCAGGGGACCTGCCAGACATTACCCCGGGTGTCCCACCAGAAGTCACCCCTGATGTCTCCCCTGACCTAGTTGTCCAGTTCCCTTCCTTCCCGGTAGAGTTAGACTTCCCTGCCCACCCGGTAGGGTTATAGTTAAAGTTTCGGGGCTACCTGGCAGGTGTAAAGTGTCCAGGCTTTGAGTGTCCTGCCCCTCAAGTAGGTCCAGTGGAGCCTGCCTCTATGGTAGGTGTAGAGTTCCCTTCCTTGTTGGTAGGGTCATAGTTAGCTTTCTTCCCAGTAAGGTCAGGTTTAGAGTTTCCTGCCTTCCCAGTAGGCCAAGTATGTCCTGACCCTCAAGCCGGTCTAGTGTATCCTGCCCTGCTCAGATCGCTCTCCCCTACCTTAGTTGGTAGGCAGTTGCCTATCCCACCAGGTTTAGAGCCTCCTGCCTTACTAGGTCCCAAGTTTGTTGTACTAGGCTCGCAGTCTCCAGACATAGTCAGCCCACAGCTCCTTAGCCCACCAGGCTTAGAACCTTCTGCCCTGCTAAGCCGCAAGTTACCTGTGCTAGGTTTTCAGTCCTCAGCCCTCGTCTGCCCTAGTCCCTAGCACTAGGTCATTGGTCTCCAGCTGCACTAGGTCTGTTGTCTCCAGCATTTGTCAAGTCCCTAGCCCAGGTGGGTCATCAGGCTCCTGTCCTGCTAGGCTCAAAAGGTACCAGTTTCTCTAGTAGTCTCAGAGCTCTACTATTCTCCAATTCCAGCATCAGTTTTTCTGGCTGGTCCAGAGTCATTCTCCCTGTCAGAACCAGAGTCGTTCTCCCTATCAAGTTCAGACTCGTTCTCCTTGTCAGGTTCAGAGTCGTTCTCTCTGTCAGGTTCAGAGTCGTTCTCCCAGTCAGGTTCAGAGTCGTTCTTCCTGTCAGGTCCAGAGTAGGTTTCCCTGTCAGGTCCAGAGTTGATTTCCCTGTCAGGTCCAGAGTTGGTTTCCCTATCAGGTCCAGAGTCGGTTTCCCTGTCAGGTCCAGAGTCGGTTTCCCTGTCAGGTCCAGAGTCGGTTTCCCTGTCAGGTACAGAGACATTCTCCCTGTCAAGACTAAAGTTTTCAGCACTAAGCCCCCAGCCTCAGTTGGCAAGCAGTCAGCTCGGTCAGTGCTACATGCCCAACCACCTGCCCTAGTTCTAGGCCCTGGGTCTCCCGTCCCGCTAGACCTGGAGTTATCTGCTTCTCTAGGTGTGAAGTTAGACTGTTTGCAGCCCTCAGCCTGCACCCAGTCGCCTTTTTAGCGCTAGGCTATATGTTCCCTGCTTGGCTAGGTTTGCAGCCTCCCACCATGCCAGATTTGAGCTATTTGTTCCAAGTACCCTGCCCTGCTAGGCCCTCAGCTCCCTGACTTGGGTGAACCACCGTTCCATGACCCGGGGGGCCTGCTGTCTCTAGTTCTGGGGGGCCAACCACCCCCTGCCTTGGATGACCCTCAACCCTTCCCATGTGGGAGGCCACCTGTTCTTATCTCTGGGGCCCAGCCAGCTCCTGCCTCCAGATCCCTGATGATCCTCACCCAGGGATCCCCACATGCTCGACCATGGGAGTCATCGCTTTCAGCAGTGTGAAAGAGTCATCAGCCTCAACTGCAGCCAGTGAGCTGCTAACGACAGTTGTGGCTGTCATGCCACATTTCTCCACCGCAGTAGGCTTCAGCCGTGGCCAGCCTCTGGCATTGCACTCAGCATCTAAGAATGGGGCCCAGCTTCCCGGCAGCAGCTGATTTAGAGGGCCCTCCCCCATGGGGTGGCCCAGGACTGTCTCTGCGTATCTGTGTACCTCCCTCGCGGGGCGGTCCCTAAGCCCTGCCTATCCTGCCCGGTAGGATTAGGCCCGCCAGGAATAAGCTTCCACTTGAGGACTGTGGCTTTTCAGACTCTTTGGCCCGTTATATACTGTGGCCCCCATTAGAAACTTTACCATTTAGGTTAGAGGCCTTTTCGTGGATGTTAATATTTCCATAAGAAATATTGGGGTAGCTGTAAAAAAGGACATCCTGCTCCTCTCCCCTCTAACTAACTTCCCATCACAGTCCCTTCAGTTTCCCTTAAGTACATTTACATTTAAGTCATTTAGCAGACGCTCTTATCCAGAGCGACTTACAAATTGGTGCATTCACCTTATGACATACAATTAGTTTGGCTGCTTAGCCTACCTTAGTTATCAATCACCCATCATAGCCCTGCCATTCCCAACCAATCAGAGCGCTTGAGAAGGCGCATCTGGACACTGCACCCACCCACTCATGTCAGAGTGTTGTCATCGTCATAAGAGAGAAGACGCATGTTACGAATGTCTGAGTGTTGTGCGTGCATCGAAAAGTAAGTTACAGGGGATTTATTGGGGGTTTTACATGCTGTGTAATTTTAACGATGCACGCTGAGAGTCGGGAAGCAAGTTCAGGGAGTGAATACATTTAATGAATAAATGAACAAAACAAGAAACACAAACAGCACACCGACATGAAACAGGAACAATGATGACTGGGGAAGAAATCAGAAGGAGTGACATATAAATGGCAGGTAATTAAGGAGGTGATGGATTCCAGGTGAGTGTCATAATGCGCTGTTGCGCGTAACGACAGTGACAGGTGTGTGCCATAACGAGCAGCCTGGTGACGTAGAGGAAGGAGAGAACACGTGACAGTACCTGCTCCCATATGCATGGCTCCAGCCACAGGATGCCATCTAAAATTACGATCCAGGGATCAGGATCGGACTAATCACCTCTGCTGAGGTGTGGGAAACCCGTCGATCCAGCTGAGGCGCAGGAGCATGGCGACCTAGAGCGCCGGAGAGAGAGCATACATGACAGTACCCCCTCCCCGGCGTGTTCGGCTCCAGCCGAAAGGACGCCAACCACAGGGACAATCCGGGGATCAGGAGCGGACCGGTCTCCTCCGCTGAGGCGCAGAAACCCGATGAAACGGCTGAGGCGTGAGAGCCTGATGAGCCGGCTGAGACCTCCCCAGTTGCCTCGGTCGAGACACGGAACCTGTTTACGGAGGCCTGGGAGCCTATCGAGCCTGCTGAGGCATGGTAGCCTATCGAAACCGCTGAGGTATGGCAGCCTGTCGAGCCAGCTGAGGCAGGGGAACCCATCGAACCCACCGAGGCATGGGAATCCGACAAACCATCTGAGGCCCCCCAGGTAGGTTTTGACACCCAGACCCGAAATCCAAAACAAACAAAAAACCACTCCCTGTTGCTTCCCTTTGGTGAGTCATAATTCTGTAACGATGTATGCTGAGAGTCGGGAAGCAAGTTCAGGGAGTGTATACATTTAATAAATAAATTAACAAAATAAGAAACACAAACAGTGCATCGACATGAAACAGGAACAATGACGACTGGGGAAGAAACCAAAGGGAATGTCATATAAAGGGCAGGTCATCAAAGAGGTGATGGAGTCCAGGTTAGTGTGCGTAACGATGGTGACAGGAGTGCGCCATTACGAGCAGCCTGGTGACCTAGAGGCCGGAGAGGGAGCACACGTGAATTTGTATACTGCCCTAACAGATACACAGATGATCTCTATTGCAGTCCACACTGCCCTTTCCCATCTGGACAAAAGGAACACCTATGTGAGAATGCTATTCATTGACTACAGCTCAGCGTTCAACACCATTGTGCCCTCAAAGCTCATCACTAAGCTAAGGACCCTGGGACTAAACTCCTCCCTCTGCAACTGGATCCTGAACTTCCTGACAGGCCACCCCCAGGTGGTAAGGGTAGGTAACAACACATCCGCCACGCTAATCGTCAACACAGGGGCCACTCAGGGGTGCGTGCTCAGTCCCCTCATGTACTCCCTGTTCAATCATGACTGCACGGCCAGGCACGACACCAACACCATCATTAAGTGTGCCGATGACACAACAGTGGTAGGCCTGATCACCGAAAAACAACGACACAGCCTATAGGGAGGAGGTCAGAGACCTGGCCGTGTGCCAGGACAACAACCTCTCCCTCAACGTGATCAAGACAAAGGAGATGATTGTGGACTACATGAAAAGTAGGACTGAGCACACCCCCATTCTCATCGACGGGGCTGTAGTGAAGCAGGTTAAGAGCTTCAAGTTCCTTGGTGTCCACATCACCAACAAACTAACATGGTCCAAGCACACCAAAACAGTTGTGAAGAGGGCACGACAAAACCTATTCCCCCTCGGTACCCCCTTTATATAGCCTCGCTATTGTTATTTTCATGCTGCTCTTTAATTATTTGTAACTAATTATTTTAAATGTTTTACTTTTTTAAAACGCCATTGTTGTTAGGGCTTTCGAGTAAGTATTTCACTGTAAGGTCTACTACACCTGTTGTATTCGGCGCATGTGACAAGTAACATTTGATGTGATTTGTTCAAGTATAGACGCAGCCTTCCTTATGACGTATATTGTTTTTCAAGGGCTGATTTTAGAAGAACCGGGAGAGTAGAAGAGTATGTTAATAGGCCGATAATCAAACATATGATAAGAAGGACAAAAGCATGGGTAGAGTATAGTATTTGTTCAGCCTTTGTTTGATTTAACTTTTTTGTTACGTGACAACTTTACTCCATTAAATCAAGAAGATGAAATGTAGAGGTTGTAATGAAGTGTTCGCCATATACTCATGTCAACGTTCTTCTCATCTTTTTAAGAATGCAACTATATTGTTCTGTTTTTGTTCATGTGAGGTATACAGTATCAATCTGTTTTTTTTTCATGTGAGATATACAGTATCAATCTGTTTTTGTATACTTTTCTTGATGAACATGTCTTCTATTCCTTTATTTTAAAGTGTGAAAAGCTACAGAATCAGATTGCATTGATTTAATGTGTCAGGTAGCCTAGTGGTTAGAGCGTTGGGCCAGTAACTGAAAGTTTGCTGGATCAAATCCCTGAGCAGACAAAGTAAAAATCTGTCATTCTGCCCCTGAACAAGGCAGTTAACCCACTGTTCCCCGGGGGGCCTCATTATAAATAAGAATTTGTTCTTAACTGACTTGACTAGTTAAATCTAAAATATATATATAATACTGTGTTAATCAAAACTATATATCTAAGTATAGTCCTCACATTGTTATTGCACTGTCAAAATATTGTCATTTGAAGATTTCAAACACTTAAACTGCTTTGTAGCTACTTATGTGCTAAGATTGAAGCTGAATGATTTCTGTAAGAATGATGACATACAAACTGTCTTTCTTTATTTACAAAATGCATTAGTAACTGCTATATCTACTTATTTGTATTTTATATATTTTACAACCTCTCCTACAGTAAGCTCATCTACACTGAAATGAGGCGCAGGATTTAAGTTTAAAGGTATAATTGACAAAAATGACACACACACACACACACACACACACACACACACACACACACACACACACACACACACACACACACACACACACACACACACACACACACACACACACACACACACACACACACACACACACACACACACACACACACACACACACACACATTTGGCCACATCACGAACCAAATCTACTATTACAGCAATTGAAGGGCATGTTTCTAAGTTGAGCGTGGTACCCCATGATTGTGTTGTATGGTAACTATATGGGACAAACCACAGTCGAGGGAAACTCCTACCACCATATCATATCCTTTAATTTGACGTGTTTCAACTTAAACAAGGATAGGTTGAAAATACATCACTACTATAATGACTGGTGTGTGTGTGTGTGTGTGTGTGTGTGTGTGTGTGTGTGTGTGTGTGTGTGTGTGTGTGTGTGTGTGTGTGTGTGTGTGTGTGTGTGTGTGTGTGTGTGTGTGTGTGTGTGTGTGTGTGTGTGTGTGTGTGTGTGTGTGTGTGTGTGTGTGTGTGTGTGTGTGTGCCTGTATGAGTACATACAGTTAACCCCGCATCCCAAAGCAGGGCGTTAACACAGCCCATATAAGGGGTTTTGTTTACATGTGTTTCACCTTGCAAGCCCATATGCCAAGTCTGTGATTAACTGCAACTCAACCAAAGGCCCTCCAATCAGTGCTCATAAAAAGCATGAACTGTCTCCCTGAAATATCGAGTTCTTCTGCCTTACAATTTCCAATACAAGGTCTGGAATTAGGCCTACTTGTCTTATACCAGTGTTATTAAAAGTGGAAAAAGCTAAGTTATGTAATAACCTGATAACAATCTAGTAAGTACATTATGTTATAGAGTAGGCTTACATTCAATGAGATTGATGCTCTGTTTTTGGGGAATGGATTGGGGATGCACGTACACACAGACACACACACTCACAGGACTGCTGGGCCTTGGAGCGGCTGGAGAACTTGTCGGACTCGCACCACACGGTGACTCCATCGTCCAGCAGCTTCAGCGTACGTCTCCTCTGCCAGCGTGGGGAGCGTACCTTCACCATGCTGGAGCCTTTCAGCATCACCTTCACGTCCTCATCTTCCTCTACACCTGGACACGGAGACAGAGAGATTTAGAGAGACAGGGAGAGAAGAGAGAGAGAAATACAATAAGACAGACAGACAGAGATGGGGCATGGGAAGGAAGAGGGAAAGGGGGAGAGATGGAGAGGAGTGGAGGGAGAGAGGGGAAGAGCAAAAGAGAGAGAGGTAGAGATGAAGGTGAAGGAAAGGGATGGTGAGAATGGGGAGCAAAATAAAAATGGTGCGACAGGAAGAGGGGCATAACAAGGGAAAGAGAGAAAGATAGAAACAGAAAGAGACAGCACAGGATAACGAGAAGCAATGTTACCAGCTAAGAGCTTCAAGTTAATAGCCATTTGAAATCTATACCGGCCGCTTTATGGTTGCACATACAGATGTGGGATCTTAATTTGACCACTCTGTTGTCGCAGAGAATTTCAAATGAGCATTGTGATTTACCAAGGACTGCTAGGCTATCAAAATCATCCTCTCGGAGTTGGGCCGAAGCACTGTATCTGCTTTAGTTTTTGTGAAGAAGGAGCTAGATTTCACATTTTGGGTTTATTTATTTATTCTGAACACATTTCTGTCATGTTTTGTCTTATTTTGTCTTGTCATTTTGCTTTTCCCTCTGTTCGTTTTCCCCCTGCTGGTCTTTTTAGGTTCGTTCCCCTTTTTCTCTCTCCCTTCCTCTCTCTCTTCTCTCTATCGTTCTGTTCCTGCTCCCAGCTGTTCCTATTCCCCTAATCAATCATTTAGTCTTCCCACACCTGTTCCATATCTTTTTCCCTGATTAGAGTCCCTATTTCTCCCCTTGTTTTCCGTTCCTGCCCTGTCGGATCCTTGTCTATTGTTCACCGTGCTGTGTTTGTGTTTCCCTCAGATGCTGCGTGGTGAGCAGGTGTCTGAGTCTGCTAAGTTCAAGTGCCTTCCCGAGGCAACCTGCTGTTCAAGATCGAGTCTCCAGTCGGTTCTCGTCATTACGAGTGGAAATTGTGTTTTTTGATTGTATTTTACTTTACTGGATTAAAGACTCTGTTTTCGCCAAGTCGCTTTTGGGTCCTCATTCACCTGCATAACAGAAGGATCCGACCAAGAATGGACCCAGCGACTATGGATTCTCTCTACTCTACTCTCGAGTTCCAGGGAGCGATGCTCGGCAGACACGAGCAGGAATTGTCTGCTGCTCGGCATGCCGTTGAGACCCTGGCCGCTCAGGTCTCCGACCTCTCAGGACAGTATCAGAGTCTTCGTCTCGTGTCACCAGCTACTTCCGGTTCTTCCGAGCCTCCGGAACCTAGGGTTAATAACCCACCATGTTATTCTGGGCAGCCCACTGAGTGCCGCTCCTTTCTCACCCAGTGTGATATAGTGTTCTCTCTCCAACCCAACACATACTCAAGAGAGAGAGCTCGGATTGCCTACGTCATATCACTCCTTACTGGTCGGGCTCGGCAGTGGGGCACAGCTATCTGGGAGGCAAGCGCTGAGTGTACTAACAATTATCTGAACTTTAAAGAGGAGATGATAAGGGTTTTTGATCGCTCAGTTTTTGGGAAAGAAGCTTCCTGGTCCCTGTCTTCCCTATGTCAAGGTAATCGATCCATAACGGATTACTCTATAGAGTTTCGCACTCTTGCTGCCTCCAGTAACTGGAACGAGCAGGCGTTGCTCGCTCGTTTTCTGGAGGGACTCCACGCTAAGGTTAAGGATGAGATTCTCTCTCGGGAGGTTCCATCCAGCGTGGATTCTTTGATTGAACTCGCTATTCGCATTGAACGACGGGTAGATCTTCGTCACCGAGCTCATAGAAGAGAGCTCGCGTTAACTGTGTCTCCCTCTCTCTCCGACACTACCGTCTTTCCCCACTGACTCAGGTGTTGAGCCCATGCAGCTGGGGGTATTCGCATCTCGACTAAGGAGAGGGAACGGAGAATCACCAACCGCCTGTCTCTATTGCGGTTCCGCTGGTCATTTTGTCATTTCATGTCCAGTTAAAGGCCAGAGCTCATCAGTAAGCAGAGGGCGACTGATAAGCGCTACTAGACGGTCCTCTCCGTCAAGTACCTGTACTACTTTACCGGTCCATCTACGCTGGACCGGATCGGCAGCTTCCTGCAGTGCATTAATAGACTCTGGGGCAGAGGGCTGTTTTATGGACGAAGCCTGGGCTCGGAACATGACATTCCTCTCAGACAGTTAGGGAGCCCACGGTCATGTTTGCCTTGGATGGTAGTCCTCTCCCCAGTATATTATATGAAACACTACCTTTAACCCTCACTGTATCTGGTAACCATAGTGAGACCATTTCTTTTTTGATTTTTTGTTCACCTTTTACACCTGTTGTTTTGGGTCATCCCTGGCTAGTGTGTCATAATCCTTCTTTTGATTGGTCTAGTAATTCTATCCTTTCCTGGAACGTTTCTTGTCATGTGACGTGTTTAATGTCTGCTATTTCTCCTGTTTGTTCTGTCCCCTCTTCTCAGGAGGAACCTGGTGATTTGACAGGAGTGCCGGAGGAATATCATGGTCTGCGCACGGTCTTCAGTCGGTCCAGAACCAACTCCCTTCCTCCTCACCGGTCGTATGATTGTTGTTCTGATCTCTTCAAGAAGCGTTTTGCATCCGCTCCTATCCTTGTTGCACCTGACGTCACTAAACAGTTTATTGTTGAGGTTGACGCGTCGGGGTGGGCGTGGGAGCCATTCTGTCCCAGCGCTCCGATACTGACGATGGGGTCCACCCTTGTGCGTATTTTTCTCATCGCCTGTCACCGTCGGAACGTAACTATGATGTGGCTAACCGCGAACTGCTCGCCATCCGGTTAGCCCTAGGCAAATGGCGACGGTGGTTGGAGGGGGCGACCGTTCCTTTTGTCGTTTGGACTGACCAAAAGAACCTTGAGTACATCCGTTCTGCCAAACGACTGAATGCGCGTCATGCTCGTTGGGCGTTGTTTTTCGCTCGTTTCGAGTTCGTTATTTCTTATTGCCCGGGTACTAAGAACACCAAGCCTCATGCTTTATCCCGTCTCTTTAGTTCTTCTGTGGCTTCTACCGATCCCGAGGGGATCCTTCCTGTTGGGCGTGTTGTCGGGTTGACTGTCTGGGGAATTGAGAGACAGGTTAAGCAAGCACTCACGCACACTGCGTCGCCGCGCGCTTGTCCTAGTAACCTTCTTTTCGTTCCTGTTTCTACTCGTCTGGCTGTTCTTCAGTGGGCTCACTCTGCCAAGTTAGCTGGCCATCCCGGCGTTCGGGTTACGCTTGCTTCTATTCGCCAGCGGTTTTGGTGGCCTACTCAGGAGCGTGACACGCGCCGTTTCGTGGCTGCGTGTTCAGACTGCGCGCAGAAGAAGTCTGGTAATTTTTTTTCTGCTTCTGGTCTTGCTGGGTCTCAGTCTGTTCCCTGCCATCGCATCTCTCCTGTTCTTGTTCCTGTCCTTGCTGTGTCTCAGTCTGTCCCTAGTTGTTACTCTCCTGGCCTGTTTGGTCCTGTTTGCTCTAAAGCTTTCAGTTCTCTACCCGTGTCTCATTTTTTTTTTTTTTTTTAGTAGTACCCTAGTTTCCCTTTTTATCGTTTTTCGTTACGGTCCTGAGGAGAGGAGTTGGGCTCTTTCTCGGGACGTGCTGGACCGTTGTGATCTATGATTTCCTCCGTTGCCGCCAGTGTTCCTTCCTCGAGAGCGCCAGGAGGCGCTCGGTGAGTGGGGGGTACTGTCATGTTTTGTCTTATTTTGTCTTGTCATTTTGCTTTTCCCTCTGTTCGTTTTCCCCTGCTGGTCTTTTTAGGTTCGTTCCCCTTTTTCTCTCTCCCTTCCTCTCTCTCTTCTCTCTATCGTTCCGTTCCTGCTCCCAGCTGTTCCTATTCCCCTAATCAATCATTTAGTCTTCCCACACCTGTTCCATATCTTTTTCCCTGATTAGAGTCCCTATTTCTCCCCTTGTTTTCCGTTCCTGCCCTGTCGGATCCTTGTCTATTGTTCACCGTGCTGTGTTTGTGTATCGCCCTATCGTGTCGTGTTTCCCTCAGATGCTGCGTGGTGAGCAGGTGTCTGAGTCTGCTAAGTTCAAGTGCCTTCCCGAGGCAACCTGCTGTTCAAGATCGAGTCTCCAGTCGGTTCTCGTCATTACGAGTGGAAATTGTGTTTTTTGATTGTATTTTACTTTACTGGATTAAAGACTCTGTTTTCGCCAAGTCGCTTTTGGGTCCTCATTCACCTGCATAACAATTTCTGTTTGTTGGCATTGTCAATTCTCGAGCTGTTTTGCAAGGAGGAATGGGAAAAAATGTCAGTCTCTCGATGTGCAAAACTGATAGAGACATACCCCAAGCGACTTACAGCTGTAATCGCAGCAAAAAGTGGCGCTACAAAGTATTAACATAAGGGGGCTGAATAATTTTGCACGCCCAATTTTTCAGTTTTTGATTTGTTAAAAAAGTTTGAAATATCCAATAAATGTCGTTCCACTTCATGATTGTGTCCCACCCCACGTGTTATTGATTCTTCACAAAAAAATACAGTTTTATATCTTTATGTTTGAAGCCTGAAATGTGGCAAAAGGTCGCAAAGTTCAAGGGGGCTGAATACTTTCGCAAGGCACTGTAACTAGCTAGCTGGTTAGCTACAACAAGTAGACCTGTTGCTAGCTCGCATGAGATAGCTTTATCACTAGCATGTCATTTCGGGACAGGGAGCTTAAGCTATCAGTTTATTACAAATAATAATTTTGGACAAGTCGTGTAAAGCTAACACAGTACTGTCATCAAGGCAGGACCCATTAATTTAAATACTGACACATAAGAAATGCCACATTATCCATGGCAACAGTTGGAGTAGGATGATTACAGAGAACTCTGCCTCTATCCTAGGAGCTTCCTTATGTTGGCATTATTAAGACTGCCAGGATGTTCGTTTCTAGCTCACAAACTACAATCCTTTGCTATGATGATTTTTTAAATTCATTATAGTCTGTCACTTTTGTCTCCTGTGATCTATTCAGCTCTCCATGTGTCTCTGCTACAAGAGAAATTAACCAAATGCTATTCACCATCCTACTGTCATGTTTGTCATTTATTATCATGTCTTGTCCCTGTGCTCCCCATTCTATTCGTTTCCCTCTGCTGGTCTTATTAGGTTCTTTCCCTCTTTCTATCCCTCTCTCTCCCCCTCCCTCTCTCACTCTCTCGCTCTCTCTTCTCTCTATCGTTCCGTTCCTGCTCCCAGCTGTTCCTATTCCCCTAATCATCATTTAGTCTTCCCACACCTGTTCCCGATCCTTTCCCCTGATTGGAGTCCCTATTTATTCCTTTGTGTTCCGTTCCTGTCCTGTCGGTTCCTTGTTTAGAATTCACCGTGCTGTGATTGTGTATCGCCCTGTCCTGTCGTGTTTTTTGCCTTCATCAGATGCTGCGTGTGAGCAGGTGTCTCTGTCAACTACGGCCTGCGCCTACCCGGCGACCTGCAGTCTGTGGCCGCTTCTCCTGTTATTCCCCTCTACAGACTAGAGGATTTCTGTTATTCCCTGTTTGGACTTGAATAAACTCTGTTTCTGTTAAGTCGCTTTTGGGTCCTCTTTCACCTGCATGACAGAAGGAACCGACCAAGGAATGGACCCAGCGACTTCAGACGCTCGTTACACTGCCGTCGAGATCCAAGGAGCCATGCTCGGCAGACACGAGCAGGAATTGTCTGCTGCTCGCCATGCCGTGGAGAACCTGGCCGCTCAGGTTTCCGACCTCTCTGGACAGTTCCAGAGTCTACGTCTCGTGCCACCTGTTACTTCCTGGCCTGCCGAGCCTCCAGAACCTAGGGTTAATAACCCACCTTGCTACTCCGGGCAGCCCACTGAGTGCCGCTCCTTTCTCACGCAGTGTGAGATTGTGTTCTCTCTCCAACCCAACACATACTCTAGAGAGAGAGCTCGGGTTGCTTACGTCATTTCACTCCTTACTGGCCGGGCTCGAGAATGGGGCACAGCTATCTGGGAGGCAAGGGCTGATTGCTCTAACAAGTTCCAGAACTTTAAAGAGGAGATGATTCGGGTTTTTGACCGTTCAGTTTTTGGTGGGGAGGCTTCTAGGGCCCTGGCTTCCTTATGCCAAGGTGAACGGTCCATAACGGATTATTCTATTGAGTTTCGCACCCTTGCTGCCTCTAGTGAGTGGAACGAGCCGGCGCTGCTCGCTCGTTTTCTGGAGGGACTCCACGCAGTGGTTAAGGATGAGATTCTCTCCCGGGAGGTTCCTTCAGATGTGGACTCTTTGATTGCTCTCGCCATCCGCATAGAACGACGGGTAGATCTTCGTCACCGGGCTCGTGGAAGAGAGCTCGCATCAACGGTGTTTCCCTGCTCCGCATCGCAACCATCTCCCTCCTCTGGCTTTGAGACTGAGCCCATGCAGCTGGGAGGGATTCGCATCTCGACTAAGGAGAGGGAACGGAGGATCACCAACCGCCTGTGCCTCTATTATGGAGTTGCTGGACATTTTGTTAATTCATGTCCAGTAAAGCCAGAGCTCATCTGTAAGCGGAGGGCTACAGGTGAGCGCAACTACTCAAGTCTCTCCATCAAAATCCTGTACTACTTTGTCGGTCCATCTACGCTGGACCGGTTCGGGTGCTACATGTAGTGCCTTGATAGACTCTGGGGCTGAGGGTTGTTTCATGGACGAAGCATGGGTTCGGAAACATGACATTCCTTTCAGAGAGTTAGAGAAGCCTACGCCCATGTTCGCCTTAGATGGTAGTCATCTTCCCAGTATCAGATTTGAGACACTACCTTTAACCCTCACAGTATCTGGTAACCACAGTGAGACTATTTCTTTTTGATTTTCCGTTCACCGTTTACACCTGTTGTTTTGGGTCATCCCTGGCTAGTATGTCATAATCCTTCTATTAATTGGTCTAGTAATTCTATCCTATCCTGGAACGTTTCTTGTCATGTGAAGTGCTTAATGTCTGCCATCCCTCCCGTTTCTTCTGTCCCTACTTCTCAGGAGGAACCTGGCGATTTGACAGGAGTGCCGGAGGAATATCATGATCTGCGCACGGTCTTCAGTCGGTCCCAGCCAACTCCCTTCCTCCTCACCGGTCGTATGATTGTAGTATTGATCTCCTTCCGGGGACCACTCCTCCTCGAGGTAGACTATACTCTCTGTCGGCTCCCGAACGTAAGGCTCTCGAGGATTATTTGTCTGTGTCTCTTGACGCCGGTACCATAGTGCCTTCTTCCTCTCCGGCCGGGGCGGGGTTCTTTTTGTTATGAAGAAGGACGGTACTCTGCGCCCCTGCGTGGATTATCGAGGGCTGAATGACATAACGGTTAAGAATCGTTATCCGCTTCCCCTTATGTCATCAGCCTTCGAGATTCTGCAGGGAGCCAGGTGCTTTACTAAGTTGGACCTTCGTAACGCTTACCATCTCGTGCGCATCAGAGAGGGGGACGAGTGGAAAACGGCGTTTAACACTCCGTTAGGCATTTTGAGTACCGGGTTCTGCCGTTCGGTCTCGCCAATGCGCCAGCTGTTTTTCAGGCATTAGTTAATGATGTTCTGAGAGACATGCTGAACATCTTTGTTTTTGTCTATCTTGACGATATCCTGATTTTTTCTCCGTCACTCGAGATTCATGTTCAGCACGTTCGACGTGTTCTACAGCGCCTTTTAGAGAATTGTCTCTACGTAAAGGCTGAGAAGTGCTCTTTTCATGTCTCCTCCGTTACTTTTCTCGGTTCCGTTATTTCCGCTGAAGGCATTCAGATGGATTCCGCTAAGGTCCAAGCTGTCAGTGATTGGCCCGTTCCAAGGTCACGTGTCGAGTTGCAGCGCTTTTTAGGTTTCGCTAATTTCTATCGGCGTTTCATTCGTAATTTCGGTCAAGTTGCTGCCCCTCTCACAGCTCTTACTTCTGTCAAGACGTGTTTTAAGTGGTCCGGTTCCGCCCAGGGAGCTTTTGATCTTCTAAAAGAACGTTTTACGTCCGCTCCTATCCTCGTTACTCCTGACGTCACTAGACAATTCATTGTCGAGGTTGACGCTTCAGAGGTAGGCGTGGGAGCCATTCTATCCCAGCGCTTCCAGTCTGACGATAAGGTTCATCCTTGCGCTTATTTTTCTCATCGCCTGTCGCCATCTGAGCGCAACTATGATGTGGGTAACCGTGAACTGCTCGCCATCCGCTTAGCCCTAGGCGAATGGCGACAGTGGTTGGAGGGGGCGACCGTTCCTTTTGTCGTTTGGACAGACCATAAGAACCTTGAGTACATCCGTTCTGCCAAACGACTTAATGCCCGTCAAGCTCGATGGGCGTTGTTTTTCGCTCGTTTCGAGTTTGTGATTTCTTACCGTCCGGGTAGCAAGAACACCAAGCCTGATGCCTTATCCCGTCTGTTTAGTTCTTCTGTGGCTTCTACTGATCCCGAGGGGATTCTTCCTTATGGGCGTGTTGTCGGGTTAACAGTCTGGGGAATCCATACGTAGAATGTATGCACACATGACTGTAAGTCGCTTTGGATAAAAGCGTCTGCTAAATGGCATATAATAATTGAAAGACAGGTTAAGCAAGCACTCACGCACACTGCGTCGCCGCGCGCTTGTCCTAGTAACCTCCTTTTCGTTCCTGTTTCCACTCGTCTGGCTGTTCTTCAGTGGGCTCACTCTGCCAAGTTAGCTGGTCATCCAGGTGTTCGAGGCACTCTTGCGTCTATTCGCCAGCGCTTTTGGTGGCCGACTCAGGAGCGTGACACGCGCCGTTTCGTGGCTGCTTGTTCGGACTGCGCGCAGACTAAGTCGGGTAACTCTCCTCCTGCCGGTCGTCTCAGACCGCTCCCCATTCCTTCTCGACCATGGTCTCACATCGCCTTAGACTTCATTACCGGTCTGCCTTTGTCTGCGGGGAAGACTGTGATTCTTACGGTTGTCGATAGGTTCTCTAAGGCGGCACATTTCATTCCCCTCGCTAAACTTCCTTCCGCTAAGGAGACGGCACAAATCATTATTGAGAATGTATTCAGAATTCATGGCCTCCCGTTAGACGCCGTTTCAGACAGAGGCCCGCAATTCACGTCACAGTTTTGGAGGGAGTTCTGTCGTTTGATTGGTGCGTCCGTCAGTCTCTCTTCCGGGTTTCATCCCCAGTCTAACGGTCAAGCAGAGAGGGCCAATCAGACGATTGGTCGCATACTACGCAGCCTTTCTTTCAGAAACCCTGCGTCTTGGGCAGAACAGCTCCCCTGGGCAGAATACGCTCACAATTCGCTTCCTTCGTCTGCTACCGGGTTATCTCCGTTTCAGAGTAGTCTGGGTTACCAGCCTCCTCTGTTCTCATCCCAGCTTGCCGAGTCCAGCGTTCCCTCCGCTCAAGCGTTTGTCCAACGTTGTGAGCGCACCTGGAGGAGGGTGAGGTCTGCACTTTGCCGTTACAGGGCACAGACGGTGAGAGCCGCCAATAAACGCAGGATTAAGAGTCCAAGGTATTGTTGCGGCCAGAGAGTGTGGCTTTCCACTCGCAACCTTCCTCTTACGACAGCTTCTCGTAAGTTGACTCCGCGGTTCATTGGTCCGTCCCGTGTCTCCCAGGTCGTCAATCCTGTCGCTGTGCGACTGCTTCTTCCGCGACATCTTCGTCGCGTCCATCCTGTCTTCCATGTCTCCTGTGTTAAGCCCTTTCTTCGCACCCCGTTCGTCTTCCCTCCCCCCCCCGTCCTTGTCGAGAGCGCACCTATTTACAAGGTACATAAGATCATGGACATGCGTTCTCGGGGACGGGGTCACCAATACTTAGTGGATTGGGAGGGTTACGGTCCTGAGGAGAGGAGTTGGGTTCCGTCTCGGGACGTGCTGGACCGTTCACTCATCGATGATTTCCTCCGTTGCCGCCAGGATTCCTCCTCGAGTGCGCCAGGAGGCGCTCGGTGAGTGGGGGGGTACTGTCATGTTTGTCATTTATTATCATGTCTTGTCCCTGTGCTCCCCATTCTATTCGTTTCCCTCTGCTGGTCTTATTAGGTTCTTTCCCTCTTTCTATCCCTCTCTCTCCCCTCCCTCTCTCACTCTCTCGCTCTCTCTTCTCTCTATCGTTCCGCTCCTGCTCCCAGCTGTTCCTATTCCCCTAATCATCATTTAGTCTTCCCACACCTGTTCCCGATCCTTTCCCCTGATTGGAGTCCCTATTTATTCCTTTGTGTTCCGTTCCTGTCCTGTCGGTTCCTTGTTTAGAATTCACCGTGCTGTGATTGTGTATCGCCCTGTCCTGTCGTGTTTTTTGCCTTCATCAGATGCTGCGTGTGAGCAGGTGTCTCTGTCAACTACGGCCTGCGCCTACCCGAAGCGACCTGCAGTCTGTGGCCGCTTCTCCTGTTATTCCCCTCTACAGACTAGAGGATTTCTGTTATTCCCTGTTTGGACTTGAATAAACTCTGTTTCTGTTAAGTCGCTTTTGGGTCCTCTTTCACCTGCATGACACCTACTGCAGTTTGAAACTGTAAGTGGTGCGTGACTGGCTGCAGGGAAGTCAGGCGCAGGAGAGCAGAACTGGGTAATAACCGGAGCAGTTTAATGTGCAAAACCAACGGCACCCAGAACAACAAAATATGGGTACAAAATAACCCGTTGCAAACCAGTCAGAGTGCACAAACACTTTACAACAAACACAGACATGGGGGGAACAGAGGGTTATATACACGACAAGTAAAGAGGGAATGTAAATCCAGGTGTGTGGGAAAACAAGACAAAACAAATGGAAAATGAAAGGTGGATCGGCGATGGATAGAAGACCGGTGACGTCGACCGCCGAACGCTGCCCGAACAAGGAGAGGAACCGACTTCGGGGGAAGTCGTGACAGAAACAGCCCTGCCTTCACTAATTAGACCACATATGCACGTACCTGTTGTCTTTTCTTTGTGGGTTTTTGTCTTAGTCTAGTGCATCCTAGAGTTCAAGAACCCCAACTACAAATACAAGGGCTTGTCTGAGCATCTCAAATACTACATTCAATACACAATTAGTGCAATGAGTTGACAAACAGATTATGTTTTTACTATTGTAACATGCAGTAATGAGAATTCTATTGTCTCCGTCAGGAGCCCTAGCTTTTGCCTTAGATGGTAGAGCTCTGGTCTGTGGACCGCAGGATTGCATTCCGCTAAGGCACTTCTCTTTCTCTACATTTGTCAGCTAACTCTGTGACGAGGGTGGGATCCTTTCGAGACGCCTATGGGACCTAGGCAAGTGAATGACCCAAGAGAGAAGGGAGAATACAGAAGCATACGTTGATGACAGTTCACTCTGACGTTTTGTGCTAGATTTTGTACCCAAACCTAAAGTTTTGCATTTATGCCAAAAAGTTTATTTGTTTCCCATAGTTCTCTTACAGTATTGCTGAATGGTCTTGTTGCAAACAAGAAGGATGGTTTGGGATATCACAGGCGTCCTTCTTTCCTCTTTGTCATACAGGCCAGTAATGTGTAGTTAATGCAATGTTGCTGATCCATTCATAGTTTTTCTCTCAGGTCATGCAATGAACTACGTGGCAGTTTTAAATCACCTTTGGCCCCACAGTGATATCCCTGAGCAGTTTCCAGTCTCTCCCGCAGCTCAGTTAGGAAGGATGACCAGATTCTTACAGTGCCATGGTGATATTACACACCCTCCACAGCATAACATCATACTTGACCATAAACAAAAGGGATATTCACTGTATTGGAATGATTTCAAAATGTATCCCTGACATGTTTCTAAAGCACTTTGGTGACTTTGAGGTTGAATCTTTGTTTGAAATTCACTAACCAGCTGAGGGACCTTACATATACAGAGGAAGTTTTTAAAAAATTATGAGAACTATTACTTTTGCACACAGATGGCCCCAATTCAACTAGGCTAATTGTGTGATTTTTCATGAAAATACTTGATCCTGAATGTAATTAGATGTGCCACAGCAAGGAGTATGACGACCTACTTCAATCAATAAGTCTTTGCGTTTTATTTTTTAGAAATATTATTATTATTATATTTAAATGTTAGAAAATGTATATAATTTTTCTTCCACTTTGAAAGTGTGTATTATGTTATTTAGACCAGTAGGGAAAAATTCTAATTTCATATGTTGTTTCATTTCATCGTTGTTCATTTGAGTTTAATTTAAGGCTGCAGAATGTGAAAATTGAGCAGGGGTGTGAAGAATTTCACTAGACACTGTATGTCTGCCTACGACCAAATTAATTGGATTCTGCTCAATATTCCAACCCTGACCGAAGATCTGATGCTTGTCTGACTTGACTGATCCATAAGAAAATAAAGAAAACTGCATAAAAAGAGAAAATTACCTTCTCTCCATACACTTACAGTTCATGTTTTGGTTCAAAGTTCACTCAGTCTGTGTAGCTTTTTAGAGTCACGACAGCTAGGTTAGGCTTAGCCTACATGTACTGTCTCTGAGTCATTCATCTAGATTAGTTTATGTTATGTAATGTGTCACAATGAACACAATTTTTATTTATTTAGTTTATTTTACCTTTATTTAACCAGGCAAGTCAGTTAAGAACAAATTCGTATTTTCAATGACGGCCTAGGAACCGTGGGTTAACTGCCTGTTCAGGGGCAGAACGACAGATTTGTACCTTGTCAGCTCAGGGGTTTGAACTTGCAACCTTCCGGTTACTAGTCCAACACTCTAACCACGAGGCTACCCTGCCGCCCCACAATGAGTCATCAACAGATCAAATTGCATACACCATAATGCTGTACACAAATATAGGCTTATTTCATGAATGCCTCAGGCTACTAAGCTATATGCATCCTCTCCTTTTACAGCACACACACACACACACACACACACACACACACACACACACACACACACACACACACACACACACACACACACACACACACACACACACACACACACACACACACACACACACACACACACACACACACACACACACACACACACACACACACACACACAGCTGAGACATTTGTGACCCGGTTCAAAACAAAAAAATAAATTGGGATCAAAATGCATTTTTTTGGGGCAGAAATGCCTTCTTGAACATGTGAACTTTCAAGTGCCTTCATAACAAACTTTTTTGCCATCTGTAAATACGAATAAAGTTGTTAAATTACGAGCCTAGTTGGTTTAGCCAATGAAAAAGTAAGGAACCTTCCCGCTAGCCATGATTGGCTGAGATAAATCTTTACTGCACTACTCACTGTTTAGCACATGACCTCATGTGAATCCTTAAAGAGATGGGTGGAGCTAGCTTAAGAGGGTGTGAACAATGCTGAATGGGTGTAGACAAAGGAGAGCTCTCCAGGAGCTACCAAAACATTCAAAGGCCCTTTTCTCAAAAGTGAGTTTACAAGTGTATCAACTTTCAAAGCATAATTACTTTCCTATTGTTCGTCAAAAATGCTGCGTATGACATACCATTTTGTAGCTCTGAGTCTCTACATTTATCCAATGTATTAATAAAAAATAAAAAAATCTTGCTACGTAAGACCGAATCCAGGTGGTGAGTCACATTTCAAAACAATCTATTTTGTCCACTATCTTAATTATGGAATGTATGTGCACTGTGCACATACCTAGCCCCCCTTACAAAAAAACATACCTAGCCCACCTGTATACAGTGCATTCGGGAAGTATTCAGACCCCTTCACTTTTTTCCACATTTTGTTACGTTACAGCCTTATTCTAAAATAGATTGTTTTTTTCCCCTCATCAATCTCCAAACAATAACCCATAATGACAAATCAAAAACTGTGTTTTAGAAACATTTTGCATATGTATTTTTTTATTTTAAAAAATTAAGCTCTACTCAGTACTTTGTTGAAGCACCTTGGGCAGTGATTACAACCTCGAGTCTTCTTGGGTATTCTTGGGTACAAGCATGGCACATCAGTATTTTGGGAGTTTCTCTCATTCTTCTCTGTAGATCCTCTCAAGTTCTGTCAGGTTGGATGGGGAGCGTAGCGGCACAGCTATTTTCAGGTCTCTCCAGAGATGTTAGATCGGGTTTCATGTCCAGACTCAAGGACATTCAGAGACTTGTCCCAAAGCCACTCCTGCATTGTCCTCGCTGTGTGCTTAGGGTTGTTGTCCTGTTGGAATGTGAACCTTTGACTCAGTCTGAGGTCCTGAGCGCTCTGGAGCAGGTTTTCCTCAAGGATCTCTCTGTACTTTGCTCTGTTCATCTTTCCCTCGATCCTGACTAGTCTCCCAGTTCCTGCCACAGCATGATGCTGCCACCACCATGCTTCACCATAGGAATGGCATTGTCCAGGTGATGAGCGGTGCCTGGTTTCCTCCAGACATGACGCTTGCCATTCAGGCCAAAGAGTTCAATCTTGGTTTCCTCAGACCAGAGAATCTTGTTTCTCATGGTCTGAGAGTTCTTTAGGTGCAAACTCCAAGAGAGCTGTCATGTGCCTTTTACTGAGGAGTGGAGGAGTGGCTTCTCTCTGGCCACTCTACCATAAAGGCCTGATTGGTGGAGTGCTGCAGAGATGTTTGTCCTTCTGGAAGGTTCTCCCATCACCACAAAGGAACTCTGGGGCTCTGTCAGACTGACCATCGGGTTCTTGGTCACCTCCCTGACTGAGGCCCTTCTCAGTTTGGCCGGGCGGCAAGATCTAGGAAGAGTTTTGGTGGTTCCAAACTTCTTCCATTTAAGAATAATGGAGGCCACTGTGTTCTTGGGGACCTTCAATGCTGCAGAAATGTTTTTAGTACCCTTCTTTCCCAGATCTGGGCCTTGACACAATCCTGTCTCGGAGCTCTATGGACAAGTCCTTCGACCTCATAGCTTGGTTTTTGCTCTGACATGCACTGTAAACTGTCGGACCTTCTACAGACATGTGGGTGCCTTTCCAAATAATGTCCAATCAATTGAATTTACCACAGGTGGATTCCAAGTTGTAGAAACAGCTCAGGGATGATCAATGGAAACAGGAGGCACCTAAACTCAATTTCGAGTCTCATAGCAAATGGTCTGAATACTTACATAAATAAAGTATGTCTGTTTTTGTATTTTTAATACATTTGCAAAAGTTCTAAAAACCTGTTTTCGCTTTGTCATTATGGGGTATTGTCTGTAAATTGATGAGGGAAAACATTTATTTGATCGACTTTAGAATAAGCCTGTAACGTGGGGTCTGAATACCTTCCGAATGCACTGTAGGTATGTTTTATGCTACTATCAGAGGACAAGCCTGGAATGAGGAATGTTGTACATGGGTCATTTCACCAATTTGGTGGCTTTTGAGAAGAGTAACTTTGTAAATAAAACAACTTTTTATTTCACCTCATTTTAACATTCTGTCATAAAGAGCACATGTTCAACTTCATAAAAAACATGTTTTCCAATCTCAAGAGGTTCAATTCAAAAATGACTATTGTAAGTGCCTATTAAGTGCCAAATAAAGTAACACGGTTGACCGTAACAGGGTTGACCCTAACAGGGTTGACGACTTCTTAAATCAGCCATCAATTCCCTTGTGACAGGGGGAATGGAAGCTTGTGGTGTGCAGAAGGGAGTAGCAATTGAATGCAAGCGTCTTTTTATGGGTAACAGGGTTGACATGTTATGCTAGACACGCTCAGTTTTCCACCATCAAAACACCAGAAAAGACTCATACTCCGACCCTCTCGTGCTCCAATTTGCATGCTGGGAGCACGGTAGCATGCATTTTAAGAAACAGACATCCGTCTTTGCAATGTCCACTGCTCCTGCTACAGAGTCATCACAGGCTATCCCACATGGCCAGAATCAACAGCTAAAACAGGAGTGCACTGTACATACTAGACCAGGGCTTGGTCCATAGACTAACAAAGTAGTCTTGGTACTCCTTCACCACACACAACACAAACAGACTGGCTTCCTTCCACGCTATGGAGGAGTAAGCAAGGCAATGAGAATTACATTGAAGCAAATTCTACTGGGGTGTTAAGATGTCATTTTTTATATGGGGGAGATGGAGCATTTGGATATTGCTCACCAATTGGTCTACAACATTCTCACAGAAATAGTGAAATCAGACCATTTTCGCCGTTGACTGACAAAATGTAGATTAGGCCTATTTCTGGCATGTACTCAAAGCATGCGCGGACCAACTGGCAAGTGTCTTCACTGACATTTTCAACCTCTCCCTGAGTCTGTAATACCTACACTACCGTTCAAACGTTTGGGGTCATTTAGAAACGTCCTTGTTTTTGAAAGAAAAGCAATTTTTTTGTCCATTAAAATAACATCAAAGTGATCGGAAATACAGTGTAAACATTGTTAATTTTGTAAATGACTATTGTAGCTGGAAACGGAAGATTTTTTTGTGGAATACCTACCTAGGCGTAGAGGCCCATTATCAGCCACCATCACTCCTGTGTTCCAATGGCACGTTGTGTTAGCTAACCCAAGTTTATAATTTTAAAAGGCTAATTGATCATTAGAAAACACTTTTGCAATTATGTTAGTACAGCTGAAAACTGTTGTTCTGATTAAAGAAGCAATACAACTGGCCTTCTTTAGACTAGTTGAGTATCTTGAACATCGGCATTTGTGGGTTCGATTACAGGCTCAAAATGGCCAGAAACAAAGCACTTTCTTCTGAAACTCATCAGTCTATTCTTGTTCTGAGAACTGAAGGCTATTCCATGCAAGAAATTGTCAAGAAACTGAAGATCTCATACAACGCTACTCCCTTCACAGAACAGCGCAAACTGGATCTAACCAGAATAGAAAGAGGAGTGGGAGGCCCGGTGCACAACTGAGCAAGAGGACAAGTACATTAAAGTGTCTAGTTTGAGAAACTGACTCCTCACAAGTCCTCAACAGGCAGCTTCATTAAATAGTACCCGCAAAACACCAGTTTCAACGTCAACAGTGAAGAGGCGACTCCGGGGTGCTGGCCTTCTAGGCAGAGTTCCTCTGTCCAGTGTCTGTGTTCTTTTGCCCATCGTAATCTTTTATTTTTAACTCTGTCTAGAAGGCCAGTATCCCGGAAGTCGCCTCTTTATTGTTGACGTTGAGACTGGTTAAATCGACTACAATCAGTGTAGATGAAGGGGAGGAGACAGGTTAAAAAATATATTTTTAAGCCTTGAGACAATTGAGACATGGATTTGTGTGACATGCTGAATGGGCAAGACAAAAGATTTAAGTACCTTTGAACGGGGTATGGTAGTAGGTTCCAAGCGCACCAGTTTGTGTCAAGAACTGCAACACTGCTGGGTTTTCCACGCCTAACAGTTTCCCGTGTGTTTCGAGAATGGTCCACCACCCAAAGGACATCCAGCCAACTTGACACAACTGTGGAAAGCATTGGAGGCAACATGGGCCAGCATCCCTGTGGAACGCTTTCAACACCTTGTAGTCCAAGCCCCGATGAATTAAGGCTGTTCTGAGGGCAAATGTTCTTAATGTTTTTTACACTCAGTGCATATGCACATGCCCACCCATGTACATGCTCACTGACAAGAAACCTTGCCATTCTTACAATAGTTAGCTTACAATTATACTTATACCACCAGGATATTTATAATGTAGTGTGCAATATAGAAATTGCATACATAAGCAAAATTGCATTTGAATGAATCTATGATTGCTGAGAAGAAGATCAACATAGCTACTGCATGAGACCTCAGGATAATTAGACAGACAGACTAGACTGTATGTTGCCGTCGCTCCGTGTCTCTCCCACAGAACAATTCTAAGCACCTTAAACCCTGCTTAACCATTTAAAAAAGACACACACGATCACGCATTCAGACAGACAGACAGATAGATAGACACACACACACACACACACACGGGTAAGAATTACACCCTTTCAGCATTGATACAACTGTAAGACTCACGGCGGTAAATTGCTCGATGTACAGTTGTACCACCATGACCTTGGGTCAGTGTGAACTAGTAAAGCTACAGTTTCCTTAGCCAGAGATAGATGTGCTCTGACTTCCTCTGTACAGCAGAAGCTCTCTCCCTGAAAAGCATCATGCAGTGTTCCCCTCTCTATGTCCTAAACGTCCCGCTGGTTCCTACTTGTTCCCAGTCTCTTATTAGTGCATGTCCTCTGGTGGGCAGGGAAGGGAGGAGATTATCATTTCAAATGGGGTCAGCTTTGAAGACTTGTGGGGGCCCCCTCCACGAGCACACACACACATGCATATGCACATACACACGCAGACACAAGCTTGAATGAATGAATGAACACTCACACGTACATACAGCACACGGACACACACACACACACACCAGACACACATCAAATAGCGTAAACCCCCTTTCAACTAAACCCCTACGGGGCCCTGTATGAGTCCAATACTTTACCAGAATAGTGAAAGGACAAATCCAATGCTATATCAGCCTTTCTGTAATTAACTGACTGCCTGGATTATGCCAGGCAGTAAATTATGGATTATGGATTATACTAGGCAGTCAATTAATTACAGAAAGGCTGATATAACATTGGACAATCCACCTGCTTTGACATGATGACAATCCACCTGCTTTGAAATGATATTTCACATAGTCAAATAAAATAATTTGATGAAGTCAAACCAAATCCTACTGGTGGAGACCTTGAAAGGAACCAGAATGTAGACAGGGAGAGACAGGCATAGCGTAGCAGTAGTAGTTATCTGGGGTAGGCAGGATGGTGGAAGTTTTACCTTCAAAAAAGGCTGATGTAGCCCTGGAGCCATGTGCAATACCCTACGTTGGTAAGTACCTTTACTGCCAATGGTAAGCACCCACACAACCAGGGTTGTGTTCATCCAGGCTGCATCACATCTGGCCGTGATTGGGAGTCCCATAGGGCGGCGCACAATTGTCCCAGCGTTGCCTGGGTTTGGCCCGGGGTAGGCCGTCATTGTAAAAAAGAGTTTGTTCTTAACTGACTTGCCTAGTTAAATAAAGGTTCAATTTAAATTCATTAGGCACCAAATGTCAGAAAACAGACTGAAACAGGGAGAGGGACTCCCTAGAGTTGTCCAATAAGAAACGCTCATCTTTGAAATCAGCAAAGCAATTTAAAACATTTTTAATTGTGTGTCCTAATGAACATGACCCAGGGCTCAACAGAGGATTGTGGACACTGGACAGCATAGTAGTACAGCATCTGCTTCAACTTATTTATTGTTAACTTGCCAAATCAGCAACATTGTTGAATGACATTTTTTTCCACTTTAGCAGACACCCTTATCCAGAGTAACTTACGGGAGCAATTAGTGTTAAGTGCCTTGCTCAAGGGCACATCGGCTGATTTTTCACCTAGTCGGCTCGGGGATTCAAACCATCGATCTTTCGATTACTGGCCCAACGCTCGACTGCTAGGCTACCTGCCACCCAGGCTTAAACATTAGGATGGAACTGAATAGATTTCTGTTAGAAATGACCACGGAAAAGTAACTTGGCTAATTTGGGGGACAGTTCCACCACCTACAAATTTGATCTAAATGTAACCCTTGCCCACAACCACCATTGTTTGACAATGGTGGGCTAGTTGGCACTGCCTTTACAGGGCACAGGAAGAGAATTTCCATTCATGCCCATCTGAACCAAGGCACCCAGGGTGTGGTTTTGGGCACCTATAGGGTGGGGTTGACCATGGCAGACAGACCTCCCACTCTGTTCCTGGCTACCCAGGGAATACAGTAGTACCATAGCTATAGAGTTGCGTTAGGAAAACTGCCGGAGGACCACCCATTATAAATAGCCTGTATCCCACATTATGCCGACGCCACAAATGTTAACCTACTTGCAAATCTGCCACATGAACTGCATGATTATTTTCTGACATGAAGTATGGGGTTGAAAACTGAGAGATCCCTGAAAGCAATGTTAAGTCATTACAAGTACAAGTGCAGCTGTTTGCAATTTGCCTAATGATTTCAAGATAACGTTGGTTATTTACTTTAATACAAATGTGACAGTTTTGTGAAAGGATGCACCCACAAGCAGGGGCGTCATGAACCCATTATTTTAGACGGGGAACGAAGTACGTGAGGATGGATGGGGGTGGTTTAAGAATTTTTTCAGACACCTGAAACAGCTTTTTCCTGCTGCCTAGAGCCATAATCATTATGCCTAATTCTATGTAAAAAAATATATATAAGTATATTTTTCTGTATAGGTTATCTAAGCATACCTCTTGAGCGGCAGAACGACAGATTTGTACCCTGTCAGCTAGGGGATTTGAACTTGCAACCTTTCAGTTACTAGTCCAACGCTCTAGCCACTAGGTTACCTTTAGCTAATGCTAAGCTATTTGCTGGCTATGTGTGGCGCCATATTTTTTGACATTATACAATGCATTCTGGTTGTCATGTAAGCGTCTGTCAAACCAAAGACGTTATAACAAGAGATAGTTTACTCGACTGACTTATGGTGCTTTCAAGACAACTGGGAACTCTGAAAAAGACTAGGTCAAACTATGACGTCAGTGATCTAAAGGTAGGAAAGTCAGAGCTCTAGAAAGAGGTCTGAGTTCCCGAGTTGGAATTCCGAGCTGGATGACGAAATTTAAATTTAAAAAATCCCATTCGGAGCTTGTTTTTTCCCCCGAGTTCCCAGTTGTCTTGAACGCACTGAAGTCGGAGATTTCCAAGTTCCCAGTTGTTTTGAACACGGCATCAGATTGTAACGTTGGTACCTGGGGCGGCAGGTTGGGCCAGTAACCGAAAGGTTGCTGGATCGAATCCCCCGAGCTGAAAAGGTGAAAATCTGTCATTCTGCCCCTGAGCAAGGCAGTTAAACCACTGTTCCCCGGGCGCCGTGGATGTCAATTAAGGCAGCCCCCCGCACCTCTCAGATTCAGAGGGGTTGGGTTAAATGCGGAAGACACATTTCAGTTGAAGGCATTCAGTTGTACAACTGACTGGGTATCCCCCTTTCCCTACCTCAGGGTTGCCAGCTCAGAGCCCCCTTTCCAGGGGTTTTATTTTTATTTAGCGTATAAACTTCTCCTGTATTTGCCCCCCATTTATTGGTAAATCCCCCATCATAGTAATACTTCCTGCATCATATCCCCCCACGATACCTTTCCCCATTTCTACAACCCTTGGAATTAAAACCCCCCCAATAATGAAATTAACCCCACTAATAGTTTATCCCTGTTTAGCTTTCACGCTACAGTTAGGCTAGGCAGTAGGCTTGTAATTTGGTGTGATGATCTGTGAGTTAATTTGATTTGCTTTGTGAAAATAGGTAAATTACTTGTATACATTGTAACAAGTACATGGAAGATTTGTAATATGCTGAAAAGTGGCTAAACTAAGTTAATATTTTTCAGGCAATGGACGCAGCCATCTTTGGCTTTGTTTATTTGCCTCTCATAATGAATGGAATTCTGGGACAAGGGAGTTAATCACCAAGTCAAACATAAACTTGGCTGACAATCATGAAGAATTTAGCTGCTGTTAGCTTAGCTGACACGCATCTCTTTTCTAAACAATATTATATTTCTCCCTTTCTCCAGAGATGTGGTTCATTGTAAACAAGTCTAGAGCTGTTAGGTCGCTAAATTATGTTACGTTTTTTTGTCAGCGCAACCTGTTATTTAGGCTGGTTTATGAATTGAGTTTAGCTGTGGATGTGTTCCGTGTGATGATTGGATGATGAAGTTCGCATTTATCTTTTACAAAAAAAGGTGAAATTGAGGAATAAAGTTGTGAAGACCTTTATTTCCCATCAGTGTGAAACATTGTTTAGATGCTTTTCAGACAACAATGCTGTTTGTTGCATCATACTTTCTGTTGCTATTGCTCCAATCACATATTTGTGATCATACGCTGTAGAGATCACGCAACAATGATCACAAATACGTGATTGTACGCATTAAAGGGTTAACTAAAAAAGGATATTATGTTGTGATCTTGCAATAGCCCTCTTTGGCTTTAAATATAATGTAGTCATAAGTATAAAGCTTGTATGGATTTCAACCCCAACAACACATGTTTATGTCATCGTTACCAAGCAACTGCATAACAGTTCAAAAAAAGACTGACTACCACCACCGATTTCTGTATGCTAGCTATGCTAACCAGCTTCTACAAACAGGAGTTAGCATTAGCAGTCTCTTCTAACCCTGAAAAGAGACTTCTACATATATTGCAACAAAAACAGCCAAATATATCCAAACAGGACTTAATTAAACATATTGTGGGCCTGTTAAATTACATAAATCATAACAGCTTTGACAAATATCCACTTTGATAGATAAGATTTGTTGAATGTGCGCCAATCTGGTCAATGCAACGTCTGTTTTCCACTGATTCCTTTTGGTCAGGGAGACATTGCAATGGCAGGTGAGGCCTAATCCTGATTTTACTTATGCAGGAAAATAAAAGTAAGGCATGTGTTATACCAGCAATTATGTAATATAATTATTGTCAACCTAAAATATAGTCATATAATTATAAATACAGTTTATATCAGTTTTATACCAATTTCCTGTATAAATAGCCTCTAAAATATAGGTAAACAGAATGTCTTAAATTGTGTTTTCTTGTAAAGCAGTGTGCTATTATATGATACAATATTAGTACTGGTTGCATTTAGAACTTGTCTAAGTCCTATCAACTGATTCCAGCCAGTGTATGGCGGAGGATTGACTGCGTTGTTTGAATGGAATGTTGGCATACAGTTAATTTGACAAATTAATGATTTAATCATTCCTCTAAAACTGTCTGGCTAGCTAACAAACATACAGTGCAGATAAATTATTCAAATTCATAATTTTACATTTGACCAACTACCTGACCAAAATAGCTGCCCTTTCATCCCATCATAATTAGGTGCATGTCCATTCTAGTATTCTAATTCCTAATTCTATTGTCACAACCACAAACTGTCAACTCTATCTGGCTGACATATTAAGACAGAAAATGAATTTTTGATCAAATATGTTACATTTAATTAGGTTTTACAATCATAAAGCAACTGGGGAGAAAACTAAATTGCTACTGTGTATAGCAATTGAATGAAGATGTTCGTTGTTTTTAACTCCGTAAAAAACTCCATCCGATTTGTGTCTAAAGTCAACTCTGTCAGAGTGCTGACCGTTCTAATCGAATGGTTATGTTTTTATTGGGGATCTCCAAAACAATAATTGTGTATATTTTAAATATATTTCTGTTTTGAGTAACACCCTTATTTACACAATTTAAAATACAGAACGTCTTTCAAGAACCCCTGAGTTATAGCCCTAATATGTAAATTACGCGTGTGGACCACAAGAGGTCAATTACCATGTAATAAATGCCGATAACGTTCTAATCACGAATGTTACACTGATCAATTATTATTGGTTTGATTACTGATTTTACCTCATTTTCGGGTGCGTTAATACATAGCCTACTGGAAGCCCATCAATGTAACGTTAATCTCAGAACAGCGTAAATTGCAGATCCATTTTTTTAATCAACGTCTTCTCCCTTCTGTAATTTCAGCCTACTGTATTGTTATTTGTGAAATAGTATGCACGAATTGTGGACACCGTAGAAATGTGTGTGCCAGTTATTAATGGTTAGCCAGCTAAAGAAATTATTGAACTAACGTTACAACACAACCCCAAAAACGCGTGGCTCCAAGCATGTATGGGAAGGCAGGGATGGGATATAGATAACGGTAGCAAGCTATGTTGTTTGTGAGAATACAGACATAACGGTCCTGCCAGCCTACTACATGAAAAGACCTGGGCTATGAACCGGTTTACCAAATATACATGTCTTTCACATTGAGATCGCTAACGTTAATTCGCCAAATGCTTACCTAAATGTTTAAGAGGGTCGATAGTCTTTGATTCGGACGTCCCGGCTCCATTCTTCACGGGTTTCTTGCCGTTGCCTAGCATGATCAAAGACGCTGCCGCTTTGAGCTCTCCCTCTTTCTGGTTATCCCTAGCTAGCTAACGTTAGTTAGTTAGCTAGCTATATACGCCTATTGTTTAACGAGTTCAGCTTTTCAAGGCCGCCGAAAGATTATAGCACAGTTTACTGTTTTTGATTTTAGACTGCATCAAGTTCTTGCTAGAACATGCAGGCTAGTTCGTAACTGAGCTAGCTAGCTTTCTCCAAGACTGCAGCGCCTCATGATTTTATTCCTTTGGAGCAAAAGCGAGACTGAACAGCCAGCCCATCTTTGATTATGTCATGCCACACGGATTGGAGGCAAACTGGGGTGTAATCATTAGTCTAAACCGTTGCAACGTTTTGCAACGCCAAACGAGGGTTTCTATTGGAAACATTCGGGTATGCCCCTCCCCGTTTCGTTCCGTTTGCTTCCGTTTAAGAAACGTTTTGCAACAGATTTGGCGTAATGAATAGGCACCTGAACAAGCGCACGAGAACGTTAACTAATTATTATATCCTGAGATCAGATGCTAACTATGCCCAATGCATCTTGAATTCACATTTATTAAAATAAACGAAAAAAAGAAAACACAATATTTAACAGTAATATTTATCTGTAATAAGGAAACTATTGAAATTATAGGCTCTGTTGCCCTTGTGCTTGAATACCTCCTGGAAAAATATGTTTTTAGTATGCATGGGTTAGATTGTCACAGTCAGAAAATCTTGAAGAACTGTGTCAAAACATTAACCTTTTTACTTTGGCTTTTCAAACCACACCCTGTGACATGCACAGTGGAGGGCTTGTTCATATAATGAACAAACATATAAACGCAAAATGTAACAATTTCAATGATTTTACTGAGTTACAGTTCATATAAAGAAACCAGTCAATTGATATAAATTAATTAGGCCCTAATCAATGGTTTTCACATGACTGGGCAGGGGCGTAGCCATGGGTGGTCCTGGGAGCGCATGGGCCCACCCACTGGGAAGCCAGGCCCAGCCAATCAGAATCAGTTTTTCCCAACTAAAGGGCTTTATTACAGACAGAAATACTCCTCAATTTCATTAAATTATCTGGCAACAGCTCTGGTGGGCATTCCTGCAGGCAGCATGCCAATTGCATGCTCCCCAAAACTTGTTACATTTGTGTTATTGTGTTGTGTGAGAAAACTGCACATTTTAGAGTGGCCTTTTATTGTCCCCAGCACAAGGTGTGCCTGTGTAATGATCATGTTGTTTAATCACCTTCTTGATATGCCATACCGGTCAGGTGGATGGGTTACCTTGGCAGCAGGTAGCCCAGTGGTTAGAGTGTTGGACTCGTAACTGAAAGGTTGCAAGATAGAATGCCTGAGCTGACAAGGTAAAAATCTGTCGCTCTGCCCTTGAACAAGGCAGTTAACCCACTGTTCCTAAGCCGTCATTGAAAATAAGATTTTGTTCTTAACTGACTTGCCTAGTTAAATAAAGGTTTTAAAAAAGAGAGAATTCTCACTAACAGGGATGAGCAATACATTTTAGAGAAATAAGCCTTTTGTGAGTATGGAACATTTCTGGGATCTTTTGTTTCAGCTCATCAAACATGGGACCAACACTTTACATGTTGTGTTTATAGTATTGTTCAGTATAGGTTAGAATGGATAGGCGTAATCCTGGAAAAATATTGCCCCCTAGCCCTGGCTAGATAGAAATTGCAGTTGTAGACACATTAATATTTTTTTTAGAGCATGTGATTTTTTGGCAATAGAAGCGCTCGTTTGTGCCACTGACATAATACGTGCTTATATATATATATATATATATATATATATATATATATATATATATATATATATATACCTTCATTTACAGTTTTCTGACAAATACATGTATATGACAATAGCCCTTCTAAATACTGTAAAATAATAATAGCTTGCTAAAATTGACAAAAAAAATGGTGCTGCAACGTATTATTGTATTTGCTTATATAGTGTGCACTGTGCATGAACATTATTAACACTGAACCAATCAAGAAATGTATTTATTATTTTACACCGACAGGCACATCGCGCAAATCATTTTGGAGAGGGCGTGGCCACATGTTGTCATGTGACCCAACGCGGAAGACCACTCTGCAACTGTACGAAGTAAAGGATTTTGATGGTCTCGACAAACAACTTTATTAATTCGTTTAACTCAAATAATACACTTATCATCTGCAACATTAGCTTTGCATATCTGTAATTTGGGCGTTTTGAATGTTCTTGAAAACCTGCCATCTCATATTTGTCAACAACGTTTTTACAAGCGTGTTCAGTGCTGCTGTGATTTGAGCAGAGATTCGGAGGCACAAACTAGAAAAGGCAAGTGGACTAACCGGTCGGTACTCAATCTTGTTGGCGACTCAATACTTATCAATGTTGTTTGTTATTGTGTTTGAACCAGCAGCAGGCTTGCTAACTTACCATATCAGTCGTTATGTCATCGAATTATGTGCCTTTCCAGCTCGTTTCAGTCCTATTGATTCGTCGTTGGTTTGAGTTGGCGAAGGACATCGTAGCAGTCCCTTGTCGCTGTCCCGGTTGGATGCCACAGGGCTGTGCCCTCATAGAGAGACGGCAGTTTGCAATGCCAGTTCCGGTTATGGCAGAGTCGGTGGACCACCAGAAACGCTTCCAGGCCGCTGTCGACGTCATTCAAAACCTTCCCAAAAGTGGTGGGCGACTAGTATACAGGGACATAACCTATATCTATTTAATACCTATGATATCATATAGCAGAATTGGCAGTGTATAGGCATATAATTAGTTGTTGTGTTTTGTAAACAAAGCTCAATTTGAGTGCTTAGCTGAAAGCTCATTAGGCCCAACCAGTGATATTATTGATCAGCTACTCAGCTACTCTTTTGCACAATGCTTACCTCCATGTAGGTCAACCAAAGTGTAATAGACACTGTATAACAACTGAGTAACTCTTGCAGGTGCCTACCGGCCCCCCTATGAAGTGATGCTGCGGTTCTACTGCCTGTACAAGCAGGCGGTGTGTGGACCCTGCACAGTGTCTCGACCAGGCTTCTGGGACCCAGTCGGTCGCTATAAATGGTGAGTGTGTGTCTGCACAAGTGGATATGAGAGGCTGTATATGTGTGTCTGCGTGGGTGAATGTACATATTTAGTAGGTGACAATGTAGGAGTGTAATCTGATCCAAGATCTGTGGTTAGGGACAATTTCTACCTTGAGCCAAACTAGTTGAGTTTTTCAGTTGGCAGGCGCCTCCACACCAGGCGTGGTTTTGGCTCATTAACGTTTGAACTGGCACGACAACTGCTGACACTTGTCACAATCCCTTACTATTCACTGTTACTTCTCAAGTGCACGTGTGCTGCTGTTGTACAGCATGGAGTTATTCCCTCTCTTAACGGTGATTGTTCCTTACCAAACTAACACCTCACTCGTAGTCCATTGGGTGGTGCTCTTTTTCAAATGATATACTAACGGTGGTACGAAGATGGTACAGAGAGATGTTCGCTAGAGAACACTGTTTTGGTGTCGTTTTGTGTCCATAGGGATGCCTGGAGTCGATTAGGGGAGATGAGCAGTGAGAGTGCCATGGTGGCGTACGTGGATGAGATGAAGAAAGTGGCACAAGAGGTACAGCTGAGAAGTCCTACTCCTTCATGCACATCCAAATAAACATATGTGCTTCTCTACCTTTTCTTTTATACCAGGAACAGCTAACATTAAAGCTAGCACTCTAGAACCGTCTAAATCAGTGCCGGCTAAACATCAGAGGGACTGGTCAGCAACATACACAGGGGCCAGTGTTGGTCCGTGGGCCATCATATTGTATGTGTTTAGACTGAAGGTAGACAGCGTTTTGACGTTGCCACGAGCATCACCTCAGATATTGAGATGATCAATGCAAGACTGTGACCTCACACGGTCGCACAGAGTCTCTGCGCATGTGCGCTGCGCTCACGCTGCTACAACGTAGTAGCTACGGGACCAAAACTGCAAAGAAGTTTAGCCCCGCGCTTCAACACTCTTAAGTTGTTGCAGAAATCGACACGAAATTGCTGTTTACCGCGTGCATCGCCGAGTCTACTTTTGAATATAAACATGCACACCACAACCACCCTGTATCTTCTTTTGGGGAGGGGAATAAAAGCCTTGGGGCCCGTAATCACAAAACATCTCAAAGTATGATTGTTAATTTCTAGGATCATGTCACCCTCCCGTCCCGTCAATGTAATCATATTCATTATGATGTATCGAAAAGAGAACATGTATTGTAGTTGAGCAGTCCTGCCAGATCTGAGATATGAACCCTAAACCCTGTTTAGTTAACCAATTCCTCCTGCATACTGTACATCATATAACAATGAATTGTTATGTTATAGCATATACATGCAATTACATAAAGAGCCCCAACTGAGAGAAAGAATGTCTCCTGTGTAGGTGATTGACACAATGCCCATCAATGAGAAGACTGCATCACTGTTCCACCACTTTGAGCCCCTTTACGTGGTCATCCACGACATGCCCCGGCCACCAGACAAGCTGCTGCATCTGAGAGAAGGTCAGTGGACTACTGGACTTTAGACCACAATCTGAATTGTTGGTGTTGAAAGAAAACATTCCCTGCATGTTATCTGAGCATCCGTCATATAAGGTCACAATATGCTCAAATGGACTTTGAATTACTGTGTGTGCTTGCGTAGACTTTAAGGGCATTGACAAGGCAGCCAGTCCAAAGGAGGTTGAACAAGAGAGGGCTATCCAAGACGAACGTGTCCCAGATAAGGACCCTGCACTAGATGAAGAGCCTGCCCTGGAGCAGGTGCCTGTCCCAGGAGAAGAACCCGTCAAAGAGGAGGTACCTACTCTGGGAGAGGTGGCCCTCGCAGAGAAGGTGCCCGTCCCAGAAGAGGTGCCCAGTCAGACACAACAACAACCAGTCACCTTCACCAGTGAACCTCCGGGTAAGAGTCATGCTCACCTCTCTCTGTTTCAAGAAACTAAATCCTGCCAGGCTGGAGGGTAGCTACAGTATGTGCACACCCAGGCAAGAAAATACTGTCACTCCATAGAACCCATACCAGATGGATGGATGGATAGGCAAATGGATATTTACCCACTTGTAGCTAACTTGATGCATTTTCTATTCAACACAACTGACTTTCTCCTAACCATACTGTTGATATGTCTCACAATGGTTACACAGGGCCAAATGTACAAGTCTTCCTCTTTCCAGAGCCTGTTCCTGAGCTTGGTCTGTCTGAGGCCATGGGGTCGTCTGAGGTGTTGTTGTTGACCAGCGACTCAGAGAGTGAGATCTTCATTGACTCTGTGGATTCTGTGGAAAAGCTGGACAATATCAAGGTACCGTAGGGCCTGAAATAATGGGACTTTACAAGCATGCGAGTTTAATCTAAGTTGTTGTTCTCTGGGTCCTTTATAAGTGGATCCAAATTTGTAAGTCGCTCTGGATAAGAGCGTCTGCTAAATGACTTAAATGTAAAATGTAATAAAGGACCGTATTCTGTATGTGTGTGTTTGTTTGTTTATACACAGGTTGTCCCCAAGTCAAACGGCCTCCATAACGGCCATGCTTACTCAGAGCCCTCCTCAGTCCAAGCCAATCACACAGAGACGGTCTGCCAGGCAACGCAGGTGGGGGCGGGGCAAGGTGGAGAGGGGGCGGGGGATGGAGGGGGACCGCCCATGAGGAGGAGTCGGGATGCAGGAAGAGACGGGATGAGGGACCACGGATGGAGAGAACGTGAGTTAAAGGCTCTTTCTCTCATTTTCCTAAAATATCTGTCCTCTCCTTGCCTTTTCGCCTTCATTGCACTGATCTAAAAAAGTGGAACAGGTGAAAGCCAGCTTAATAGTGAGTCCACCATATTATTTTCATTTTAAGTATTTTTCAATCTGTGCAGATAAAGCGGAGGTGGGATACAGAATTCTATGTAATTGTGTTAGAGCCAGAGAGAGTGTGTGAATGAACGTGTGTGTTTGCAAGTATTCCTGTTGTGTGTGAAGTGCATGTGGCATATATGCCAATTACACATATGCACTATGCCTAGGTGGTGTTCCCCAGGGCAGCCCCAGGCGGGCGGGGAGAGAGGCCCTGGGGGCAGGGGGAGGGGCTGGCCGAGGGGGAGGAGACGGCTCAGAGGGAGGGGCTGAGAGGCTGCAGGACATCCAGGTGCAGCAGCAGATCCTGCTGGCCCTACGGAGGCTCAGGGAGGACATGCAGAGCGTCATGGAGAGACTGGAGGCAGTGGAGAGACTAGCCGCAGCACAGGTAGGTATGATTTGATGTATCCATAGAGTTGAATAGAGAGCATGGAGATGAAACATTTTAGTAATTTAGCAGACACTTTTATCCAGAGTGATTTACAGTTAGTGCATTCATCTTAAAGAGGAATTGAAACACCCCTAAATTACCAATTTCTTGCAATTATTATTCATAGTAAGGCATAAAGATTCATGAATGAAAGACGTTTTAACTAGAGGTTTAGTACAATGTACTTCTTAATGGACCTAAACTGGCTAATCATTTATATCTATTTTTTCTTGGTCCTGTGCATTTCTAAATCAAACAAAAACACGTGTGAGCATCCTCAAAAGTGTTCTTATTATTTTAGAAGCAATAGTGTATTGTGCAAGGCTGCCAATATATTAGAGTGCAACTATAGCCTAGCTTTTCACAAGAGTAGAGGATGAGCTAAAAGTCAAGTGGAGGTGTGTAAATGCGCAGGACAATAGTGAAGACTAGAGATCATGTACCTATACTGAACAAAAATATAAACGCAACAATTTCAAAGAGTTACCGTTCCTATAAGGAAATCAGTCAATTCATTAGACCCTAATCTATGGATTTCACATGAATGGGAATGCAGATATGTATCTGTTGGTTCCAGATACCTTTAAAAAAAAGAAAGTAGGTGTGGATCAGAACCAGTCAGTATCTGATGTGACCACCATTTGCCTCATGCAGCGCGACATCTCCTTTGCATAGAGTTGATCAGGCTGTTAATTGTGGCATGTGGAATGTTGTCCTACTACTTTTCAATGGCTGTGCGAAGTTACTGGATATTGGCGGGAACTGGAACACGCTGTCGTACACGTTGATCCAGAGCATTCCAAACATGCTCAATGGGTAACGTCTGCTGAGTATGAAGGGGCCATGGAAGAACAGATATTTTCAGCTTCCAGGAATTGTGTACAGATCCTTGCGACATGGGGCCGTGTATTATCATGCTGAAACATGAGGTGATGGCGGGGGATGAATGGCGTGACAATGGGCTTCAGGATCTGGTCACGGTATTTTTGTGCATAAAAAATGCCATAGATAAAATGCAATTGTGTTCATTGTCCGTAGCTTATGCCTGCCCATACCATAACCCCACCGCCACCATGGGGCTCTCTATTCACAATGTTGACAACAGCAAACTGCTCGCCCACACGACGCTATACACGTGGTCTGCGGTTGTGAGGCCAGTTGAAAGTACTGCCAAATTCTCTAAAACCACATTGGAGGCAGCTTATTGTAGAGAAATTGAAATGTTATTCTCTGGCAACAGCTCTGGTGGACATTCCTGCAGTCAGCATGACTATTGCACAATTCCTCAAAATTTAAGGCATCTGTGACATTGTACTGTCTGACAAAACTGCACATTTTAGAGTAGCCTTTTATTGTCCCCAACACAAGATACTACTGTGTAATGATATTGCTGTTTAATCACCTTCTTGATATGACACACCTGTCAGATTGATGGATTATCTTGGCAAAAGAGAAATGCTTAGTGTAGTTAAAAGCTCATTCTTAACCTTCATGTCTTGGCTAAATAGTATTATTGCAATATTATTATTATTGCGTGTAATTTCTATGTTCCAAATGGTTGTCAATTTCATCTTCACACTATATCGCACAAGCTGTACCACTCTCACTTTCATACTATTCCCCCCTTCAATCTTTCCCCAGAAATGTATTTGATATTATGCCTTTGCATTATCATAATATATATATATATATATATATATATATATATACTGCTAAAAAAAATAAAGGGAACACTAAAATAACACATCCTAGATCTGAATGAATTAAATATACTTATTTTTTCTTTACATAGTTGAATGTGCTGCAAACAAAATCACACAAATTATCAATGGAAATCAACTTTATCAACCCACGGAGGTCTGGATTTGGAGTCACACTCAAAATTAAAGTGGAAAACCACACTACAGGCTGATCCAACTTTGATGTAATGTCCTTAAAACAAGTCAAAATGAGTCTCAGTAGTGTGTGTGGCCTCCACGTGCCTGTATGACCTCCCTACAACGCCTTGGCATGCTCCTGATGAGGTGGCGGATGGTTTCCTGAGGGATCTCCTCCCAGACCTGGACTAAAGCATCTGCCAACTCCTGGACAGTCTGGTGCAACAGTCTGTGGTGGATGGAGCGAGACATGATGTCCCAGATGTGCTCAATTGGATTCAGGTCTGGGGAACGGGCGGGCCAGTCCATAGCCTCAATGTTTTCCTCTTGCAGGAACCGCTGACACACACCAGCCACATGAGGTCTAACATTGTCTTGCATTAGGAGGAACCCAGGGCCAACCGCACCAGCATATGGTCTCACAAGGGGTCTGAGGATCTCATCTCGGTACCTAATGGCAGTCAGGCTACCTCTGGTGAGCACATGGAGGGCTGTGCGGCCCCCCAAAGAAATGCCACCCAACACCATGGCTGACCCACCGCCAAACCGGTCATGCTGGAGGATGTTGCAGGCAGCAGAATGTTCTCCACGGCGTCTCCTGACTCTGTCACGTCTGTCACATGTGCTCAGTGTGAACCTGCTTTCATCTGTGAAGAGCACAGGGCGCCAGTGGCGAATTTACCAATCTTGGTGTTCTCTGGCAAATGCCAAACGTCCTGCACAGTGTTTGGCTGTAAGCACAACCCCCACCTGTGGACGTCGGGCCCTCATACCACCCTCATGGAGTCTGTTTCTGACCGTTTGAGCAGACACATGCACATTTGTGGCCTGCTGAAGATCGTTTTGCAGGGCTCTGGCAGTGCTCCTCCTGCTCCTCCTTGCACAAAGGTGGAGGTAGCGGTCCTGCTGCTGGGTTGTTGCCCTCCTACGGCCTCCTCCACGTCTCCTGATGTACTGGCCTGTCTCCTGGTAGCGCCTCCATGCTCTGGACATTACGCTGACAGACACAGCAAACCTTCTTGCCACAGCTCGCATTGATGTGCCATCCTGGATGAGCTGCACTACCTGAGCCACTTGTGTGGGTTGTAGACTCCGTCTCATGCTACCACTAGAGTGAAAGCACCGCCAGCATTCAAAAATGACCAAAATATCAGCCAGGAAGCATAGGAACTGAGAAGTGGTCTGTGGTCCCCACCTGCAGAACCACTCCTTTATTGGGGGTGTCTTTCTAATTGACTATAATTTCCACCTGTTGTCTATTCCATTTGCACAACAGCATGTGAAATTTATTGTCAATTAGTGTTTCTTGCTAAGTGGACAGTTTGATTTCACAGAAGTGTGATTGCCTTGGAGTTACATTGTGTTGTTTAAGTGTTCCCTTTATTTTTTTGAGCAGTGTATATTATTATTATATTTTTTACAAATTTGATTAATTTATTTATGATATTTTGCTAGTTCTTTTTAAAACAGAATACAGGCTAGCTGGACCTACTGCAGCGAATTTGTAATTTGAGATGACGGGGACACAGCCCTTACCCCCGAGGTGCCTTATTGCTATTATAACTGGTTACCAATGTAATTGGAGCAGTAAAAATAAGTTGTTGTACCTGTGGTATACGGTTTGATATACCATGGTTGTCAGCCAATCAGGACTCGAACCACACAGTTTATAATCCAAAATATAGCCTAATGCATCTACCCACAGGCCTGGCCTGTATAGTCAAAATTTTGCATCGGCTATGGGTCTAGGCTACTGTTTACAATTTACACGGTGCAGATAGGCACATTTGCAGGCCAGTCGTATGGCATATTTTGTCAGGATGTATTAGCGTTAGTCATCGGAAATATGGGCTTCTCCTGATATACTGAGAATGCGCTGCCTGTTTTGGATCATCATTCTCCCATGTTGTCCTATAATTAATGTGGCCATCAGTATGCTTGAAGATATGGAGACCTGAACACTATTGAAAAATTGGAATAAATCCAAAACTGAGGCTTAAATGCAAAAATAGAGCTGTTTTATTGGAGCAATATGCTCACAGGCCCAGTTATTCAGGTAAAGCTTACCGCGTGTGCTGCTGCCCTCCATCCACAGGCAAGATGGTAGTAACTAGTTACTTCACCAACTGTAGCTACTGTACTTTGACATGTTCTTTCTTATACGTTCTAGACCTTGGTCAAATACAAATTTATTCAAATGTATGTTGAATACCTTCATATATTTAAAGGTATTGGAGTATATTTGTGTATTCACCAATGTATCCCACCACCAGGCCCAGAATTCAGACTGGAGACCATGTCTTCAGTGTGCTGCCTCAGCTGCCCAATCAGAGGTAAGAGTGTGGGGTTATCTGAAAATTCAATGTGCATCTATTTATCTTTGTCTATCTAGCTTTTGGCAATATGCTCATTGTGGTTTGTACAGCTACAGTCGTGTGGTCAAAAACTCAGGTCCTGGAGAGCTACTGTAAAGGGTGTGCAGGGTTTTTCCCCCAGGCCCAGCACTGTTTGTAACTTATTTTGTACATAATGTTGCTGCTACCATTTCTTATGACCGAAAAGACATTCTGGAAATCAGAACAGTGATTACTCACCTTGAACTGTACGAAGAATTTCTCTTTAATGAGTCGGACAAGAGGGATTTACTCCAGACACCTGAACAGACCCTCATCCCCGTCATTCGCAGGAGAACGAGACGAAAAAGATATCGCGGAAGGAGATCAGATCCGCCGACGAGTGGCTAATCTGCCGTCGCCATCGATACTATTGGCCAACGTACAATCACTGGATAATAAATTGGACAAACTAAAAGCATGTATATCCTACCAACAGGTACAGCAATTTCTTATGTTTCATTGAGTCGTGGCTGAACGACTACATGAATAACATATAGCTGGCGGGTTATACACTGTATAGGCAGGATAGAACAGCAGCCTCTGGTTAGACAAGGGGAGGGGGTCTATGTATATTTTTAAACAACAGCTGGTGCACGATATATAAGGAAGTCTCGAGGTTTTGCTCGCCTGAGGTAGAGTACCTCATGATAAGCTGTAGACCATACTATCTACCTACAGTTTATCTGTATTTTTTGTACCTGTCAACATACCACCACAGTCCGATGCTAGCACTAAGGCCGCACCCATTGAGTTGTATACCGCCATAGGCAAACAGGAAAACGCTCATCCAAAGGCAGCGCGCCTAGTGGCCAGGGACTTTAAAGCAGGGAAACTTAAACCCGTTTGACCAAATTTCTACCAGCATGTTAAATGTGCAACCAGAGGGAAAAAACTCTCGACCACTTTACTCCACACACAGAGGCACTTTCAAACCTCTCCCTCGCCCTCCATTTGGCAAATCTGACCATAATTATATCCTGTTTCCTGCTTACAAGCAAAATTTAAAGCACCAGTCTAAAAAAAGTGGTCAGATGAAGCAGATGCTATGCTACAGGACTGTTTTGCTAGCACAGACTAGAATAAGTTCCGGTATTCTTCCGATGGCTTCATCAATAAGTGCATCGATAACGTCGTCCCCACAGTGACTGTACGTACATACTAGGGATGCACGATATATCGGTGAGCATATCGGAATCAGACGATACTAGCTAATAATGTCGGTATCGGCCCGATGTCTAGTTTAACACTGATGTGCAAAACCAACGTCAAAGCTGACGTGCATACCTATATAACGTGAGTACAGCGCTACACAGAATAAAGACAGAAAAATACTAAGCACACATTTCCAACAACTAAACAAGTTCAAGTCGATTAGTCATTTGAAAGAGTAAGAACATTTCAGGAAGACAACTCAAAGGCGAAATCCATTAACGCCAAGATAATGGAATTCATTGCCCCTGACAATCAACCGTCCTCTGTCGTGGATGCTGTTGGCTTTCACCGACTGGTCGAGCCCCGGTACACACTATTTTTAAGATGTTACCCCACTGGAGTTACACAGTATTGTTGAAACACACATCTTTGAGCTATGTGCTATGTGCATCGCAGCTATTAGCTTCACGACTGACATTTGGACTACCGATGTCAGCCCCGTGAGCATGCTGAGTCTGACAGCACAGTGGGTCGACGAGGATTTCGTACTGAGGAAAGCCGTATTGCAAGCTTAAGAATGTGCTGGTTCTCATACCGCTGCTGCCATTTCAATGGCATTTGAGAACATGTTTGAAACTTGGAAACATGAACACACTCCTAGCACCATTCGAACAACTGACTTGAGAAATAAGCTAATCAACTGCATCTGCAGCAGACATTATACCCCCTTGAAACACCTTCTCAACAAAACTGCTGACACAGACTGTGGGGTTAACTTACAAAAGTACTCAAAGCTGTGGACAAGTAATTTGGTGGTATTCTCTCTGAGCCTCTTCACTGTGTCACCACCATGCTCGATGCTAGGTACAAGGACCGCTACTTCGATGCAGACAAAAAACTGAGTTTACGTAAATTGTTACATACACAGCTGGACAAGGTGGAAACGGACACAGTGACAGTGCGCACCGGGGAAGACAAACAGAGCTGAAACTGGTTGAGAATTAAATGAATGAACAACGAAACAGCACAGCAAGTAAGTGAAAGAAATAGGTTTGGGGACATATGTAAATGGCAACAAAATAACGTTTTGGTCTGTGTGGTGTGTGTAACCTTAATTTAACTAAGCAAGTCCGTTAAGAACAAATTCTTATTTACAATGACGGCCAAACCCGGATGAGCGCACTATTTAACTGTATCAGAATGCTTTAAAGGTTAACCGAAAGTTATCGGTATCGTTTTTTTGGCAAGGAAAATATCGGATATTGGTATCGGCCAAAAATGTCATATCGGTGCATCCCTAGTACACACCCCAACCAGAAGCCATGGATTACAGGCAACATCCACACTGAGCTAAAGGGTAGGGCTACCACTTTCAAGGAGCGGGACTCTAACCCGGAAGCTTATAAGAAATCTCACCTCCAACGAACCATCAACCGCGTCAATACAGGACTATGATCGAATTATACTACACCAGCTCTGAAGCTCGTCGGATGTGGCAGGGCTTGCAAACTATTGCAGACTACAAAGTGACACGAGCCTACCAGACGAGCTAAATTACTTCTATGCTCGCTTTGAGACTAGTGACACTGAACATGCATGAGAGCATCAGCTGTTCCGGACGACTGTGTGATCACGCTCTCCGCAGCCGATGTATCTTAACTGCATTGTTGGTTTAGGGCTTGTACGTAAATATTTCATTCTATCTATACCTGTTGTATTCGGGCGCATGTGACAAATACAATTTGAACACACTTGGTTCAACTAACCAAGACAGATTGGGCATGTTAATACTTGGTTGGAACAAAAGCCGACACATCCTCTACATCAGTTATGAATTAATTCCTTATTAGAATATTGTACGTTTTAAGGTTTGTCACCCTAAATGTCCCATATGTTCTTCTCAGGAGGAGAGTTGGTGGCCGTTCCCTGAAGTATCAGGACGGACGATGCTGCTTCTGCTGCTGTGGCCCCTGGTGGCTCAGGGCATAGTCTTTCTATTGCGGAAGGGCCAAAAGAAGGCCCGTATCTCTACTTGAAGCCAACGGACCACAAAGTAGTCCCATATCCCCCCCTTAGGAATCCATTGGAGGAAGAAGTATTTCTTTTTTATTTCAATAGGACTCTATGGGACAACGGAGGTCGTTAGCAGATCTGTTTTTGGTGTCTTGCAAACTCCTATGGTCATTGGTGTGACAATGACCATAGGAGACAGCACAAACATATATGGGACAATGGAGGTTGTGTATTTCCACATGAATCCACTGGAAGAAGTTGTTGGCAGTCCTATAGGACATTATTGGAGGAGAAAGTCTCTCACTCTCTTCAGTACTGTTATGTACATTGCTCAAGTATTGGGAGAAACGTGAACATGTTTAAATGAAAAATGTATCACATGCTGTGCTGTTCTTTTAACCTTCAGGTTGAAGGACCTGGTCCCGTATTCACAAAGAGTACTGACATAAGATCAGTTTGCCTTTTAGATCATAGTGGAAGGAGGTCATCATAATGATTTGAGATCAGACGCTGCTATTCTTGAGACACTTTGAATACGGGACCCTGATCCACTTCTATTCCTTGTCCCCTCAATAACACTAATAAATCATGATTTAATTTATAGCTATTTCATCTTAAATCACAGAATTGTTTTCAAATAAATAATTGGGATGAATAAGCACTTTTCCCAGATTATATTTGATCCAATGATTTCAGTGGGACACAGAATTGGAAATGAGTGCACTGGCAATTGCTCCAGAATGTACACAAGAGATAGACAATGTTCAGTTGATATGTAAGGAGAAATTATTCTACTTAGTCAATGGTTGAAAGATAATAATTTTTCAAGCTATTGTTATATGAACAGCCTTTGTTGGGTTAATGATTTCAAATAAATATGGTCGGAAAATGTGAATTCTTACAGTTGTGTGCCTTGCGAAAGTATTCGGCCGCCGTGAACTTTGCGACCTTTTGCCACATTTCAAATATATAAAACTGTATTTTTTTGTGAAGAATCAACAACAAGTGGGACACAATCATGAAGAGGAATGACATTTATTGGATATTTCAAACTTTTTTAACAAATCAAAAACTGAAAAATTGGGCGTGCAAAATTATTCAGCCCCCTTAAGTTAATACTTTGTAGCGCCACCTTTTGCTGCGATTACAGCTGTAAGTCGCTTGGGGTATGTCTCTATCAGTTTTGCACATCGAGAGACTGAACATTTTTCCCATTCCTCCTTGCAAAACAGCTCAAGCTCAGTGAGGTTGGATGGAGAGCATTTGTGAACAGCAGTTTTCAGTTCTTTCCACAGATTCTCGATTGGATTCAGGTCTGGACTTTGACTTGGCCATTCTAACACCTGGATATGTTTATTTTTTAACCATTCCATTGTAGATTTTGCTTTATGTTTTGGATCATTGTCTTGTTGGAAGACAAATCTCCGTCCCAGTCTCAGGTCTTTTCTTCCAGAGTGGTCCTGTATTTGGCTCCATCCATCTTCCCATCAATTTTAACCATCTTCCCTGTCCCTGCTGAAGAAAAGCAGGCCCAAACCATGATGCTGCCACCACCATGTTTGACAGTGGGGATGGTGTGTTCAGGGTGATGAGCTGTGTTGCTTTTACGCCAAACATAACGTTTTGCATTGTTGCCAAAAAGTTCAATTTTGGTTTCATCTGACCAGAGCACCTTCTTCCACATGTTTGGTGTGTCTCCCAGGTGGCTTGTGGCAAACTTTAAACAACACTTTTTATGGATATCTTTAAGAAATGGCTTTCTTCTTGCCACTCTTCCATAAAGGCCAGATTTGTGCAATATACGACTGATTTTTGTCCTATGGACATAGTCTCCCACCTCAGCTGTAGATCTCTGCAGTTCATCCAGTGATCATGGGCCTCTTGGCTGCATCTCTGATCAGTCTTCTCCTTGTATGAGCTGAAATTTTAGAGGGACGGCCAGGTCTTGGTAGATTTGCAGTGGTCTGATACTCCTTCCATTTCAATATTATCGCTTGCACAGTGCTCCTTGGGATGTTTAAAGCTTGGGAAATCTTTTTGTATCCAAATCCGGCTTTAAACTTCTTCACAACAGTATCTCTGACCTGCCTGGTGTGTTCCTTGTTCTTCATGATGCTCTCTGCGCTTTTAACGGACCTCTGAGACTATCACAGTGCAGGTGCATTTATACGGAGACTTGATTACACACAGGTGGATTGTATTTATCATCAATAGTCATTTAGGTCAACATTGGATCATTCAGAGATCCTCACTGAACTTCTGGAGAGAGTTTGCTGCACTGAAAGTAAAGGGGCCCAATTTTTCAGTTTTTGATTTGTTAAAAAAGTTTTAAATATCCAATAAATGTCGTTCCACTTCATGATTGTGACGCACTTGTTGTTGATTCTTCACAAAAAATACAGTTTTATATGCTTTATGTTTGAAGCCTGAAATGTGGCAAAAGGTCGCAAAGTTCAAGGGGGCCGAATACTTTCGCAAGGCACTGTATATAGAAGAAGCGGACTCATTTTGAAATGCGGAATGCGGATAGAAAGACACTTTCTAACTGCAGGTGTTGCCAACGACTAAGAATGACATGACATTGGGGGGTTCTTTATATCTAATGGAAGATGCCAGTCTTTGACCAAAGAATCAATAAAGTCACCTGCAAATTTCAAAACAAATAATTTAATATATTATGTATAATATATACACAGGTTAACTTAACAAGCTTTGTACAACTGTTACAAAATTGGTCCACGCACAATCACCCACGGACATACAGTACATGCACATGGGCACACACAGACAGACAGGGACAGATTGAGTCGTATAGCTATGGAAGAGACCATGGAGTGGGTAGCTAGGAGGACATTGGTTGGCAGTGCAGTTTGGTTAATCTTCATCTCCACGTTGGTTTTCAGACCCAGTTTATAACTATGGTTCATAATGATCAGTACATGAAAGAAGAAACAGGAAAAATATCTAAAATGCAAAATGAAAACCTTAAAACAGTTAAGACTCCAGGGTTCTTTAGATCATGGGAGAAATTTTTCGGAGGAGGACCGAGGTATCTCCAAACCACCACTTCATCAACTGCTCAAAATGAAAATGCTGTCTCTGTAATACTGATAACAACCGGAGCAACTCTTGGCATGTGTAAGTGCTTCTCAACTCTTTTTATCATGCCTTTCTTGGCTTCCCAGTATCCATATGATTGAATGGCCCCAATCGTCAAAATGAGTTTGGCATGACTTAAATTAGCTGCCATAGACACCTTTTTCCTGCAATGGAGGACTGAAGAGGTCTGGCTCCTCCACATGCACAGGCAGATACAATAGGCTTGTGTTAAAACACGTAGGCTTTGCATATGTAAGATCCCCCATATTTGGAACATGCGTTATCATATTCAATTGTCCAAGGAAGCTTTGGCACAGTGGCCCACATGGGTTTAGAGTTCCAGAGGAGTAAAACGTATTCCAATGCATGTATTTTGCCCTGAGGGATCCATGTCTTTCCCTGTTGATCCACAGTGGGGCTTTGGAAGAGCTTAGTAAAGGGCAGGGAGGGCAGTACTAGTCTATGGAGAAGATGCTAACAAGTTAACTAGATGCTAACACATTGCCTAAGCTGGTCCTTAAATAACATTTGCCACTATTGTGCCATCCCAAACCATAAAACTGGAAAGAGAACCAAACTTGTACAGCTGGGACAGCATAATAGTATGAAAAAGTGGGTGCTGTTGGGGTTTAAAGTCGACAGTGTAGGCTTATGCTGGGATTCAAAACAATTTCAGGGTATAGGCATTGCGGCTTTTAAAGGCAATTTTCCTGCGTTCCCGGAGATCCCATTCATGGTAAACGCTGCATATGTCAGTTTATTATAATTTTTTACCCCTTTTTTCTCCCTAATTTTTGTGGAATCCAATTGGTAATTACAGTCTTGTCCCATCGCTGCAACTCCCATATGGACTCGGGAGAGGTGAAGGTCGAGAGCCATGCGTCCTCCGAAACACAACCCAGCCAAGCCGCACTGCTTCTTGACACAATGCCCACTTTACCCGGAAGCCAGCCGCACCAATGTGTTGGAGGAAACACTGTACACCTGGCAACCGAGCACGATGAGATAAGAACATCCCTGCCGGCCACATCCTCCCCTAACCCGGACGAAGCAGGGCCAATTGTGCGCTTCCACATTGCTCTCCCAGTCGCGTCCGGCTGCAACAGAGCCTGTACTCAAACCAGGATCTCTAGTGGCACAACTAGCACTGCGATGCAGGGCCTTAGACCACTGAGCTACTCAGGAGGCCCTGGAAACTGCCTTTAAAAGCTTCAATGCCTATAACCCGCAATCGGATTAAATCCCGGCCTTAGACTATGACCCTTGAGACTGCTTATGTATGGCATTACGCTTTGAACCTGTCGATACTCGCAATGGAGAGTGTGTTTGTGTAATATGTGTGTAAAGGGCAGTACTTTCGAGTGGGCATCTACAATGAATCACTAACTGAACACTATGAAGTTTCCTTAGCGAAGTTAGACCACAACCGTGTGGCGGCGCCAGGCTTTCCGCTTGTCTCGAGGCTCCAGGGCCGACCTCCGCTTGACAACAGTAGAACCAAGGGAGCCCTGATCTGTCCATGAAGGGGAAAAGGAGGAGGAAGGGAGAGGGGGAGAGAAAGAGACTGGAGATGGGGCTAGAGCAGAGGCTAGGTGTGAACTCCTTTGAACTTTGAGGAATGCGTCAACACACCCCTGAGGAACACCAACTGAACTGCTGCAGTGACGTTGCACTTCTGTTGTGGCTCTTACCACCTTCACGCTATCTCCCTGTCTCCCAACTCCCCCCTCGCCCTCCCCCTTACCCATCACCATATCCAAATTCATTGACTGGGGCCTTGCCCTTCCTCCCCTTGTCTTCCTATATTGCACTGGCAGTGGCTGCTGTTCCAACTGGGGCTGTTGTGTTTTCTGGGTGTTATAAGGTTGGATAGAGGCGGGCTGTCTGGAGGGGGAGAGCCAGGAGGGGACAGCGGAGCGTCCTCGGGCCAGGCCGGGGAGCTTCGAATGTGGGGAGACTGAGGGCTCTACTGGGGGGCTAGGGCTGGTGGTGGTGGGTTGGTAGTGTGTGTAGAGGAAGCTGTTAGGATGACGTTTGGGGGATGCCATCCCTTTATCTTTTGCCCATGCACTCCCTTCTTTCTTCCCTTCTCCCTCCTTCTCTCTTCCTCTGTCAGACTGCTGTTTTGCCTTTATCCTCTTCCTACACTCCTCTTCTCCCTTTTCCTCCACTTCCTCAGTTCCATTAGGGGCGCATCCTTTTCCAACCCCATCCTCCTCATCTTCCTTGGCTCCTCCCCCTACCCGGTAGTGGCTGGCTTTGATTGGCTCATGTTCGGAGTCTTCGTCGGTGCTGCTGCTCAGGGGGCGGGAGATGGGGCGTATCTTGCGTTTCCGGGTGACTGCGGAGATGATTGACAACGGGAGGAAGTCCCTGGCACTCAGGTCCTTCTTGGAACCCCATGTGCACTAAAACACAGATCCAGGATCAGTCAGAGGTTCAGTGGTTACTATGGTTTATGCTCTGTACAATGGAACCAGTGAAATAGTCCCAAAAGTGCAAACCCGGGCTAAAACGCATTTAACCCAGGTCTGGATGACAATTACAGTGCATTCGGAAAGTATTCAGATCCCTTGACTTTTTCCATATTTTGTTATGTTACAGCCTTATTCTAAACACACAATACCCCATAATGACAAATCAAAAACTGTTTTTTAGATTTTTTTTTGCAAAAAACTGAAATGTCACATTTACATAAGTATTAAGACCCTTTACTCAGTACTTTGTTGAAGCACCTTTGGCAATGAGTACAGCCTCAAATCTTCTTGGGTATGACACTACAAGCTTGGCACACCTGAATTTGGGGAGTTTCTCCCATTCTTCTCTGCAGATCTTCTCAAGCTCTGTCAGGTTGGATGGGGTGCGTTGCTGCACGGCTATTTTCAGGTCTCTAGAGATGTTTGATCGGGTTCAAGTCTGGACTCTGGCTGGGCCACTCAAGAACATTCAGAGACTTGTCCTGAAGCCACTCCTGCATTGTCTTGGCTGTGTGCTTAGTGTCGTTGTCCTGTTGGAAGGTGAACCTTCGCCACAGTCTGAGGTCCTAAGTGCTCTGGAGCAGGTTTTCATCAAGGATCTCTCTGTACTTTGCTCCTTTCATCTTTCCCTTGATCCTGACTAGTCTCCCAGTCTCTGCCGCTCGAAAACATCCCCACAGCATGATGCTGCCACCACCATGCTTCACCGTAGGGATGGTGCCAGGTTTCCTCCAGACCTGACGCTTTGCATTCAGGCCAAAGACTTCAATCTTAGTTTCATCATACCCGAGAATCTTGTTTCTCATGGTCTGAAAGTCCTTTAGGTGCCTTTTGGGAAACTCCAAGCTTGCTCTCGTGCCTTTTACTGAGGAGTGGCTTCCATCTGGCCACTCTACCATAAAGGCCTGATTGGTAGAGTGTTGCAGAGATGGTTGTCCTTCTGGAAGGTTTTTCCATCTCCACAGAGGAACTCTGGAGCTCTGTCAGAATGACCATCAGGTTCTTGGTCACCTGCCTGACCAAGGCCCTTGTCCCATTTTGGCTGGGCGGCCAGCTCTAGGAAGAGTCTTGGTGGTTCCAAACTTCTTCCATTTAAGAATAATGGAGACCACTGTGTTCTTGGGGACCTTCGATGCTACAGAAATGTTTTGGTATCCTTCCCCAGATCTGTGCCTCAACACAATCCTGTCTCGGAGGTCTACAGGCAATTCCTTCGACCTCATGGCTTGGGTTTTGCTCTGACATGCACTGTCAACTGTGGGACCTTGTATAGACAGGTGTGTGTCTTTCCAAATCATGTCCAATCAATTGAATGTACCACAGGTGGACTCCAATTAAGTTGTAGAAACATCTCAAGGATGATCAATGGAAACAGGATGCACCTGAGCTCAATTTCTGCATAGCATTTTGTGACATCGACTGATCTAAAAAGGGGTTTATAAATACATTTGATTGAATTTCGAGTTTCATAGCAAAGGGTCTGAATACTTAAGGTATCCATTTGTATTGTTTTTATATAAATTTGCTAAGATTTCTAAAAACTTGTTTTTGCTTTGTCATTATGGGGTATTGTGTGTAGATTGATAAGTGAAAAAAAAATATTTAATCAATTTTAGAATAAGGCTATAACCTAACAAAATGTGGAAAAAGTCTTCTTGAATGCACTGTATATCAAATTATGTTCAGAGTAATGCATTGCTTACCTTATCCTTAGTTGAGTCGCTGGTGGTGGAATCTGAATAAGATGAAGGTTAGGGTCACGTAAGTGAAGTAGCATGGTGGTCTTGGGCAGTCACAGCACATTAGATATCCCAGCACAATATTCATGACATCACTCCCAGAGAGAGAAATGGAGATATAGATATTTGTGGATAGACTTTCAAACCAAGGTTACACGAACAGAATGTCACAGACACATACACTCTCTCACATACGAGGTACGCACACACACACTACATTGGAGGTAGAGTCCTGCTCCTACCGAAGAGGTTGATCCACAGGCTCAGCTAGGAGGATATGGGGGCAGAAAGGTCCAGAAAGAGAGAGAAAGTGGGAAACACAGTAAGTATACAGTAGGCCTACACAGGCTGAAACCAAGCCAAACATAGTAGGATAGTAAAGCACAGCCAGAGACTGCAAATGCCAAGAGAAAAGAGCAAAGTCCACTGAATTTCAGAGACGACATCTTCATTGAAATGCATGGTGTGAAACAAGTTAATTGTGGTTTTAGGGAATGTTACAGTAAGGGAACTGTATAAAAGATCATGCTCAAATTAAGTCCCCAACCCAGTGTTAGGTGCCCCGCATTAGTGGTGGATGAGCTGAGGTGAGTTCTGCAATCCTCCTCCATACAATGTAAAGCATTTAGAACATAAAAATGCAGAAAAACAGACTTACAGAATTAAATCATTATATTTCTATAGACACACAGAAGAGGAGCTCTTCTTTGGTTATAGTTGTATCCTATGAGGTGTTCTTTAATCATGGGACGAAATACTATAGAACAAACAGAAGTTCATGCGGGACAGTGAGCAATGCTGAGAAGCCTTTGTGCAAAAACTGTCCAGAAGTAATCAAGGCAATCTCATGTAGTGGAAAAATTCCAATGCCTTTCTTTTTCACGGCTTATGCATAGCAAGAGTAACAATTAAAAATATATATAGAAAATGCACGGACAAGTTGCGGCTACAAAGTCCAATGTGACACAATCAGAGTGACAAAAACATTTCACTAAATGAGAGTGCCTTGATTACTTCTGGACATTAGTTTAGCAAAAAGGCTTTTTCTGCATTTTTCACTATCTAGCATCAACTTCTGTTTGTTCTAATTCTATTTCTATGATTTCATGTCCCCTCACCTGAAGCCTCACTTCCAGGCAGCCCTGTTCTCCCGATGTTGGAGAGCAGGTGATCGATGTTGGGGACCGGTTGCATATCCCTCTTAATATCCACAGGTGCCTGCAGACACACAGCAACACAGACATTCAAGTGAAAAAGACAGGAAGAAAGACATGACCACAGACATAACGACAGCCGTAAAGACTGATTTAACAGATAGACAGATGGATATATGGACAGACACAACAACACAGACAAATATAGTTCCGTGGTTGCCATGGACCCGAGATAGAGTTGTAATTTTTTTTTTTTTGACTAGAGAGAGTTGTAAATGTGTTTTTGACAGCACTTTTTGTTTTTACATACAGTACCAATCAAAAGTTTGGACACACCTACTCATTCAAAGGTTTTGCTTTATTTTTACTATTTTCTACATTGTAGAATAATAATGAAGACATCAAAACTATGTAATAACACATATGGAATCATGTAGTAACCAAAAAAGTGTTAAACAAATCAAAATATATTTTATATTTGAGATTCTTCTAGGCATTCTCTCAACCAGCTTCACCTGGAATGCTTTTCCAACCGTCTTGAAGGAGTTCCCACATATGCTGAGCACTTGTTGGCTGCTTTTCCTTCACTCTGCTGTCCTACTCATCCCAAACCATCTCAATTGGGTTGAGGTCAGGTGATTGTGGAGACCAGACAATTTGATGCAGCACTCCATCACTCTCCTTCTTGGAGAGTGATGGAGAGTGACTTTGTCTCTGGCCTAACATACCTCTAACAACACCTAAGCCAATATATCGTTGTCGCCCGCCCCCCGTCCCGTCCCCCCACTCAAGCCTGTCTCAGAGCATCCGAGGAGCTAAGAAAAGCGTGGTGGAGGAAAGTGCTGAGAGTGGATAGTGAAGTGGATACTGTTGTAGGCTTTTTCCTATGTGCAGCCCAGCGGAGTTGGTGGGGTGCACATAGTTGGATGAGACCTGGACAAGCCAGCCGCTGTTGAAGACCATTGTCCGGGCCAAGACCTACATGTACTTTTGTTATTAAGCGTCTTTGAGATTACCTGTACAATGAAAAGCACTATATAAAATAAATATATTATTATTATTTTTATTATAAACCGTAAACAGACGGATGGATACAGTAAGGCCGAAAAAGAAGACCACATTATTAATAAATACTTTTTCTTTAGGTTGTCGTTATGGAATTTCTTGCCCATTCACATACCTTTTCATCATTATCCACCTCTCCATCACTGAAGAACCAGTCGTGCTGAAAAATAGAGAAAGAAAAAGGAGTGTCATTACAATGTAACACTGTAACAATAGGGCGCCAGGTAGCCTAGTGGTTAAGAGCATTGGGCCAGTAACCGAAAAGTCGCTGGTTCAAAACCCTAAGCGGAGTAAGTGAAAAATCTGTCGATGTTCCCTTCTTCGGCATAATGTGAGATACAGGCTATTTATAATGGGTGGTCCTCCGGCAGTTTTCCTAACGCAACTCTATAGCTATGGTACTACTGTATTCCCTGGGTAGCCAGGAACAGAGTGGGAGGTCTGTCTGCCATGGTCAACCCCACCCTATAGGTGCCCAAAACCACACCCAGAGTGCCTTGGTTCAGATGGGCATGAATAGAGATTCTCCTCCTGTGCCCTGTAAAGGCAGTGCCAACTAGCCCACCATTGTGGGCAAGGGTTACATTTAGATTAAATTTGTTGGTGGTGGAACTGTCCCCCAAATTAGCCAAGTTACTTTTCCGTGATCATTTCTAACAGAAATCTATTCAGTTCCTTCCTAATGTATAAGCCTGGGCGGCAGGTAGCCTAGCGGTCAAGAGCGTTGGGCCAGTAATCGAAAGGTTGATGGTTTGAATCCTTGAGTCGACTAGGTGAAAAATCAGTCAATGTGCCCTTGAGCAAGGCACTTAACCCTAATTGCTCCGGTAAGTCGCTCTGGATATGAGTGTCTGCTAAATGACTAAAAATGTAAATGTACAAAATCACTGATAGGAGACCCTTGGAATGATGCCTGGGTCTGATGATCACTAGCTGACCACTGAGTAATCAAATGGTGAACAACTGCAGTTCTTACATGCAGGATGAGCGTCTCGATGATCTTGTAGCGGTCGGGCATGTGGGTGACCATGTCGGTCATGTTGTCCTCTGAGGTACGCACCAGAGTGGGACCAAACACTAGAGCCAGGTTCCTGGGCTCCATCTAGAGAGAGGGATTAATGAGGGAAAGTGAATAGTGTGGTGGGGGGGGGCAGAATGTTTGAAGGATGAAGAGAGAAAAAGTAACATGTTGAGGAAGAGGGAAGAGATGCAGACAGGTGCAGTAGTAAGGATATAAATAGAGTGAGCGAGAAAACAAAAAATATACAGATGACAAGAGGGGTAAGGGAGATATACAGTGTTATAATTGTAAAGTCAACTAATGTAGATATGATGAAATTACCATATTGAAAGAGCAGACCAGAGACCAGTTCTTACCTTGTTCTTGTCGGCGTGATCCGCCACTGTCTTCAGATGACAGACCAGGAACTTTAGAGTGTGGTGATAGTGGTCTGGAAGATCATGGATCTTAGAGAGAGAGAGAGAGAAAGAAGGGGGGGTGAAGAATATTCAAAAGGAGGGAGAATAGAGAGATGGATGCAGGGAGAAAGAGAGACAGAGGAATAGAGGGACGGAGAGACAGATAATGGAGACAGAACGAGAGAGAGGGTCAAATAATGTAAGCCCAAATTAAAGTATATACTTTTCAGCCACATACCAGTTTCTTCATGCTCTTCAGCCTGTTCCCTGAGTCCTCTAGCCGGTTGGCATCAATAAAGTCATTATACTTGTCTGCAGACAGAAGGTGTAGTGAGTAGGGGTAAAACACACACACACACACACACACACACACACACACACACACACACACACACACACACACACACACACACACACACACACACACACACACACACACACACACACACACACACACACACACACACACACACACACACACACACACGCGCACACACACACACACACACACACACACAGAGAACAAACACAGTCATCAAAGCAGTCATACAGTCACACACGCATTAAGTTTGGACTCACCATCAGTGAACAGGGGTTCTGGGAGTTTCCTAAAGAAGGACTTGAGGAGACTGCTGATCACATTCAGGTCCTGCCACCTCTGTGGACACGAGAATAACAAGTCTTATAGTTTTCCTGTCTTTTTTCTTTACCTGTCAATCAACTTGTCATTCTGTGCTCTTGAACTCGTCTCAACACGTGTAAATTAGATCTTCAAAATTAAGTCCTTGTATGTTGGTGACCTCCACCAAAACATCACCTAGGTGATGATGTTTAGTGAGGCTGGACCAATCTTTTCTGTCCATGTATGAAGGGATCGGGTTACCCATCGTTCCCTTTGCTATGCCTACGTTAACTTTTATCGGTGCTGAGCGTGCCCTGCTCATGTTCAGCAATGATATGCTTGAAGGAAGATATCTGCGCATCATGAGGTCTGACCCTGACCCTATCTTGAGGAAGAGTGGGGTGGGAAACATCATCAAGAACCTGGACAAAAAGTCCATTGGAAATAAGAATTTGTATGAGACCTCAGCATTTGGAGACATCTACTCTAGCCAGGTAGTTTGTGACGAGAATGGGAAATCCAAGGGGCTATGGTTATATCCAGTACGAGACCCAGGAGACTGCTGTTGCTTGGATGACCAAAAAGAGCAAAAGGCCAGATGAACTTGGAGCCAAGACCAGAGTTCAAGAACGTGTTTGTCAACAACCTTGGCAGAGACATGAATGATGAGAGGCTGATTGAGCTTTTTGAAAAACATGGACCAACCGTGAGTGTCAAGTTTATGATGATAGCGGGAAGTCGATGGCGTTCGAGAGGCATGAGGATACACAGAGAGCTGTGAATGAGATGAACAGAAAGGAGCTGAATGGGAGGAGGATCTATGTGGGCTGCACCCAGAAGAAAGCATTGTGCCAGACTGTGCTGAAGTTTGGGCAAATGAATCCTGACCCAAAAGGCCAGATACAGAGGTATCAACCTCTTTGTAAAGAACCTGGATGATGCCTTTGATGATAACATTTTAAGGAAGGAGTTTTCTGCATTCAGAACAAGGTAATGACAGAGGGCGGACGCAGCAAAGGCTTTGTGTCCCTTTCTTCCCCCGAGAAGGCCACCTAGGCTGTGACGGAGATGAATGGCTGTATCGTGTGCACCAAACCGCTCTGGCCTCGCCTCAGAGCAAGGCACATCGCCACAATACCTGGCCACCAGGTGCAAGCAGAGGATGGTCAGTGCCATGGCCCTGCCTAACCCCAAATTCAACCCCCGCCAGCCTCCCATTCCACAGGGAAATCATATATCCATGGTGGTGTTCGCCTTAGCAATTTCACTAGTATAAAGACCTCCTTCATTCCTGCCATTATTGAAAGAGATTGTGATACCTCGCATCTCAAAATAGGGCTACTTAATGTTAGATCCCTCACTTCCAAGGCAGTTATAGTCAATGAACTAATCACTGATCATAATCTTGATGTGATTGGACTGACTGAAACATGGCTTAAGCCTGATGAATTTACTGTGTTAAATGAGGCCTCACCTCCTGGCTACACTAGTGACCATATCCCCTGCGCATCCCTCAAAGGCGGAGGTGTTGCTAACATTTATGATACCAAATTTCAATTTACAAAAAAAAAACAGACGTTTTCGTCTTTTGAGCTTCTAGTCATGATATCTATGCAGCCTACTCAATCACTTTTTATAGCTACTGTTTACAGGCCTCACTGAGTTCCCTGAATTCCTAATCGGACCTTGTAGACATAGCAGATAATATTCTAATTTTTGGTGACTCAATATTCACATTGAAAAGTCCACAGACCCACTCCAAAGGCTTTCAGAGCCATCATCGACTCAGTGGATTTTGACCTACTCACTGCCACAGTCATACTCTGGTCCTAGTTTTGTCACATGGAATAAATGTTGTAGATCTTAATGTTTTTCCTCATAATCCTGGACTATCGGACCACCATTTCATTACATTTGCAATTGCAACAAATAATCTGCTCAGACCCCAACCAAGGAACATCAAAAGTCATGCTATAAATTCTCACATAACCCAAAGATTCCTTGATGCCCTTCCAGACTCCCTCTGTCTACCCAAGGACGTCAGAGGACAAAAATCAGTTAACCACCTAACTGACAAACTCAATTTAACCTTGCACAATACCCTAGATGCAGTCGCACCCCTAAAAACAAAAAACATTTGTCATAAGAAAGTAGCTCCCTGGTATATAGAAAATACCCAAGCTCTGAAGCAAGCTTCCAGAAAATTGGAACGGAAATGGCGCCACAACAAACTGGAAGTCTTCCGACTAGCTTGGAAAGACGGCACCGTGCAGTATCGAAGAGCCCTCACTGCTGCTCGATCATCCTATTTTTCCAACTTAATTGAGAAAATAAGAGCAATCCAAAATGTATTTTTGATACTGTCGCGAAGCTAACTAAAAAGCAGCATTCACCAAGTGAGGATGGCTTTCACTTCAGCAGTAATAAATTCATTAACTTCTTTGAGGAAAAGATCATGATCATTAGAAAGCAAATTACGGACTCCTCTTTAAATCTGCATATTCCTCCAACGCTCAGTTGTCCTGAGTCTGTACAACTCTGCCAGGACCTAGGATCAAGGGAGACACTGAAGTGTTTTAGTACTATATCTCTTGACACAATGATGAAAATAATCAAATTCCATTTGACCGTTTAGTCACGGTAACTAGGCTTCTCCAAACTGATGCTGCTGATTGTCATTAGTAGCCTACCAAACCTGCTAACTGCCTGGTACTCAGTACTCTATTGTCCCTATAATCACACTGACACAAATTATTTAGTATATGTATGTGAAGACAAGATAAAATCAAGAATAGTCTGATAGGTGACAATATTAGCCTATAACTTGTGAATGATATATTATCACTTGTGAATGATGCCCAGCTTGTGTGCAGTAGGCAAGAAACAGGGCATGCATTTTTTTGCAACTTTTTCAAATCATAGTCACACACCTCATGTAGCCTTGCCCATAGGCCTATATGTTTTAATAAGGTTTGTATTACAGCTAAAGTGACCAAATAACTTTTAATTAAGCACATTAATCCACTTTACAACTGGTGTAGAGCCTAACTAGCGTACATAGGCGGCGCATGATTTTCAAGTTTGGGGAAGATAATTAGCCACTGCACCGGGTGGTGGCTAAGGGCGCTGTACTGCAGCGCCAGCTGTGCCACCAGAGACTCTAGGTTCGCGCCCAGGCTCTGTCGTAACCGGCCGCGACCGGGAGGTCCGTGGGGCGATGCACAATTGGCCTAGCGTTGGGGAGGGTTTGGCTGGTAGGGATATCCTTGTCTCATCACGCACCAGCGACTCCTGTGGCGGGCAGGGCGCAGTGCGCGCTAACCAAGGTTGCCAGGTGCACGGTGTTTCCGTGGAGCTACTAAACAATTGGATACCACGAAATTGGGGAGAAAAAGGGGTAAAAAAATAAATAAAAGATTTAAAAAATGCACCTTTTTATAAATGCATAATCGCATTTGTGGTCACTTTTGAGAATGGTGTTTTCCCACTAATTAATTGCACTTTTGAAAATTTGTGCTTATAGCTTATTGCCGAATGCACATTGCTGCGCTTTATAGCCTATTGCAGTGTGAGCATTGCTGAAAAATGTTGAACATTCGTGCTTATAGCCTATTGCCGAGTGCACATTGCTGCGCTTTATAGCCTATTGCAGTGTGAGCATTGCTGCGCTTATATGTGAAGAAATAGCCTAATAGCTTATCAACACTTTAAGCTAAACTTTCTGATCATTGCTTTTAAAATGTTTTTGATGCGAGTGGTAGTATTCATTTGGGATCTATTGCATCCCACAACTGTCCCAGACTGTGTTTGGAATATTTATTTCTCGCACAGTAGGACAAGTTGACCAATATAATAGCTCAAATGTTGTACAATGGGGGATAGTAGATTGACATATGCTAGTGCTTTTGCTGTTTGTTAGGCCTACTCATCTTGTTGGATGATTAAAATAAATTGTGGACAGTTCTTCTAACATCTTCAGTATGCGCCTCGAAATTCGATAAGAAAGACACACGGAGTTGTGTCCCGAATGTGTCTGTCTTCACTTGTAGCCTACTTTGTAGCTGAGATGCCTTGTGGGTGAGAGGTGATTCAAAGCACGCAGCCGGGAGAAGGGAATTATAAATTAAATTAAATTATAAATATAATATTCAGCCCAAGGGCACAACGGCCACAGGTCGCAAAAGGCATAGATTGTCAAATTGTGAATGAGAGACTGATGAAGTGTGTACGGCCTGCGCAAAAAAACAAAGCAATTATTGATCAGCCATATGGCATAGCGAGATCTGGGCCTAACATAAGGACAACTCAGAGTATGCTATTCTGTTCTTCTGAAATAGACAACATTTTCTTCACATCATGTTTCTTTAGAACTGTCTAAAATAAATAATGGATTTATTGTAATGGTGCAGGCTATATTCAATGGATTTACTAGACTTTTTAAAAGTAGATGTTTCAAAGGTCGGCATGTAGGCTATGGAAGCCAGGAGATGCTAAATGTTTATGCTAATTAATGGTCAATTACTTAACATAACTGCCAGTGAGACCGGCAGTTATTTGCTTGACAGTCACCGGCTGATTTTATGACCGCCACAGCCCTTGCCCAGACCAATTCACCTGCTTACTACTTCAGCAACCAACTGGCTCAGCTGATTCCCAGCCCTCACTGGGTGACCCAGGTGTCTGACATAATGCCCGCTCAGTGGATGGCCACCCAGGCCTTGGGCCAGCGATCACGTGCTGCCACTGCAGACGCAGCCACAGCCATGAGCAAGCCTCAGTAATAGAATCAAACAGCACCATAAAGTGTACTAGCAAGCAGTATGCTCATCATTCATCTGAGTGTGATTATACAATCTCTGTGCTCTTTTCATGTCTGCACAGTTTGATTGTTGATGTCTAGTAATTCCTATAGAGGGAGCACACAGCAAGCTTATCTTTCATTACAAATGTGACTGAAACAAGCGTTGTTGTCCTTGTAAGTCATTTTATATCCCCCCCTTTCAGGGACATAACATACGCAGCTGGCGACAGAGTAACTAAACACATACTGCCCATTCGAGTCTAGGAGCCAAACCAGGCTAAAAGCCGAACAGAAATCTGTCCAAACACTGGAGCTTGAAGCCAACAGAGTATCCTGGAGACTTCCTTCACCGAAGAAGAAATTATTTTACACTGAAAAGTACAAAACTCGGGGAACACTGCTGTGCAAACCCCCCTTTGGCTCCCTCTAAATGGAATTATATATTAATATAAAAGTACTTCTTAATTTGTTTTATTCATGATTGACTCTGCCGTGCCTAACTAAGGTTAGACCTTGATGATAAAACTACCAAAGTTAATTTTAGAAAATAGGGTAAAAAGCCAAATTTATTGTAAGTCTGGAAAAATAGGAATATTCAAAGTTTCCTTAGCCGTTTAATGTCCTCATGTCACATATTATATCTAATTTTGACTGAATTTCTCACTCTCTCCCCCTCTCTTTTTTATCTCTTACTCTGTCAGCCTTTCTCGGTATCACAAGCACACCTATAATCCACCTCCTTCTTACTCCCTCAGTCTCTCTTTCTAGTATGTTGTAACACACACACAACACACACACACACACACACACACACACACACACACACACACACACACACACACACACACACACACACACACACACACACACACACACACACACACACACACACACACACACACACACACACACACACACACACACACACACACACACACACACCTCCTCAGTAATGTTGATCTCCAGGCCCCTGTTGAGCTGCTCCTGCAGGTTGGACACCATGGCATTGTTGCCCGGCACCCTGTAGACGCCAGTGTACTCCAGACCCATGCTCTCCACCAGCCCACAGCACAGCTCCACAATCAGAGGGACAAACTGGGGGAGGGGGGAGAAAGAGAGAGTAGATGGAGGGGGAAAGAGAGAGAGCGAGAGAAAGAAACAAAGAGAAAGATTAAAGGGGTAGAGGAGGATTAGATCGAGGGGAGAGACGGAGACAGGAGTGTCAGAGAGAAGGATGTTAGTAATGAATACATTTCTATTTCATAGACAAATGAGAGGCAGAGCAAGAGAGCGAGAAAGGGATAGCAACACATTGCCAGATAATATGACAAAAGTAGCAATGGATACTGCCTGCATGGATAATGCATTATTGCGCTTTTCAGTTGGTCTTGAGATGTTTGCATGTCATGGGGTAACACACCCCATTCCCCGAAAATGTGAGACACTGAGAACACATTGAGAAGAGGGAAGAGCGATAGGGAATATGTCAATGGTGATCGAGGAACAGAGTAGATCGACAACTGACAAACCTTGTTGTTAACAGCAGGTTGACAGTCCTCAAGTCGCACTCCAAACACCTTGGGGCCTGTCTTCTTTGCTTTCTTCATGATGATACCCCATGGACCCTTGCTCTCATCTAAAACAGACAGACAGATAAACAGAAAGAGAACACAGACAATTTACAAAGCAGCCCTTAAGTACAGCAAACTCCTGAAAAAATGCAATGGCTTGGTACTGTCCTAAAATCATGCACTAAGCCAACATTTTGTAGCGGAAATTAAAAACAGTGTTTCTTATTGGACAAGTCCAGGTAGTCCCTCCAGGTTTCAGTCCGTTTTCTTCCGTTTGGTGCCTAATGAACCTTTACGCCATGCTTGTGCCATGGGACTGTGGCATGTGTGTCACTCACCCTTGCTGGAGGAGCGGTTCATGAAAGCGTTGTCTGTCTTGGCCAGGAGGAAGGGGGGCATCATGCGATGGGCCCTGGGAGAGGTGTCTGGTTTATTGCCTGTTGTACTGGATGGAGACAAAGAGAGGGCTGGAATATTGTACGTGTCACGCCCTGATCTGTTTCACCGGTCCTTGTGCTTGTCTCCACCCCCTCCAGGAGTCGCCCATCTTCCCCACTTATCCTCTGGGTATTTATATCTGTGTTTTCTGTCTGTCTGTGCCATTTTGTCTTGTTTACCAGCGTTTGTCCTGTCAGTTCCTGTCTATTCCCAGCCTCTATTTTTCTCATCCTCCTGATTTTTCACCCTTGCCTGTCCTGACCATGTACCCACCCGCCTGGCCACTCTGCCTGTCCCTGACCCTGAGCCTACCTGCACCTTTGCTCCAACTCTGGATTATCGACCCCTGCCTGCCTTGACCTGTCATTTGCCTGCCCCTGTAGTTAACATATAAACTGTATAAACATGGTTGCTTCTGCACTTGGGTCTTACCTTGATACCTGATAGTATGGGCATTTAGAAGAAAAACAAAAGGCCCATGAACATAACGACAAATGTAATGATGGTAAGATTTACTCTAGCGTTTGTGCCAAGAACCAAAAGGGAAAAATAAAGGTTGTAAGAGTGCATTGATATTTGGGAAAAGTAGTTTACATGGATTTAGTGTGTAAAACGCTTAGAATTAAGTGAGTGTGGTTAGGGGTGCGTAGCTTACGTTTGTTTCCTGTAGTCATTGAGCTTCTTGCTGATGAGCGCTTGTCTGGAAAAACCCAGCTCCTGAAACACAAGCAAAAGACAGTTTTGTATATTATGTTGATTACATGTTATGTTTACATTTTTTTTAAGCTATTCTGCCTAGTTCTGTTCCCCCCCTCATCTAAGATAATTTTGTTTCTATTGGTTTCAATTGTCAATTTGATGCCAGATGACCTGAATGTTGCTTTGGGGGCCCTAAACTTGGGGAAAGACTGGAGAGTGGGCCCTCCACAGAATTTAACAGAACAAAGTATAAGTATTATACTGTATCACTATGATGCACTCTTTTAAAACATTTTTTTAAACCAGTTAAATGATGCACTCTTCCTCAGTTTAATATAATCTTTGTTTCCACCTACCTCGTTGTCTGTCTTGCTGTTCTCTCTGATGACCCGGATCCAGCCCAGCATGTCATCCCTGTCCTCCGCCTGCAACAGGTACTCACAGAAGTCTTGAGTGGTCAGCCTCAGAGTGTGCTTACGCTTGGTTTCGCTATAGGCAATGTCAATCAGGCAGCCGCGGATGCTGATTGGAGGGTGCTCGTCCTCCCCGTGGCCAGGTCCCGCCCCCGCCCCGTGGAGGACCGCCTCCCGCTTGTCTTTGTAGAGCAAAAGGCAGTGGGAGCGCAGCACGGAGAAGACGTGCTTCCACGGACGCATGCCGCCGCCCACCTTCTGTGGTTGGTGGAGAGAGAGGGAGAGGGAGAGAGAGAGACAGACAGAGAGAGAGAGAGAGAGAGAGAGAGAGAGAGAGAGAGAGAGAGAGAGAGAGATTATATTTCTTTCATGTTTTTTCTGTGAGCGCAATATTTTACATAGTTTAGCGCAGAAAACGTGGTATTTAAATACAATAACCATAAACCATTGCGCGCCTATTTGTCCGGTCTGTGTGTGTTTCTTTTACGCCTGCTACATTAGGTTAGTGTGGGGCAGACACGGAGAGAGAGAAGAGACAGAAGAATGCGTGATCTGGAGGAAGAGAGCAGCTGCTTCGCTAGGTACAGTATCTCTACCTGAAAATACATGATCTAAGTGGTTGATAGTTGGTATTTAGCCTTATTTACTTTGAAGAACTACTAAAACAGTGATTTTGTCAGACCGCATAGGCAGCAGCTCTATAGAGATGAGATGATGACTTGGAAATGAAATAATAAAGTAATCAAATAAAACAAATGTAATATTCACAACTGAAATATTTTATTACGGTAAAGTAATGTGAATAAATTACGCTTAATAAGTGATAAGCAGTAATGGTCAGTCACTACCATCACAGGACTTTTAATTGAATGCATTGAATGGGAATCAATTGTTTGGTTCCCACAAGGATAGCAAAACAAAAGTGTGTGTGTGTGTATTACTTTTCCCTTCTCCGTGAGGATCTGTTTGTAGTGAAGCCAGCCGTCCTTGCGTACGTCACTGAAGGTGATGGTCCCCAGCTCGGAGGTGGAGTGACGTTTCGACCGCGCCTCCTCTGCAGCACGTAGACTCTCCAGAGACTGGAATACACAGCCAATCATACCACACAACCACAGCTCAGAGCCAATCAGATCACAAAATCAAGTACAGTTCTCATGTGATTGGTCCAAAGCTGACGCAGACAAAATAAAATATAATGATAAAATAAAAGATGAAACAGCGATTAGATAATATTCACCCCATCAGTGAAAAAGCTCTTGACCCTTTTTGGTAGTCTCCTGTGGAAAGATATTTGAGAATGTTGCATGACTGACCGCACAGAAAAACAAGATATATTCATATCTCCTGACCTTTTTTGACCTCTGCATATAGTCTTCAGACAACAAGGGGCCAAACTTACGAGAAGACACGGCCTTCCTCCCGGAAGGTGTTGAGGCCCTCGTCACATGACTTGGAGCGCTCCGTGGTAATGGCCAGCAGGTAGGAGGAACGGCGGCTTTTGATACTGCCTTCTCAGAAAGAAAGAAAAGAGAGGGACATGGTGAGAGAGAGATATGCAGACATGCAAAAAGAACACAGTGACGTGAGATAGCTCAAAATGGGAAGGCATTCTAGACATGTCAGAGAGAAGCAAACACAGAACACATTGAGCCTGGAAATAGAGATGGATGGGGGGGGGCAGTTGAAGGGGGTTTGAGGTTTAAGTACAATCTTCCTTGTTTTGACATGTGTACCTGTTTTTGCACTTACCCTGTATCGACTGACTGGGGATATCGACAACATTCGGTGTAGAAGTGAAAACAGGTCTACATGCCAAAACGTGGGAAATCGCTCTAAAGGAAGTGATGGCGGTATGGTGAGGAGAGGTGAGGTGAATTGGGGACACTCACTGCTGTCCTGGGAGCGGAGTTTGACGAGGGGGGGAGGTAGAGGAGGAGAGGGTGACAGGGGAGACAGTAGTGGAACTAGAGGTGAGGGCACAGGGCAAAGAGGACACAAGAGGGCACGGGGCACTGGAGGAGGACACCACGGAGCAGGCGGGCACGTGGCGGGCACGTAGGTCAGCGCTAGGGCTGATGGGGTCATCTGTGAGGGGTCAGGGGTTAGAGGTCAGAGGTTAGGAGTCATCGAGGAAGACGGTCATAATAGAAATAAGTATTATCTCCTATGTAAAATAGCATATTTCTACGGGAGAGTCAAAATGTACTAGTGAGTTACACCACTGGATAGACAGAGTCATGTTACAGACACACACCTCAGGGACATACATAGGTGTTACCACACAAGCACACTGAAGGTAATACGTGTGTGAAAATCTATATTTCTCTGGACACGGAAGACTTACACACATACACTGCACTAAAAGTTTCAAGTTACAAAGACATTTACTCAGTTATACACATATAACATATAACTTATGTACAGTATATGTGTATACACTGAGCGTACAAAACATTAAGAACACTTGCTCTTTCCATGATATAGACTGACCAGGTGCATTCAGGTGAAAGCTATGGTCCCTTATTGAAGTCACCTGTTAAATCCACTTCAATCAGTGTAGATGAAGGGGAGGAGACAGGTTAAAGAATCATTTTTAAGCCTTGAGACAACTGAGGCATGGATTGTGTATGTGTGCCATTCAGAGGGTAGGGCAAGGCAAAAAAATGTAATTGCCTTTGAACAGGGTATGGTAATAGATGCCAGGCGCACCAGTTTGTGTCAAGAACTGCACCGCTGCTGGGTTTTTCACGCTCAACAGTTTCATCCAGCCAACATGACACAACTGTGGGAAGCATTCGTCCATGCCCTGACGAATTGAGTCTGTTCTGAGGGCAAAACGGGGGAGTGCAACTCAATATTAGGAAGGTGTTCCTAATATTCGGTATACTCAGTGTACATCACAGTTGGCGTTCTCATTGAAGTCTCAGTGAAAAGCATTGAAGAAAATTGGAATTAAACCCTGGTATAAATGTATAATTCCCTCCCCCAACTATTCATAAAGAAAGGGAAGGGAGGAAGGTGGAAATTGGAGAGTAGGGTGGGGTACTAACTACTAACCTATAAAGGGAATGGAGGCCAGGGAGTCGGGTGTGCTGTGGTGGGGTTGCAGGCTACCGTTGGGCCTCCTTAGACTGTCCCCCATTCTGGTACCCCCAGAGACGGGCGAGGGTGTCCCTGCAGTGGGGTTGTTTGGGGAGGGCAGCAGCCCGACGGGGGGCTCGGCCGAATCCACTGGGAGGGCGTAGAGGGGGTGACGGAGGGCCTGCACAGGGGTCCGACGCCCCATAGGGGGCTTCTGCCTCAGCACCACCTCCTGGCCCGGAGGGAGAGGAGACACCGTCTCCCTCGACTCCCCCCTATCCTCCCCCAGCACTCTCTCATCCTCCGACGAAGAAGGGATGACGGCCGGGGTGGAGGAAGGACGAGGAACTACCACCCCCCCTCCTATCCAGCCTCCCTCGCAGTCTGAGGGGCTGGTTTTGGCACTGGGTGCCCAGTTGAGGTGGGGTCCGATGTAGGTGGGTTCTCTGAAGGAGTGGGCTTGTTGGAGGAGGTGGCTGGCCTTGCGGCAGAAGGAGGGGCTGTAGCTCTTGTAACCCACCAGCTCCTCTTCCTCCAACCTCCTGCTCTGGGTCTGGGGCTCAGCCACCTGCTGCTGCTGGGTCTGCCGACCAACGGAGGGGGCTGTGGCTGTGGGGAAAAGGTAGACATAATATAGGCAGAGTTCAGCAGGAGAAGTACTGGCTAAATGCCAATTCCTTGCCCTCCTCCTAAAAGCGTGCACTTGCTTAAACCCCCTCATGGATTTTAAGGCATGCTAGAGTGGTGTATGTTGTATGTTAAATCCACAAGGGGAGTGAGTAAGTGTACACTTTAGGGAGATAGGCAGGAAGACAGACATCTCCCCATCTATCTATCCATCTAAATATCTCTATGCATGTGGAGCTTACCCAGTGTGGCTGCAGTTGTGGCTGTAACCGTGTGGTGGTTTCCCAAGTCCTTGTCCTGCTCCTTGGCACCCTGCGACGGCCAGGCGGGGGCTCTCTCGCAGTGCGGCGACACCAGCGCAGCCGCCTGGGCTAGCGTCTCCTGTGAGCGCCCGTAGTTGCGTTCGTACGATGCGTACGCCGCCAGCAGGCTTTCGGAGCACGAACGGCTCCCTGGCCCGGACACTCCCCCCCAGCCTCCCAGCCAATAGGAATCGTGGGAGGCGGCTGCTGCCTGGTGGTGGAGCATCAGAGTTTCTTGGGAAACGCCGTGGTCTCTGTGAGCGATGGAGGACATAGAGTTAGACCCAGGACCTCCAGCGCCACCAGGTCCCAGCGCTAAGCCCAACCCCAGCTCGGCTAACCGATCCTGGGATATGCTCCGGTGTCGAGGGGACATGCGCTCGGCCGCCTCTGCCTGGCTGTAGTACCAGTCCGACAGCGCCTGGTGGCACATGGCGTCGCTGTGGGCACGCGTAGCCGGTAAACTTCCCTTCCGGGCGGGCATGTGGGGCAGGGTTGCAGAGGCGATGGCGGCGTTGTGGTTGGCAAAGTGGAAATCCAGTGCGCTGACGGCCGAAGACGAGCGCCCGCGGTTCTGCCCCAAAGATGGCAGCCAATCTCCCTCTTGTCCTGCCGAGGAGCCAAAATGGCCTCCGCCATCCTCCTCGTTTTCTCCCGGACCCCTGGGCCTGCCGGAGGTCTGAGTTACGTTAACCGCGGCAGAGCGGTTGTCCAAGGGGGATGCCTGGTTAACAGGGCTGGGGCGGCAGTGCCAGTTGTCCAGGGGGCTTTGGTGGTTGGGTGGCAGAGGGGCCGTGGAAGTGGGCTTGGCACGGGGGTAGCAGAGTGGGGGAGGGTCGGGGATATGCTGCGCCCCTCCCGTGTATGGCTCATTTCCTCTCAGGTAGGCATCCTGAGAGTACGCCTGTATGGGAGGGAAGAGGAGAGCGGGAGCATGAGAGACAGAAAAAATGAAGAGATAGAAAGGAGCTGGAGAGGGAGGCAAGGGATCGAAAAGAGTAGAAAGCAGGTGCGAAGTAGTATTTCACACAAAATGAACACATTCCGTTTGGTAGTCTAACGCGTTCCGTGGCACGTGACATGATTTGACAACCTGTTTCCAATACATTTGAAATGTATTTCGGAACTAAAAATCCACTCCAAACTAGCCTGTCAGGTGTTTGTGAAAGCAAAGGAGGGTGGAATGCATTTTTCTATTATTATTATTATTATTTTTTTACATATTACAATTCAATTTGTGTTACAATGAAAACGTCTTATTGTGTAATTATTGTATATCCCGTAGGGATAGTTCAGCACTGGAATTATATGAAATGTTTGTAATTGTCTACACATTACTACTAACTCGATATTCTTCACCAAACCAAATTGCTTTTGTGATTGTGAGGTGTATTTTTATTGGGCTATGATTATAAATAATTTGATGTGTGGGAAGGAGGAGAGGAGAGAAAGAAACAGAAATCTCATACTCACACTTACCAACTGCAACACATCCTCATCTTTTGGCATGATGCAGAGCTCCAGAACATTCTCGCTGGAAGAGGGATAGAGGAGAGATAGTAAAATAATGGGCCGTTGTGTAAAGTTATGTAACAAGTATTATATAACGTGTCATATCACATGTGTGTAGGTGCCTGCATGTGTGTCTCACCTGTTCTGGATCAACGCGATCACCTGAGAGTAGGTCTTCCCTAATACACTTTCCCCATTCACCTTTACCAGTCTGTCCCCTGTACACAGGCCAGCTTGGTGGGCGGGGCTTTTCTCCCTCACACTCTTTACAAAGATGGTGTCCATGGGCTCCAGACGACCCCTTTGACAACCTGGGACACACAAACGTGGCATATATTCGTTAAACATTTTTAAACAACGCACACCAAAGGACTGTATAACGACACATAGAAAACCCTCACCTTTTCCATTGCCGTTTCCATTCTCCTCGTCCTGCAGAGAAAGGAGAGGAAGACAAGTGAGACGCCTAGAAAACTAGTAAACAGAGACCAAGCAGACCTGTTGTTTTGTGGCTCTACCACAAGGAGATGCTATCTCCCCCAGGCAGTCAGAGCGGCGTTTGTTGGTGTGGCTACAAACGCATTAACGCACACCTAAACGGGCCTCATCATAGCAACACACAGAAATGGATTGACAGTGACAAAAACACTCATGAGCCAGCATATGCTCACATGGTTTACCTCAATTTATCACACATACATGCACAGTTCATCTCTCTCTGACACACACACACACACAATAACCCACTCCCTACTCCACCCTCACACACACACACACACACACACACACACACACACACACACACACACACACACACACACACACACACACACACACACACACACACACACACACACACACACACACACACACACACACACACACACACACACACACACACAGGCCCCAGCTGACTGGGCAGTTTAGGTCTGGCCGGCTGGCTGACTGAGCTCATTCCAGTCAGGCAGACAATGACCTGGGCTTTACAGCCACATAATAGAGACCTACATACCCTGGAGTAGGAACCAGTGATACTACCACCTTTCTCATACTCTACTCCTCTTCTATTTACCTTCTCATCTCCTGTTCTGCTTGCTCTCTCCTCTCTGGCTCCCTCTCCTCTCTGGCCCCCTCTCCTCTCTGGCTCCCTCTCCTCTCTGGCTCCCTCTCCTCTCTGGCTCCCTCTCCTCTCTGGCTCCCTCTCCTCTGGCTCCCTCTCCTCTCTGGCTCCCTCTCCTCTCTGGCTCCCTCTCCTCTCTGGCTCCCTCTCCTCTCTGGCTCCCTCTCCTCTCTGGCCCCCTCTCCTCTCTGGCTCCCTCTCCTCTCTGGCTCCCTCTCCTCTCTGGCCCCCTCTCCTCTCTGGCTCCCTCTCCTCTCTGGCTCCCTCTCCTCTCTGGCTCCCTCTCCTCTCTGGCTCCCTCTCCTCTCTGGCTCCCTCTCCTCTCTGGCCCACTCTCCTCTCTGGCCCACTCTCCTCACTGGCCCCCTCTCCTCTCTGGCTCCCTCTCCTCTCTGGCTCCCTCTCCTCTCTGGCCCCCTCTCCTCTCTGGCCCCCTCTCCTCTCTAGCCCCCTCTCCTCTCCTTCTCTTCTCATCTTCTGTTTAACATATTCTTTCCTCGCTCTCTTCTCCTCCTTTCCTCTTTTACCCCATTTGCCTCTTTTATTTACTTCTCTGTTCCTCTCTTCTCTCCCCTCCCTGTAGGTCAGTGGTCCCCAACCCTGGTCCTAGGGAGCTACAGGATGTGTGGGCTTTTCCTCCACTGGTTGGTGACCATTGGTCAGGACACCTCCATAAGTGTGAAAACGGTTAGGGTAACACACACACACACCTGTAATTCTGTGACTTCACGACCCCTCTTAATTTGGTCATGAGACACAATTAACCTCTACACGACTGGAGGTTAGTAGATCAGCATAAGCTTGGTAGGGAAATCTGTAAAATGAACGTAATGCATTCCATCGTGGGGTCTATGAACCATTGTTACCTTGAGGTTATTGTGGAGGGAGGACTCTGGCGGGTACACAATGAAGTGGCGCAGCGTGAAGCCGAAGCCCTGGGAGTTCTTCTGCAGGAGCACCGTACGAGGGCCCTGCCACGCCACGCCCTCAACCTCGCCCGACGACAGCGACCGAGTGTTCTCATTGGATGACAGGGCGCCATCATTCCGCCCTTTAGCCTATGAGGGACACAGATGAGGAGGATTTAAGAAAAGGGGTCAAAGTCAATATTAGCTATTCAATTCATTAGTACCACTTTCTAAATGTATCAGTGATTTCAATGTGTCAATGTAAGTTAGGTAAAGTGAGCTGAGGGTGTAAGTGTAAACTGTGAATTAGGTCAGTGAGTCCAAACATATCCTCCATGTCGGTGAGAAATGCATTGCTTAAGTGTGAAACGTCAGAGACACTTCTATTAGCGATAATAGCTATATACCACACAGGTTTGGGACCAGGCTAGAGAGACTTTAAAAAAAAACTCCACCCAGAATTCTGGAATTCCACCAATGCCTTTCTCTCTCTCTCAGGAATAATATCTATTTTAACGACCCACCTCTCCCATAATCACCTGCAACACAATGGAGGGGTAAAAATACATGTTGGAGCGGGTATTTATGTCTAACAATTATGGAACAACAGGACTCGATCATGACACACACACACGTTAGGCACGCATGAACATGCACTCATGTGCGCAAACACACATACACCCACACACACACTATCACGCCCTGACTTTTCTACTATTCTCTATGTTTGGTTAGGTCAGGGTGTGACTCGGGTGGGAAAGTCTATGTTATCTATTTCTTTGTTTTTGGCCGAGTGTGGTTCCCAATCAGAGGCAGCTGTCTATCGTTGGATCTGATTGGGGATCATATATATGGTCTTTTGGGTTTTGTGGGACCTTGTTTTCTGTGTAGTGTCTGTACCTGACAGAACTGTGCGCTTTCGTTTTCACTTTGGTTATTTTGTTTGAGTGTTTAAAAAAATAATAATAATCATGAACACTTTCCACACTGCGCTTTGGTCCACTCCTTTCGACGAGAGTCGTTACACACACCTAAAGAAAAATAAGACTCACGCATCTTTGTGTGTTTGGAGTCTTTGTGTCTGTAACACCTTGGGGATACACTGGTGGTCCATATACATTTTTCTTAGGCGGGATTCAGTATCTAACAGCAACATATTCTATTGAAAACGGTTTTAATATGTAGAAACAGAGATTGGCAGGGGGATACATACCTTCACCCTGCTTAGGCCTAAGTAATATTAGGAAAAAGCTCCTGGCGAGGGCACCATACAGCAGACGTAGCTTTTTAGTGTATATAGCTTTTTAGTGTGTATCTTTTTAGTGTCTAGCTAGCGTCTTTATCTTATCACACAACCTCTCCTGATAGCCTTCGGCCCTCTTCCTTCTTCATCCCACCCTGCCCTTGACTTCCTATACTCCCTCCTGCCTTCGTTCTCCACTCCCCCGCCTCCCCCTTCCCCACAAACTCACAAGGCCAGGCCACACTGCACCGCACCACAACAACAGGAAGTGGAGAGCCTTGAACAGGAAGTGAGGCATGGTGCCTGAGCTAACTGGCCCATTTGGGGATTCAGGGAATCCTTCGCCTCTAAGAATAGAGTGGCTAGGGAGGGGACTCTGTGTGTGTGTGTGTGTGTGTGTGTGTGTGTGTGTGTGTGTGTGTGTGTGTGTGTGTGTGTGTGTGTGTGTGTGTGTGTGTGTGTGTGTGTGTGTGTGTGTGTGTGTGTGTGTGTGTGTGTGTGTGTGTGTGTGTGTGTGTGTGTGTGGCAGGGAGGGGACTGTGTGTGTGTGTGTGTGTGTGTGTGTGTGGCAGGGAGGGGGACTCTCTTTCCGATGGGGGCTCCAGTTCCATTGCAAACACCCCTCCCTTTATACCCAGCCCAACATTGTGACTAGCATTCAAGCATCTGGAATTCCGGGATCCACATTGACAGGTTGAATTATTCTGTTGACTTCCCATCTGTAATAGCCCCTTATGAAATGCTGTGTGTTGTTTTGCAAGGAAGTGGAAATATGATGTAGTGGTATAGGACTGTGAAGGAAAGCTAAGACAAAGGCTGGATGCTTGGAAGGATAGAAATCACATTCTCAGTAAGGAGTCTTAGAATAGACTCATAACACTAATATTAACAAACTATGTAGTGTACACACACGCGCACACAAACACACGCAGGCAGGCAGGCAGGCACACACACACACACACACACACACACACACACACACACACACACACACACACACACACACACACACACACACACACACACACACACACACACACACACACACACACACACACACACACACACACACACACACACACACAAATACATACCGTGCATTCACGTCCACACGAACAGGGATGCCCCTAAGCATGGACTCATCATACGTAGATTGATAATGGAGATGGCATAGATGTTGTTTTTCGAAAACACCATGGACACCATGGAGTGTGTGTGTGTGTATGTATGTCTGTGCATGTGTATGTGCGTGTGTATGTATGTGTGTATGTATGTCTGTGCATGTGTATGTGCGTGTGTATGTGCGTGTGTATGTATGTGTGTATGTATGTCTGTGCATGTGTATGTGCGTGTGTATGTATGTCTGTGCATGTGTATGTGCGTGTGTATGTATGTGTGTATGTATGTGTGTATGTATGTGTGTGTGAGCGAGGTTACACACTAGCAGGTTATTGTTTCATTTTTACATGAATATTGTTCTAGAGGCAGCTCTGCAGAGTGGTCACTAGCTGGCATAGCCACAAACTCATAAAATCTGATTTTAAACCTAACCCTAACTCTAACCTTAATCCCACTGCTAACCCTAATGCCTAACCCTAACCTTAAATGATGACCAAAAATCTTAATTCATTTTAACAATACAGCCAATTTAGACTTTGCAGCTTAGCCCATCTAGCAGAAATCGCTCAGTTCTGCCTCAAGGACAAGACTCATCCCCAAAAACATCAACCTGCTACATACTGAGCATGACATGTGTCAGAATCCCTCATGGCCTTTCATTCCTACACCTGCTATTTCACATGCAAGTGCATGAAAACACACACACTGGGGTGTGAGATGCCAGCAGCACAACTTGCACAAGCATACACACACACACTCTCATATAAACTCCCTAATATATACCAGAGCACGCACACACACACACTCACAGGGGCATGCCAATGCCACAGTCTCCTTTACACACTGTCCTGAATTCTCCCACCTCTATCAATAACTGAACCATAAGATTAGCTGCTTGTCAACGAAGGGCTTACGTGACGTGTAACTATGACGTCACTTCCCCTATAGGCTGTGAGGTCAAACACGGTTTGACTTTGTTTGTCAAATTGTTTTACACGCACACACGAGCGAAACCAGCAAATGAATGCATCTGCACACACACACACGTCTCACACACACACACACATTTCCTTTTAACATGTGTTAATGCCCCTGATTGTCAATTACTCAGGCAAGGCCTTTTGATGATCACAGATTTTTGCTACATCTTTGACGCATAAGAGAACAACACATTCTAACCTACACGCCCACACGTGCTCACATACACAGACACCCTGCCGATGCGTCACTCGAGCAGAACCGATGACACTCCAACCTGCACCCATCATACACTCACATATATGTACCACACACACACGCGCGCGCGTGCCGATGTAGAAATATGTACAGTGCCGGGTGACGAAAGCATTGCTCCGATCTCCTTCCCCTCCGTTAGTCAACAGGCCCCCACTGCGCTCCCATTACATAAGACATACAGTAGGCAGGAGTGACACAGCCCCCCCAACCCCAACACACTCTCATTTACTCTCTAGCCTTTATCAAGCCTCTACATTATACATGACCCTTTCTAAAATAGCACATGTCCAATTCTGCATTGGTGTAGGTGCTTAGTAAATCCAATGACAATCAGCAGATGGAGAGATGACGGATCCTCCGACTAATACAGCCTTTTGCTACAGGCCAGCGTGGAATACCCACTGGTAAGGCCCTGAACTTCTTTCACGACTGAAAATGGCTGTCATCCTAGAATTAAGCAATACGCCACTGTGTCACTTAGCCTTACCACGGCTAAGGGCTGTTCTTAGGCACGACGTAGTGCCTGGATGCAGCCCTTAGCCGTGGTATATTGACCATATACCACAACCCCCAGAGGTGCCTTATTGCTATTATAAACTGGTTACCAACGTCATTCGAGCAGTAAAAATGACTTTTTTTTAATCATACCCGTGGTATATGGTCTGACCTGTCAATCAGCATTCAGGGCTCGAACCACCCTGTTTATAATTGGAATTGGAACATCTCTCTGGAATTTGAACATCTCTGGCTGTCGCTCTGAAATGAAATGGTTTCTTTTTGTCATATTGCGTAACAATCCTTGAACATCAACCAGACAAACACCCAACAACCCGATATCCAAAGACACATCTACGTCACGGCCTTTCTATGTTTCTCTCTATGCTGAGTTGAGTGCCAGATTAGGAGATTTCCCAGCAGAGTCTCTCTTTCTTACCCAGGACAAGCGAAGGTGTGGCAAAACCCTCCGGGGCACCCTTCGTCTGGGTCGCGGAGAGGAGCGGGGCGGGGTGGAGGGTCGGGGAGAGGCACGGGGTGGAGTGGTGGTATCGTGTAGGGTAATGCTTCGTAACACCGCCAACCAGATACAGCGAGGTTCCGGGTCACTACAGTCCACCCCTACTGAGCACTGGAAACACCACTCCTGCCCTGAGGGAGCTGGGACCTCCACTCTCAACATCACACACACACACACGCACCACACACACACACACGAGTGTTTGCTACAGCCCCACACAGGACGGGACACGTACGACGCCGCTGTTACCCCCGCAACCACCGGACGTTTTCACCTAGACACGCTGCGCACGCACTCTCGGCCAGACATGGGGGTCAAGAGTCAATGGTGACCAAAGGAAGCCAACCAGTTAGTGTCTATCAAATCAAGACGTCAACAATTCTGAGTCGAAATCAACAAAATCTTCATATTGATGAATGAATCCAGGTCTATGTGAATATATTTGTATTCCTCAAAGTGGGTTTGGGTTCTGGTTCGGTTTGTCTGTCAAAATGCATCATGGTCCTGTTGGTCACTAATTCTGTTTGTGGAGAAGTAGGTGAAGCAGCTTGGATGGCAGGCCTGAGATCAGTGGAGACGGTAAAAAGAAAGGGCCTTCGCCAGGCACCAGTCGACTAGCTCTTCATCAGAGTTGGTCCTAGATCAGTAATATTCTTGATCTGTGTAGAGCTACTGGTGTCCTCACTTCTATCCAGGACCAGATTATGATTTCATCCTCTCCTCTAGATGAGTTGTCCCGCGTTTGCATTCTACATGTGGCTAGACTAGTAGCTGGTAACCTCTTGTCCTTCCTCAGTATATAGACAGATTCAGACTCACGCTGCCACACTTCCTTGTTCACTGACCGGAAATCGAGGTTCAGAAGTCCTTTTTACTGGTATAGAAGCCATTAGGGTGGCGTACAGGTGTGAAAACCAGTAGCTGGATCTAGTCCTCTTCACTGGATCAGAACGAGTTTTAGTCCCATGTTTTTTTTATTGTAGCTGGTAACAGTAGCTCTTTTCTCTCATGCTGGGTATAGTGCAGTATTGGCAGTGGCTGGCTCTCTGTCTTTATTGCTATCTAAAGTATATTCCTCTCCTCTTTTCTCTACCCAGGCTCTGCCTGCCTGCCTCTCTCTCTCTCTCTCTCTCTCTCTGGCTCCCTGTAGGCTCGCTTGTGCTCCACGCAACGCTAGTCCACTCTGTCAACCCCACTCACTCACTCACTCTCCCTCTCTCCCACTCTCTCGCTCTTTCTCTCTCCGCCTCTCTTTCACATTCCTCCCATCCCTACACTGGCCAGTCCAGCAAGGCAGTTGAGCAGTGAGCAGCACAGAGCATGTTCTCTCTGTGTGTGTGTTTCTCTCTCTCTCTTTCATGTCTCGCTTTCTCTCTTATGTGTGTCTCCCTGTCTCCTCTTTTTATGCTCAGAACCTGGCCGCCGCAGCTGACAGTAGAGTACACACTAACATTAAAAAGGCTGTGTGTGTGTGTCTGTGTCTGTGTGTGTGTGTGTGAGAAAAACCGAGAGTCCCAGCCTTTTAAAACAAAACAAGCAGCAGCAATGTATTGCAGTGTATTTAAAGCTTTTTGCTTTGACACCTGTGAGCCAGAGCATTGTAAAAATAGAGAGAGAGAGAGAGAGAGAGAGAGAGAGAGAGAGAGAGAGAGAGAGAGAGAGAGAGAGAGAGAGAGAGAGAGAGAGAGAGAGAGAGAGAGAGAAAGAGTGAGAGAGAGACAGAGAGAGAGACAGAGAGAGAAATGAAAAGAGACAAAAAAAGATAGATTGACCAAGACAGGTATGCAGACTCCCCTGGCTGGAAATGACACCCATCGCTCCTCTCCTCTCTCCTCCCCTCTTCACAATCTCCTTAGCATTTCCCTATCTGCCTTACTGTATCGCTCTCCCCTATGGCTTGCTTTTCTGAGTTCTGTGTGTTCTTGTATGTCAGTGTCTGTCCAGACTCCATAGCATTGGACCTTGGGGCTACTGTTAGTAAGGGCAACCACTTACACTCCATCCAGAGGGCTAAATGTGTGTGTGAATCATGAGTCAGAGGACACAGAAGTCATTATGACGGAGCTAAGATGAATGGAATTGAAGGATGGGGGAGGAATGGGAAATGGCTATTTAAGGTCTAACGGCCTTGTAAGCATGTCACCAAACACTGATACACACATTGATTTAGCTCAATAGATTTTTAGTTCTATCAATAGAGCAATTACTAGCTGATACGAAAAATGCCACGTGATTTAAAAAGCTGCAAATACCGCATGCACACTCGCACACACACACTTTTCTTTTCCCTTTCTCTCTGGTGACATGACACTACAGGTTTGGCTGGTAATAACCATGGAGAGGCAACCAGCCAAATAGCCCATGAGGAGCGATCCATCCCTATCTGAAAGGGGGTGGCCATCATTAACATGTCATTGATACTAGTACTGTCAGCACAGACGGCAAAGTAGTCCCCTCCTCTTCTAGTAATGGGGCAACCCCTGGCATAGTGCAAAACTAAAATACCGAAACAAAGCTCACAAAAGCTATTGGTTTAACAATGGTTTTTAAAAAAAGAGAGCGACATTGCATTTTTTTTTTTTTTAGGTGTAAGATGGATCAAAAGTAAGTCAATAATGAACTTTCCACCGTGATAAAATAATAGGAAAAACAGAGAATTGGCTGTTTAAATTGGGCAAGGACAGCAGCACCCCTCTAATCTATATCTCACATGCGTCCCCAGTCCGAACCTATTTTTGACCGTCAAAAGTGGTGCAATATAGGCCTACAGGGAATATGGTGCCATTGATTGGGACACACCCAATATCTCTCTCCAGCTCTCTCTGCCTCTCATTGGATACTTCTATGTTTATACACCCCCCCCCCCACTCTCTCTCATGTCTCCTCGTTTTAGGCTCATTACCCTGCAGCTCCTTTGACCTTGCTCTCTCTCTCTCAGTCTTTCTATTCCATCTCCTCTTTCGCTCTCATTATCCACAGTCTCCACACAACTTCAACCCTCCTCTTGACTTCTTATATAACCAGAGGGAAGATGTTGCAGGGATGAAGGGAGTGACAAACAGAATGAGTTGTGGTCCTTCTGTAGCTCAGTTGGTAGAGCATGGCGCTTGTAACGCCAGGGTAGTGGGTTCGATCCCCGGGACCACCCATACGTAGAATGTATGCACACATGACTGTAAGTCGCTTTGGATAAAAGCGTCTGCTAAATGGCATATAATATTATTATTATTATTATATTATTATTATGTTTAGACAGAGACAGAGTGTAGACAGAGAACGCACACACACACACACACACGCACGGATGGACGGACACATTCTACTTATGCTAAAAATGTTATTTCTATTCTACTGAGCCATTTACTTGATGTGTGTATTCTTATCTTTGATTATTTCTTGTTGTTTGCTTTGTCGAGAAGGAGCGTGCGAGGTAGCATTTCGCCGGACGGCGTATACCGTGTGTATCCTGCACATACGACGAATAAAACTTGAAAAACACACAAATGCAAAACAGACACACAATACACACAATGTTCGACATGATTATCAGCTGTTCTTGTTTAAAGCCACTAGTGGGCAGCACTGGCACGCAAAAGATCACGTTGACTTGATAACCGTCTCAATTCAACAGCTGGACCGAACTGTAACGTACACCATTGAGTATTGAAACCCGAGACTGTGTCTAAAATAGACAGCCTATTTGTTCACACACATCGAGGAGACAACAGAGATAGTATTGATAACCCCTGTTGGCTAAAATGGGCTAATATCAATAGTATGCATTAAGGGATTATTCTTTTGAGTATGAATGAGAACAAAAAAAGGAGGCGCGCACACACACACACACACATACGCACACACACACACACACACACACACACACACACACACACACACACACACACACACACACACACACACACACACACACACACACACACACACACACACACACACACACACACACACACACACACACACACACATACACACACACACACACACACACACACACACACACACACACACACACACACAAAAATCAACCCTCGATGGCAGGAAAAGCCTCCTAATTGACCTATTTCTTTTGTCAACTGTGTAATTGTTCCAAGCTGAAAAAAAAAATGAAATAATACAGCTACACATTTCCAAGCGTTGTGGTTCTTCTCTCGGTTCTCTTTTTATCTTTCCACGTGGCTGCAGCTGTAGTCAGTAAGGAACTAGTCCCAAACCAGGCCAAGTAACCATGGACACTGCAAAACGTCTCCCCTTTAATGGCATAACTAGCCCCATAGCACTGACCCGACCACACACACACAGACACAGACACACACACACAGACAAACACACACACACGCACACACAAACTAAGAAACAAACACATTGATTCACACACACACACCCATTGATTACGAGCATGGGGAATGCAGTGACGATTTTAGCATGTAAATGGTGGGGCAAACTCAAGCTATTTTTTTTTTAGATGCACACCAGCAAAGCCACTACACAACACTGGACAATACATTAATTGCACTATAACGGTGACAAATGGTGCCCACAAACTGTTAGGGCCTAAATAAATCTTTCCTGACAGCGGAGCTTTCCTTCCAGCACCATGGAGTGAATCCTTACCACTGCTACACCTGGCTATCAGCGGAGCCTTGTCTGGCAGCGAAACAGTTCATTCAGCCTCACTTACTGCCTTTTTTAGAAACATAGCTGATATGGCTGACTCGCTTAAATAAATATGGTTTCTACTGACTCCTTGTGGATTTGTGTAACTCGATAAGAACTGCATTCTCCTTCAATAATAACGAACGCCAACATGAGTTGTGACTTTTGAACCATACACAAACACTACTACATTCATGTTCAGTAAATTCATGTTTGTTCTTATATCATTAACACTTAGCTCTAAGTATAAGCAAGTGCAAGCAAACTAGCTGCGACGAGATAGCCCTATTCGTTCAGCACTTTCATTTTAAGTATTTTATTAGGCCTATGTGGTCTAAAAATAAATTAAAATACAATCACGAGCATCCACTTTTAAAGACATTATGCAAACAAAACAACCCTCGCAATATCAACTGGAATTACATGGGTCTATTACTAAACTTTTTGTTGAAAATAAATATGATGGTTACAGACCCAACAACATTATATAGTTTCCCCTCCTTGTGGAGAAAATCACATGACCTAATTATAATACACAATGTAAGGGGAACAATTAAATAATTCCAACATTGCCTAAAATGATGAATGAGATAGACTTATATAAGCAATCTATGGCATAGGGGAACGATGAGCGGATAAGACGCAAGCCGAAATGTCGTTTAAGACATTAATAAGTGAGCTAAGACAGACGTAGTCGATATACCTATTTGTTCAGCACTTATGAAATGAACAGCGGCAGAATTCAGAACACGCTCTTACCTTATTTGCCCTGCACGCCAAATCAGAACCATATGATAAATAACGAGGGCATATAAACTGACAATGAAATCTTTTACAATATCCGATGATGACATTTCTCTAAAACAGGCTATAGGCTACATGTGCACCACCAAGTCAGAACAGTAGGCGAAGTTCTGGGGGGGGAGAGGGACCAAATTCTTAGCGTGAGACACATGGGCTACTAACAGTATACATATCTCCCTGGCATATTACATCATTTATGCAGCAGCATACAATACCTATTTTTGGACTCTTGAACAGGAATGTGGTGCGGAGGTTCTTCTTGTGGGCAAACTTTGTCATCAAACTTTGTCATCAAAGTCTGATATTCTCTGGATGAATTCATGCTGGATTGGCAGCATGGGCAATGTATTCAACCTTTTCTGGCCCATGGTGTTGCATGTTTATCCTTTTAAGTTTAGAAAAGAGATCCTTTCAGGCAGATGTTTTAAATCCTTAAATCCAGACTTGGACCACACACCCTCTCCACCGAATAGCAGGCACGGGGAAGCAAAATAGTTATTGCTTTGCGACGCTCGCAGTTCCCCACCAATTCCTTCCAAACCACTCATTGTTGAATTTGCGATTTCTGTTTTATCTATAATTTCTCTTCAGCTTTATTAACTCAATACATACATTTTTGTATTGTTTGCAAACTGATATGTCTATTTTATATATTGTTTTTTCTAAACAGGTGGGCTCAGCAATAAACATTTCTGTCACGCCTGCTCCAGCTCTCCCTCTCGAGCGCCAGACTGCCTATCATTACGCACACCTGTCCCCTTCGTTACACGCACCAGCGCCGCTTTGTACCCACCTGAACTCTATCATTATTTGATTGCCTTCCTTTATCTGTCTGTTCCTCACATTATTCCCTGTGTCAGCATTGATGTCGTTACTTTGTCCCGTCGCTGGTCCTGTCCTGTTTTATGTCCCTATTAGATGTTCTCCCTGTATCTGCTTCCTGTTTCCAGCAACAATCCTTACAGAATGCTGACACCAAAATTGGAAGCATCAGGGAGGCCTGTTATTTTGTTGGTGATGTCGGGTCCGGGTGCCATCGTTGATGGAACCGGGGGTGCCTCAGCGAGCTCGTCGGGCTTCCATGCCCTAGCTGGCTCGAGAGGTGTTTCTTGCCCTCGGCAGGCACCCACCCAATGTCATGCTTTGGCCGGCCATCGGGCTCCCACGCCTCAGCCGGTTCATCAGGCTCCCACGCCTCAGCCGGTTCATCAGGCTCCCACGTCTCAGCGTGATCATCAGGCTCCCACGCCTCAGCCGGTTCGCCAGGATCCCACGCCTCGGCAGGTCCGTCAGGCTCGCCCAGCTGGGACGCCGGGTGGCGCCCCTAGATGGGGGGAGTACTGACACGCCTTCTCCCGCTCTCCCTCTCTGGAGCTCAAGGGCGCCAGACTGCCTATCATTACGCACACCTGTCCCCTTCGTTACACGCATCAGCACCTCATTGGACCCACCTGAACTCTATCATTATTTGATTGCCTTCCCTTTATCTGTCTGTACTTCACGTTATTCCGTGTCAGCATTGATGTCGTTACTTTGTCCCGTCCAGACGCTGTTCCTGACCTGTTTTATGTCCATAGATTATTACATGTTCTCCCTGTACCTGCTTCCTGTCTCCAGCGTCGATCCTTACAGTTTCACAGTTCTACTGTGCCTTATGTTTTATGTAGTCTATTCATCTATTCCTTTCTGAACACACAGTAACTGGCGCCTATGCCTTGAAAATCTGGCACGCGTGCTATATTCTCTCTGCCTTTTGAGCACCCATGACCATACCACTGATTCCTTCAAACATAGGTAGAAATCCCCTGCTCGTCTGCCGCCCCTGTGTCCAGCACCACACAACTACCCAAACTATTACCACCCAGAGTGGCGAATGGGTTAACTACAGCACTCTCTTGTGAGAGGAAGACTGGGGTGATTGACTGTGTCTGAACTGGACAGAGGCGGCTATGTAATGGAGTTCAGTTCCACTCTGACGGTAGGCTCTTATTAATTTTGAATGTGACAGATAGAAATTAATGGAATGTATCCATTCTACATGACTGAGAGTGATGCACAGACATGAGTGATGTCTGTTCTACAACCACTTTCTAGCTGAACATTCTGTAACATTTCAGCACTCTTGAATGAGCCCGATCATGAACCCTAGTATCCCCACGCTGGCCATACCTGTACGTGTTCAACAGACAAACTGTCCCCATCATGGCCGGAACTAACAAAGCACATTGTTAATGGCAAATCAGGACCTTTCATCACGGGCCCAAACAAAGACGCCCTATTGTAGCCAAACTAGCTGTTCTGAGATCAGCATGTCAAGCAGGTTCACAGTGGACACCATGTCTCCAGCATGGGCCATGATTCACCACAGAGCCCCCCCCTTTACAAAGCCCACAGCAGTGGCCTGACCAACTGACCAAGGCATCTGTACCAGCCATTGTTCTCCATAGACACTGGGCCTTGTGTGGTAGCCAGCGGGGAAAACACACTTGGTTTGGGGATACATAGCATTGCATTTCAAAGGACTTACAGCAGGAAGGAAACAACAGGGAAGAGCACCATCTTAAAATCAGGGTTGTGTTCATTAGGCACCTACCAGAAGACAGCAGACTCAAACAGGGAAATCAAATCATGTTGGTCACATGCGCAGAATACAAAGGGTGTAGACGAGCCCTCCCCAACGATGCAGAGTAAGAAATAAACCATTTAAAACACGAGGAATAAAATAAACAAAAATGGAGCAATATATAGGGAGTCCCAGTATCAGATCAATATGCAGGGGTATGAGGTATTTTAGGTAGATACAGTATGTACATGAAGACAGGGTAAAGTGACTAGTCATCAGGATAAATAAAACAGCGTAGGAGCAGCATATGATGAGTGTAAAAGTGTGTGTGTGTGTGTGTGCGTGTGTAATGTGTGTTTGTGTCGGTATGTGTGTGTGTGTGTGTGTGTTTGTATTGTCAGTATGCACATGCAGTGTATGTGAATGTGTTGGGGGTTTTGTGTGAGAGTATCAGTGTGTATACACACTACAGTAAGCTCCCATATTGGGACGGTGACTTTTGGAGCTCACTATAGTGTGTATACTGTATATAGTTTTGTGAGTGTGCATAGAGTCAGTGCAAGATACGGGCAATGCAGATAGTCCAGGTAAACATGAATGAACTATTTAGCAGTCTTATGGCTATTTAGCAGTCTTATGGCTATTTAGCAGTCTTATGGCTATTTAGCAGTCATGGCTATTTAGCAGTCTTATGGCTATTTAGCAGTCTTATGGCTTGGGTGTAGAGTCTGTTGGTCTGAGAGCCGATGCTACCGTTTGCCGGACGGTAGCAGAGCGAACAGTCTATGGCTTGGGTGGCTGGAGTCTTTGGCAATTTTTCGGGCCTTCCTCTGACACCGCCTGATATAGACATCCTGGATGGCAGGGAACTCGGACCCAGAGATGTACTGGGCTATCCGCACCACCCTCTGTAGCACTTTGTGGTCGAGGGTGGTGCATTTGCCATACCAAGTGGTAATGCAGCCAGTCAGGATGCTCTCGATGGTGCAGCTGTAGAAGTTTTTGATGATTCGAGGGCCCATGACTAATCTTTTTAGCCTCCTGGGGGGGAAGAGGCACTGTCGTACCCTTTTCATGACTGTGCGGGTCTGTGTGGGCCATGTTAAGTTCTTAGTTCTTATGTGGACATCGATGTGGATGTGGATGGGGGCATGCTCTCCCCTCTTTCTCCTGTAGTCCACGATCAGCTCCTTGGGAGGGACAACTTGAACTTTTGAAACTTTTCTGTTGCGTGCCCTAATAAACACGACCCAGGCATGTACATGCATGTTCTTGCATCGGTATCGTAGGTTCTTTGTGTATTTTAGGGACAGCACAGCTTCAAAGTGAACCTATGATGACGGTAGTTAACAACCGTATGGACAAGTTTGAAATTCCAAGCAGGACAACGCCTCAGTGCGCAATGTGTAAAAATAATTGCCATTATCCCTTTGGATAGGGGATATTCACATTGGCGTTATGACAAGCCTTGCGGGGGCAGAAAGGCTATTGTTTTGAATTTAGTTAGGGTCCGTTACTTTGTGGCGCACTGATATGGCAGGCTTGAAGCCGGGCGGAGTGTTGCTTGAACCGTTCTGAATAAGCATGTCTATTTTAAGACGGCCTTCTCTGCCACAGTGTCAGAAGTGATGATATATAGCCAATCAGGGTTTGGATAAGAGCCATTTGATTGGATACAATTTGAGAGATTCTGATATGCAGTTACAAAAGTCAATGGCTGCAAACTCTGCTTTGACGACAACACTTATCCGAATGCAGCTTAGGATGACTGGTGCTTTGCCTATATCATAGTTTCCTGTGCTAAGACTTTATCAAAGATGTAGGCCAAACCTTTCTTCGATTAAAGTCTTTGTTGGTCTGCTGTGTTAAAGCCTAGGCATTAGCTCGGCAAGCTAACACAAATCTTCAGATTTCATGCAAAGCTACTCGAGTGTGGTTCACTGACTTAATGCCCTCCGTTGCACATGTTCTCTGTTGTGTTGACAGCAAGGTATGAAGAGAATGGAGGAATGGGGGGACGGAAGGAGGGATGACGCTGGTTTCCCTGGAGAGGCAAAGGGGGTGTCAGGTGAGGATTCACAGTGGCTGGGGGGGGGGGGGGGGGTAATGGGGGTCATGCCAAGGCACGCAATCCCTAATGCTCAGGGCAGCAGCTGGGCATCCAGATGGGGCAGACACCACAGAGAGCATTCTGGATTAAAGGGGGAGGCACATCCACCCCCCTAACCCCCACCCTATGCACTACTCACTCGCTGGGAGCAGGGGGCTTTGTTGACTGCACCTGATGCCCGTGCCCACCGCTGCCCCTCCCTTTTATCTTTGTCTCTTTCATGTTTTTCACTCTGCCGTTATTATCGCTTTATATCGAGCTCCCACGCTCGCTAGCACTTTCTCTGGAAGTTTCTCGCGCTTTGTTTTCCTATTTTTTATTGGGTCTTTCTTTTCTCTCTTCATTCCATTGCTACACAGTAATCGCCATCCCGCTTCCATTGACACATTCCTGTGCAGCCCACCTGCTGGAGGAATAATGAGCCAGTGTTTGTTCTAACACACACACACACACACACACACACACACACACACACACACACACACACACACATATGTGCACGCACACACTCACACGAGAGGACACACACACGTACACACACACACACACGTGTACGTACACTCAGTCACACTTAAGCATAGACACAGACACACACTCCTTTCCCAGTCCCTCTGGGTGGAAACCCCAGCTTTTACCTCAGGCCTGGGATAGCCATTAAGCCATTTATTTGGTGCAGAGCACCAGCTCTATGCCCAACCTTTCAACTTTGCCCCATACACGCACGCGCACACACATCGCATCGACCCACCTCGTTCCCTTCCATCTCTCCCTGCCCCTGTCCTGTTCCCAGCTCAACAGAGGCTCATTGTCATGTCTGCATTTCAGAGCAAGACTCGGCCTGTCCCAGGGTGCCTCCCACCGCCTTTCTATACAGTAAAGCCCCATTCCATTTCTCCCTCTCGGCAAAAACAACACACAACAATAATCACTCCCATTTGGGGTCAACGCAATTGCTCCCTGTCACTCATTATGGTTGCCCCTCCACCAACACTTCCACTCCACTGGACATACACAATCCCGACCAAAAGTATGTGGACACCTGCTCGTGGAACAACTCATTCCAAAATCATGCACATTAATATGGAGTTGGTCCCCTTTGCTGCTAAAACAGACTCTTCTGGGAAGGCTTTCCACTAAATATTGGAACATTCAGCCACAAGAGCATTAGTGAGGTCGGGCACTGATGTTCGGCTTGGCTCGCAGTCGGCGTTCCAATTCATCCCAAAAGTGTTCGAAGGAGTTGAGGTCAGGGCTATGCGCAGGCCAGACAAGTTCTTCCACATCGATCTCAACAAAACATTTCTGTATGGACCTCGCTTTCTGCACAGGGGAATTGTCATGCTGAAACAGGAAAGGGCCTTCCCCAAACTGTTGCCACAAAGTTGGAAGCACAGAATCGTCTAGAATGTCATTGTATGCTGTAGCGTTAAGATTTCCCTTCACTGTTACTAAGGGGCCTAGCCCAAACAATGAAAACAGCCCCAGACCATTATTCCTCATCCACCAAACTTTACAGTTGCCACTGTGCATTTGGGCAGGTAGCGTTCTCCTGGCATCCTCCAAACCCAGATTTGTCCGTCAGTTTGCCAGATGGTGAAGGTGGCATTCCTATGATGGTGCCACATTGAAAGTCACTGAGCGCTTCAGTAAGGCCATCCTACTGCCAATGTTTGGAGAGAGTGCATGGCTGTCCACAAATTTGAAGGCACACTGTTGTAGATACATTTACTTTGTATATACAGTGATTTCGGAAAGTATTCAGACCCTTGACATTTTCCAAATTCTGTTACGTTACAGCCTTATTCTAAAATTGATTATTTAAATGATCATTCTCATCGATATACATACAATACTCCATAGTGGCAAAGCAAAAGTTGTTTTTTAGAAATGCTTGCTAAAACTGAAATATCACATTTATATAAGTATTCAGACCCTTTCCTTTACACAGTACTTTGTTGAAGCACCTTTGGCAGCTATTACATCCTCAAATCTTATTGGGTATGACGCTACAAGCTTGGCACACCTGTGTTTGGGGAGTTTCTCCGATTCTTCTCTGTAGATCCTCCCAAGCTCTGTCAGGTTTGGATGGGTAGCGTCGTTGAACAGCTATTTTCAGGTCTCTCCAGAGATGTTTGATCCGGTTCAAGTCTGGACTCTGGCTGGGCCACTGAAGGACATTCAGAGAATTGTCCCGAAGCCACTCCTGCGGTCTCTTGGCTGTGTGTTTAGGGTCGTTGTCCTGTTGGAAGGTGAACCTTCGTCCCAGCCTGTGGTCCTGAGTGGTCTGGAGCAGGTTTTCACCAACAATCTCTCTCTACTTTGCTCCATTCATCTTTCCCTCGATCCTGACAAGTCTCCCAGTCTCTGCCTCTGAAAAACATCCCCACAGCATGATGCCACCATGCTTCACCGTAGGGATGGTGCCAAGTTTCCTCTAGAGTCTCTTGGTGCCTTTTAGCAAACTCCAAGCAGGCTGTCATGTGCCTTTCACTGAGGAGTGGCTTCCGTCTGGCCACTCTACCATAAAGGCCTGATTGGTGGAATGCTGCAGAGATGGTTGTCCTTCTGGAAGATTCTCCCATCTCCACAGAGGAACTCTGGAGCTCTGTCAGAATGACCATCAGGTTCTTGGTCACCTGCCTGACCAAGGCCCTTCTCCCCCATTGCTCAGTTTGGCCGGACTGCCAGCTCTAGGAAGAGTCTCCGTGGTTCCAAACTTCTTCCATTTAAGAATGATGGAGGCCACTGTGTTCTTGGGGACCTTCAATGCCCCAGATCTGTGACTCGACACAATACTGTCTCAGAGCTCTGAGGACAATGGTTGTTTGCTGTAAAACGTGTGTTTTTGCTTTGTCATTATGGGGTATTGTGTGTAGATTGATGAGGAAAACATTTTAGAATAAGGTTGTAACATAACAATATGTGGAAAATGTCAAGGAGTCTGAATACTTTCCGAATGCACTGTATAGTGTACATACCAACAGTTTGATAGGGGGAGATGGTGGTGAGACGAAGCAGCATTAGATAGTGGGAGAAGGTGGTGAGCAGCATGAAATGTGTTACCCTAGAACTGGGTGGTAATGGCAGTATGATCCATGTGTTTCTGCTGAAGACAGCTTGTCTTGTTATAGTTGTCTTGTCAAACTATGCAAAGATGCTGATGTTGAGGGTAGAAACAGTCATGTATTTACCCACTGCAAATTGGTGAACTTTGAGTGTTACCCTGAGCTTGTCCAAATGACACAGAACCAAATGTACCTTAACCCCAAACAAATACCCCTCCCTTCCAGCCTGACCGGCTTCACGGAGAAAGCAAGGGCATTTCCCATGTGTCTGACCAGGACCTGGCTTATCTACTTTACCACAGGAACCTGTATTGGCAGGCATACCACTCTGTCACTCACTGTAACACAAAGGTAAACATTACAACTGGAGTGCAAATGGCCATTCAGGATCGTGTTTATTAGGGCACACTGTAGCAAAAAGGTTTAAAACATTATAGAACAGAAAACGAATATGAGTGCTTCTTATTTATTGGTATTATAATTTTTGTGGTATTTTACCCCCTTTTTTATCGTCTCATCGCTGCAACCCCCCAAAGTCGAGTCATGCATCCTCCGAAACATGACCCGCCAAACCACGCTTCTTAACACCCGCCCGCTTAACCCGGATGCCAGCTGCACCAATGTGTCAGAGGAAACACTGTTCAACTGAAGACCTAGGTCAGCCTGCAGGTGCCCGGCCCCCGACAAGGAGTCGCTAGCGATGAGCAAAGTAAAGCCCCCCCCGGCCAAACCCGGACGACACTGGGCCAATTGTGCGCCACCTTACTGCGATGCAGTGCCTTAGAGCGCTGCGCCACTCCATAAGCCCCATATGAGTGCTTCTTATTGGAAAAGTTCATATAGTATTAGCCCGTTTCATTCATTTTGGTACCGCGTTGTGCCAAGTGAACACGACCCAGATCATTATTAAACCAGATGTCGGCTTAAGGTTCCGTTGCTATGGGAAACACTAGTGAATCTTCTGAAAAGGGTGCATAGAGGCTTCTAACATAAGTCATTGCAATTAATCAATCAACCAATCAATCAATAGAACTAGGCCTGACTACATTAGCACTCACTGGCACAGTCACATATCATGAGACACGATCCAAGTCTGTTTGGTTTGTCCATTAGCCTTACATTGTAGAATAATAGTGGAGACATCTAAACTACGAAATAACACATGGAATCACGTAGTAACCAAAAAAGTGTTAAACAAATCAAAATACATTTTATATGTTAAATTCTTCAAAGTAGACACACTAATGGCAGCTTTTCACACTCTTTGCATTCTCTCAACCAGCTTCACGTGGAATGCTTTTCCAACAGTCTTGATGGAGTTTCCACATATTCTGAGTACTTGTTAGCTGCTTTTCCTTCACTCTGCGGTCCAACTCATCTCAAACCATCTCAAATCGGGTTGAGGTCAGGTGATTGTGGAGGCCAGGTCATCTGATGCAGCACTCCATCACTCTCCTTCTTGGTCAAATAGCCCTTACACAGCCTGGAGGTGGGTTGGGTCATTGTCCTGTTGAAAAACAAATGATAGTCCCACTAAGCGCAAATCAGATGGGATGGTGTATTGCATCAGAATGCTGTGTAAGCCATGCTGGATAAGTGTGCCATGAATTCTTAGTAAATCACAGACAGTGTCACCAGCAAAGCACACCCAACACCATCACACTTCCTCCTCCATGCTGCATGGTGGGAACCACACAAGCGGAGATCATCCGTTTACCTACTCTGCGTCTCACAATGACACGGTTTTTGGAACCAAAAATCTCCAATTTGGACTCATCAGACCAAACGACAGATTTCCACCGGTCTAATGCCCATTGCTTGTGTTTCTTGGCCCAACAAGTCTCTTCTTCTTATTGGTGTCCTTTTAGTAGTGGTTTCTTTGCAGCAATTTGACCATCAAGGCCTGATTCACACAGTCTCCTCTGACAAGTTGATGTTACTTGAACTCTGTGAAAAACATTTATTTGGGCTGCAATTTCTGAGGCTGGTAACTCTAACAAACTTATTCTCTGCAGCAGAGGTAACTTTGGGTCTTCCTTTCCTGTGGCGGTCCTCATGAGAGCCAGTATCAATATTGCGCTTGATGGTTTCAAAGACTGCACTCGAAGAAACTTTTCCTGGTTTGACTTAAAGTAATGATGGACTGTCGTTTCTCCTTGCTTATTGAAGCTGTTCTTGACAAAATATGGACTTGGTCTCTTACCAAATAGGGCTATCTTCTGTATACCAACCCTACCTTGTCACAAGACAACTGATTGGCTCAACGCATTAAGGAAAGAAATTCCACAAATGAACTTTTAACAAGGCACACCTGTTAATTGAAATGCATTCCAGGTGACTACCTCATGAAGCTGGTTGAGAGAATGCCAAGAGTGTGCAATGATGTCATCAAGGCAAAGGGTGGCTACTTTGAAGAATCTCAAATATAAAATACAGTTGAAGTCAGAAGTTTACATACACCTTAGCCAACTACATTTAAACTCAGTTTTTCACAATTCCTGACATTTAATCCCAGTACAAATTCCCTGTTTTAGGTCAGTTAGGATCACCACTTTATTTTAAGAATGTGAAATGTCAGAATAGTTTAGAGAATGATTTATTCCAGCTTTTATTTCTTTCATCGCATTCTCAGTGGGTCAGAAGTTTACATACACTCAATTAGTATTTGGTAGCATTTCCTTTAAATTGTTGAACTTGGGTCAAACGTTTCAGGTAGCCTTCCACAAACTTCCCACAATTAGTTGGGTGAATTTTGTCCCATTCCTCCTGACAGAGCTGGTGAAATGGAGTCAGGTTTGTAGCCCTCCTTGCTCGCACATGCTTTTTCAGTTCTGCCCGCAATTCTTCTATGAGAGTGAGGTCTGGGCTTTGTGATGGCCTCTCTAATACCTTGACTTTGTTGTACCTGCTTCCTCCAGCATCTTCACAAGGTTGTGAAGAGGGTCCTTTGCTGTTGTTCTGGGATTGATTTGCACTTTTCACAGGAGACTCTAGGAGACAGAACACGCCTCCTTCCTGAGAGGTATAACGGCTGCGTGGTACCATGGTGTTTATATTCGCACACTATTGTTTGTACAGATGAAGGTGGTACCTTCAGGCGTTTGGAAACTACTCCCAAGGATGAACCAGACATGTGGAGGTATACAAAACATTTTCCTGGGGTCTTGGCTGATTTCTTTTGATTTTCCCATAATGTCAAGCAAAAGGGTACAGAGTTTGAAGGTAGGCCTTGAAATACACCCACAGGTACACCTCCAATTGACTCAAATTATGTCAATTTGCCTATCAGAAGCTTCTAAAGTGATGACATCATTTTCTGGAATTTTCCAAGCTGTTTAAAGGCACAGTTAACTTAGTGTATGTAAACTTCTGACCCACATGGAATTGTGATACAGTGAATTATAAATTAAATAATCTGTAACAATTGTTTGAAAAATGACTTGTGTCGTGCACAAAGTAGATGTCCTAACCGACTTGCCAAAACTATAATTTGTTAACAAGACATTTGTGGATTGGTTGAAAAACGAGTTTTAATGACTCCAACCTAAGTGTATGTAAACTTTCGACTCCAACTTTATATTTTGATTTGTTTAACACTTTTTTTGTTCCTAAATTATTTCATATGTGGTATTTCATCATTTTGATGTCTTCACTATTATTCTACAATGTGGAAAATAGTAAAAATAAAGAAAAACCCTTGAATGAGTAGGTGTGTCCAAACTTTTGACTGGTAAATGTAGATAGCATAGATATCCATATGATGCAACACAGTTTTCATTTGTTAGGTGCATTTCTACTTAAGTTTGAGCCTAAACAATTGGACTAAGCATCTGCCTGAAAGGTTGTATAGCCCAAAGTAGAGTATATATGCCTTGGAGAAATGCTACTGTTTACCCATGTGACTACACCAGGCCGAAGCAACCACGGCGGCACAAACTAATTGCCCTTTTACTTTAGAGCTTTCAGCAAATGCTTGAAGGCTTGATACTGGACATATAAGGCAAGAGGAATCTGCTTGACTGAGCACACATAATCCGACGGGGGAATTTGGAAGAAAGTTAGACAACGGAAGACATTTGGAAGTTTGAGAAGTTGAATCAATGAACTTATGGAAACAAAATTGTCACATGTTGGTGCTTGAAATTTGGAACGGTAAACACAACACATGTAGCCTAAACTGAAGGTCAAACAAGCTATAAGTCAATGTGAACTACAAGTAAAACTATAAATAGTTTCATTTGACTTAATTTACTGTTATCTGAATTAACCTCCGTTGCAGCGCAACGGGTTAAACGTGGCCATCAGTTTGCCCGACAACATGTATGGCAACTTGAAGACAATGAGTCGTTTGCCAGTCTATATATGTCTCTCCAGCAGTTAAAGCACGGGATAACCCAGATTCCTGAAACAATGTAGCCCAAATGAACAACATATTTTCCCAAACCCTCTACATTGTAACAGTGAGGAAAGTGTAACGGCTACAATGTGCCTTCTGTCTACGGGGCTGCACCTGTGGGCTGACATATGGAAATTAATGCATTCTAACCCAATTTCATATCGTCTCACTCCCACATCCACCCACCCTTACTTATATTCTGATGGGGGGTGCATATGAGGCTCAAACATGTCCAGTAGTGCATTCATGGACCATGGTGGAAAATCATGTTGAGGTTTCCTTACAGTAGTTTATAACAGAATAATAAAGCATGTATTGTAGTGAAAAGCTCCTGGGGACGCCATTACAGTAATGAAAAAGCTTTTAGGTAGTAGCATGAAATCAAGTTGACAACACCACTTGAATTATTTACAAAACGCATTCGTCGTTTTGTCATATAACTTAGAGTGCATGCCTAAAATAATGTGGCCCCTATTTTTTTTTATCCGAACAAGCGGACGTTGCACATCTTTTATTTACTAATATATGTGAACATTGTGTTAATATCAAATAGTCGCACAACATCATATGTGATAATAGTTTGACAAGTCCAGTGTATAGTATAGACTATTGTGTGGTGCAGAAGATTGCAAAACAACATTACTGACAGTACAAGCTAAAGGCAGGCAGCCTTTGCATTACGTTTGTAGACTGATAGAAAGTGTAGCCTATACAACAAACGGTGGAGTCACTGAGTGTAGCCTACATTACATTCGTACACAATGAGTATACCCCCCCCCCCCCCCCCCCCGCGGAGAAGCTTACAATAAGAGCACAAACGTTTGCTCGCTGGAAAAATATTTAGCCTACCAGATATTTAGGTCCCGTGTGGCTCAGTTGGTAGAGCATGGCGGTTCCCACAGGAGACCAGTCCGAAAAAGTAGGAAAAATGTGTGCTCTGGAAATCGCTCTGGATAAAGAGCGGCTGCTAAATGACAACCAACAACAACATGTACCAGGAGAAAGACAAACTACTTTTTTTTCAATCAAATAACAGTTACAGTAAGTCAATCGCAATTGAAAGAAGTAACTTCTCAACGGCAAGTGCACTTACTTCGTTTCCAGAGCGAGGTGGAATTCCAACCAGGCAAAAGGTAACTCCATTCATTGGGCAGCTCGGAGCGTTTCTGCCTCAAAAGTTGTCACGGTGTTGTTGTAAACAAAAAAACAAATACTTGTAAACTATTTTACTGTCGACATTATGCCGACTCTATCACACAGGTAGGCTTTGCTCTCCCTCCCTGTAGTGTGGATAGGTAGAAATGTCCCCTCCCTCGGGTTTTGATTCTTTCGACGTCAATCTCCCATTTCTGTGTTACCGCGTTCCCACATACGCGCGAGCGCCGCGCAAACTCGAACGCAACCAAGGTCCCGTCCCGCCCCTCGTGGTTATGGGCGTGACCGAAACAGCAGCCAATGCGTTTTAGTAACGAATGGGCTGTACGGCTAAAATGAACGCGTTGGCGCGTTGGAGGTAGCGATCTCTACAATCAAGGGAGTGGCAATTAGTTGTCATGGTGCGGCAGCTGCAGCCTTCTCCGAATACTGGATTAGAAAAAGTGGATTTTCGATTCGTGTGGCTATTAGCGATGATTGTATGAGATTATTCCTCGGGTTCCTGAGTGGCGCAGCATTATAAGGATCTGCATCTCTAGTACTAGACGCGTCATTACAGACACCGCGATTTGATTCCAGGCTGTGTCACAACTGTCCGTAATTGGGAGTCCCATAGGGCGGCGCACAATTTGCCCAACGTCGTCCGGGTTTGACCGGTGTAAGCCATCATTGTAAATAAGAATTTGTTCTTAACTGACTTACTTTTTTTATGCAATTAGAGCAAAAAGTACAAAGAGCAAATAGTTACATTTGTAACAGTGCTCATGTTCTCATCTCTCCCCATACCATGCACATATAACAGAAACCCTAACAAAAATAGTTCAAAATATGGCAATAACTACAAGAGTAATTTATGGTGGAAAAGAACGATAGTTAGTGCGCTTGTCAGTGGCATGAATTTTAGTTGTGGTGCTGGTGTGTGTGTTTTTTGCACGAGTCAGAAATCTTGTTATTGTCATAGAAATGTCTGTGCCACTGTTTGGTATCTACAATGTGTTGCATTGTCTGTGTTAACGTTTTATGTTCTGCCTGTCTAAACTGCGATTTGCATCTTGTTTGTCTGTCATATAGACCTATTTAATCCAGGCTGAATCACATCCGGCCCTGGTTGGGAGTCCCATAGTGCGGCGCACAATTGGCACAGCGTCGTCCGGGGTAGGCCGTCTTTGTAAATAAGAATTAGTTCTTAATTGAGTTGCCTAGTTAAATAAAAGGTGAAATAAAACAATTCGATACTGTGACTTGTGTTTGCACATACTGTATGTTTTCTATAGCTCTCTCTGTGTATCTATAGAGCGCTGTGATAGGCATCTGTGGGAGAATCATCATGCCTGGAGCAAGAGTGTGTGTGCTGCACGTGGTCGCTGGAGCGAGACACACTCCAATGCTGATGTTAGCCGACATTCCCCTCAGGCCAGAGAATGGAGCATGCGTAGAGACAGTTGTTGTCGTCCCCCGTCCCCCCCTCACACACACACTGTGAGTCATTATGTAATAGCGTTGCATGAAAACAGTAAGGAGACAGAGGAAAGAAGAGGAGAATAATAGAGTATGTAATCTACATGTTCACTCTGATGCACAAGCACACACATATATGTCCCTAGAGTGGCCACTAAAGCCTAGTATCCACTTGTTTTTGACCTAAGCCAAGCTATATTGAAATTGCTCATGAGCATCCTGATGAAAATGCAGTCCAGTCCTTTTAGGGATTTTAGGATCTGCTTCTCATCTTCTCATCCTATGAATACTATAACCCAGATTTAACATCAGACTGCCCTTCTATCAACTGGTTATGGCTTGTCCAAATGGCATCCTATCCACTATATGGGCCGGGGTCAAAATAAGTGCACTATGTAGGGCAGGGGTGCTCAACTCTTAACCTACGAGGTCCAGAGCCTGCTAGTTTTTTCTTCTACATGATAATTAATTGCACCCACCTGGCGTCGTAGGTCAATATTAGTCCCCGATTAGAGGGCAACAATGAAAAAACACAGAGGAACTGGCTTCGAGGTCCAGAGTTGAGTTTGAAGGATATATGGAATAGCGTGACATTTGGGACACAACGTACATCACAATGTGAATTGGAACAGTCATATTTCATGTTTAGTAGATGGTAGAATCGCTTAACGCGGTTACATAACTGTTGCCCTGCCTTCCTGGGCTACGTGTATAGTATGTCATGGATGGAAAGGAGATGGGGGTTATTGTGCTCCTGCCTGTCTGGAAGCTCTTATCATAGGAAGCCAGGTTGTCTGCCCCACGTAGAACACTGAGAAAGGCTTTAATTAATAATCATTGATTATAGCTCTTTTCTACCGAGGAACTCAAAGCACTTTACATAGTAAGGGGAAAACTCACCTCCTCCACCACCAATGTGCAGCTTCCACCTGGGTGATGCACAGCAACCATTTTTGTGCCAGAACATTCACCACACATCAGCTGATATATGCCAATTAGGAATAAGAGGGATGATGGAATGGGGAATTTAGGCATGACACCAGGGTTAACACCTCTACTCTTACAATAAGTGCCATGGGATTTGAATTGACCACAGAGAGTCAGGACACCCGTTTAAAGTCCCATCTGAAAGACGGTGGTATGCTGCTGGCTTACCTCTGAAGCTAAGCAGGGTCGGAGGATTTAGAACATAGGCTACCACAGTGCACAACCTTTCCCTGAAGAATTCAAAAGTTAGTGTAGGCTATAGGAAAAGAGGGCATTCCTTGGCCCCCATTGTCCCCCAGAGACCCGTGAATGTTATGTCATCCTCCCATGAAAATATACAGGCTGTTTGGACCGACAGATCATTTTCACTCACAGATAAGTCCACAGGGCCAGTGTATTTGTAAGAGCCAGTGTAGCAGATGTGTATCCAGTCAAGATAAAATAGACACAGACAGCGCAAATCAACATGCCTGTATCATTTTCCCCTCTGATTCCTTTTTTGTCTCAAATCTATCCTCTTAATATGCCGCCGATATTGTTTCAAGATGCACTCCCTCATCGAGATATGCTTCCCATGTACAAAAATAGTGGTTTTATGCTAGATTTGCAAGATGGGTTCAGTTTTTTTATATGTAGTGCTATGTTAAACCAAGAGAGGGCAGGAGAATACAGACACACAACCACACACCACCAATTTCTCAATGATCAGTGGGAAAATAACTCTCTCTACCTACCACAATGAGCACACACATAGGTCAAGTATGATCTATCCAAGCAAAAAAATAAGCACCTATTAGCTAAACAAACAACAAGCAATGTCTCTTAAAATGCTATAACTAGCATCTGCATATTTATAATATAAAAGATAATGATTTTTTTCTGTTACTTCATCTGAAAATGTCATACGATTAGCCAGGTTCCCATTCAACCATTTGATGCGGATTAATTAACTGACACAAGAGAGAAGTCACGACCGGGCTGATGGAAACAGGAAATGCAGGTACGATTTTATAAATGTCGAGAGACTGTTTGTTAGACATGTTGGGATATTTTTGTGTTGGTTAAAATAATTATATGAGAAATGTCAGTGCACAACTTTATATAATAACCATCATATCGAAGTCCATTTGGGCGTCACACCATGTTGCATGGTCCTCCCACTACGATTTGGGAAAGCCTGCAGTTAATTAGGCTACACATTGAAAAAGCAGGGGCTCAACGTTGGTTTAAGAAATGAGGGGGACATTATTATTATTTATTTTTTTGTCAGATAAACACTCTAAACAGCCTACCCGACCGCTCGGAGGCATCCGCATGCTCCTAAAGCACACCGTTGCATCGTTCATATCACAATCCAAGGATAAAACTGTGTGTGGAGGGAGGGGGTGGAAGTTGCACCCCTGGAAATAAGCAATGATGAACTTCACAGGGTTGTGAAAGTGCACGGTTATGACTTTAATGCTCCTTTCCAATAAATATTGAGGGTTTTATTCCGGTGAAATGATGATCAATGCTTGGCTGCCATTTGACAAATAAAATAATCTCGCTCTTATCCATAATAATCTCATCATGTAGGTAGCCTAACCGTACCGTATTTGCGAGCTGTTGGCTAGAGTGCACATACTAAGACCAGAGTGGGCACATTTGCTATGTAACGCAACACTTTTTGTGACAAAACCATCAGTAGAGTTGAAATGGAATGTAAAATCCATTTAAATTGTATTTTTTATTTGGTACATGGGAATTTAACCTCAAAAGTTATTTTTATGTGCACTACGTCATCACACACTGCCTTTTATCCTCAATAAATCAGTAAAACAGAAACATCTCTGGTGGGAAAATGCGCATATTGGTTCATTCAGATTTGAGAATATTCGCATTAAAAACCTTCGCCATTTGAATGGGAACCTGTGACTATTTGGGGGTTTTCTTTTTGTTTTCTTTTTATATCACATTTGTGTTATATTTATTATGCATCGCTCTGTTGCCAATTGTTGTGTGCTGCTTCAGAAACCTTTGTTTCGATTAAGTAAATCATCTAGATGAATTACTGGGTGGCTTCCATCAGTGGCCTATAGATTAGGGTCACTGACTATAAACCCTCAAACAAAGGGGTACATCCGGGGTGGAAATATCGAATTACAAATACTCTCGTTACTTGAATTTAGTCGTTTTTCTGATTACATGTTGGGTGAATTCAGAATAAGTGGGACGCTTTTTGCATTTTGCATTTCCCCCTTCTGTAACCTCTTGTGACATCTATCCAACATATTAGCCCAGCAGATAATAGATTTCTGAAATCCTCAAGATGTTTTTACAATCCATAATAGAAGTGATTTAAAAAAAATACCAGATACCTTAATAGAAAATGACTCAAGTAAAAGTGAAAGTCACCGAGTAAAATACTACTTGAGTAAAAATCTAAAAGTATTAGGTTTTAAATATACTTAAAGATGCACTATGTAGAAATTGCTCTGCCATTTCCTGGTTGCTAAAATTCTAAACGTTTGCCTAATTTCAGTTTATGTGACAAAACAAGAAAGTATAGTGTAGAGAATCATTGTACCATCTAAACAGCTGTGAGATACAGTATATTTTCCCGAAAACCAAAAATACTGTATTTTCAGCTGTTGGAAGCTGCAGTACAAAACCGAAAGTAAAAGAGGCAAAAACAAAACTTAAGAACAGGAAGCATAGAAAAAGCCACATAGAATATCTACCACTTCTTAGACTTGCTTTCAATGAGAATGACAGCTCTATAACACATATTTCTATGTGAATTTGGTCGGAGTCTCCCAAAAAGTGACATATGGCAGACATCCCATTTTTAAAGACGGTTATTTCCATTGTTAGAGCGGCCACTAGGTTGGGCCACTAGGTTGGGCCACTAGGTTGGGCCACTAGAGTATCTGCTCAATATAATGGATAATCTGTGATATTACTCAAATGTAGACTTGCTTACTTACTACATCTCGACCGCTACATCCGGAGGTAGCGCCGGACAGTTGCCCCCCCTTGAAGCATGGTAGTATGAACAGAATTGTCTCATTGCGCCAACACTCCTGTATGAATGGTATAGGCAGAGCAATGTTATTTTTTAAAATGTATAGACATTTTTCCTAATATTTGAGGCATGTTTTATTGAGTTTTTACCCGGAATTTCAGTAACAGTCTGTTACATTTTGAAATGGTCGTAGTAGCTGTCGGCTGCACTGAGCCACATAAAACTATGGAAGCTCAACCCCCACCACCAAAAACATGTCAAAAGTAGATCATACAATCATTTTTTTATTTGTAACATTGTGTTGTCATTTCAGAGGTGGCACCACAGGTCCCAGAGTGGTGGTGGGGAAATAGTTTTCCTGGGGCCCCTGATACGGTGTAAACATTTTTTTTATATAGACTATGATGGAACAAGACAATTTTTCTAATCAGGTTTTATGTTTTATTTTTCAAAACAGGGTTGCATCATGTAGGCCTTTGCATCTGCAATGAAAAAGACACTCATACAGTATGTCATCACTATTGTGGTGATTGAGTAATTCCAGTCAATAATATTGTAATTAATAGGTCTAGGTAGCACCTTGCCACACCTGAAGTATGGCTAGGCTGAGAACAACACATTCTGAGAACCTTGTGTTTCTTAGGACAACCACACTCTCACTTAGCTATATGATTATTTTTCATACAACCTTCCCAGAACATTCTGGGAATGGTGCAGGATAGTTGCTTGGCTTTGGATCATTCTCAGCTCCTTTAAGGAATAAAATAACACTGTTTTCTTGCCATTTCATTACTTTAACAGACCGTTTCCTAAAAGTTGAATAAATGGTTCCATTTATGTACGTTCCTCCAACCGGTTTGACATTGGGAATGTTCTCAAAAAGTTCAGAGAACAGTGGGAATTTCAATACTTCCTCCAGTGGGAATTTCAATACTTTAACATAACGTTTCCAACAGGTTTCAAAGACAGAGGACGAGACAGAGCAACAGAGGCAGCATTCATCTGATGAAGATGATTTCTCCTCATCACTGATGCCCAGAAGGTCACAAGACACAGGGTGGCTGGATGGGTACGTTGCCTGTGTGTCAGACAAGAAGGACTTGCTTCATTCCTTTCCATACATCAATAAGCGGTCCCTGAAACTGAACACAGGCCTGCCTGCCGCCCGTGAACGTCTTTTGTTTTAGCTTTGTTGGACTGGTCTTCACTGCAAGGCGAGCCAGTATAGGCTTGATTCACTTTGGAAATCAGCGCCGGCTGAAACTGAACAGCCAGTTCAGAGAGAAAGTGAAAGCATTAGAACAAAAGTCATTTGTTTATGCGCGAGGAACACTACATAATCTAATGTACTCTAATGCAACATATGTAGCCCTTGCTCTATGTCAGGGGGGTTTGCTCGATACATTTTTATTTCCAGGATGTTCTGTTGTTGCCTCCAGAGCTCGTTTGACATCAAATCCTTTAGGTATGTTCACTGTGTAATTCATCAGTACATTTTAAGAGATTTTAATGTTGGATTTATTTTTCAAATATTAGTAATATTGACAAATCCTTCCTGTTTTGTATACAGACGTGCCTTGTACTCAAATACATTAAATGAGTTCATACTGTACATGAATTTCCTCTGCTCCTTTTTACATTTACTGCATGGAAAAGATCTGGTGTAACAACATTCCCGTAATCTTAGAGAAATTAGTTATAAGGTCAATGTTTTTGTTTTTTTAAGTAATGACATTACTTTTACTCTGAATACTTTTCAAATTAGCTCATTTTTACTTTTACTTGAGTCGTTTTTGAGACCAGTAGTTTTACTGCTACTTGAGTAGAATTTCATGTAAAGTAACAGTCCCTCTTACCCGAGTAGGATATTTCAGTACTTTTTCCACCCCTGCAAAGCATTCATTTTGACATATCACACCTACCTCCAAATATGTGTATCCAGGAAACACTGGCATAGAGGTATTATCATTATCTGTAACACCCGTCTGCCCTACAAAAAAAAGTAAGCCTACAGATTTAGTCTATATTCCGCTGTGCTAGAAAGTGATGAGGTAAAAATGAAGGGGATAGAAGCCAAAGCCAGGGAGGGAGGGGGGACGGGACTCCCCTGGGACAGGATGGGTGTGTGTGTGTGTCTGCGTGCCATAGACACTAATCTGGCCTTGTCCTGATGGGTTTCACCCCCGCCCCATGAGGTACCAACGCCACCCTCCCCCACACATCCCTCCAATCATCATGTACCCTGTGATCTTTTGAACACCCCCTTCCCCGATCGGATCAGATTACCCAACCCTACATCCAATTTTTACCCATAAGGAGGTTTACAAAATATCTAACCCTGGATCTGTGGTTAGGGGAGACTTCAACAAACCTGTCCTTTCCTCGACCCCCAAAACACGTTTCTTTCCTCCACAAGCAACCATCACACCACCACAATCGTCACAATGCAATGAGATGATATTATATGTAACATTACACATTCAATCACAAACAGCACGACCAAAAATGACAGACCACAGCCATATATAGTATTTACATGGCTCTGGGACAGATGAAAGAGCAATAAAAAAGAAAGAACGAAAGAAAGAAAGAAGGACAAAAAAGACAGCTGAAAACATGAAGTTCCAGATAGGCGTTAGGGCATAAACATCTGCCCTGGGAGGACAGACAGGGGGGTGTCCATCTGTCTATTTACAGGCTAGAGAGATTTCCCTAAATATCTAATCCACCTAATCCTTTCATCGTGGGTATGGAGAGAGCATGTAGCGACAAGGTCTGTCCACATGGGGGCGCCAAACGAACCCTAGCTGGCTGCGAGTGTGTGGATGAGTTTGGTAAAGTGATGAGTATTTCCATTGTGATTCGTTTGCTACTAAACTCAGAAAGAAAATAAACATCCTCTCACTGTCAATTTAACATGTGTAAATATTTGTATGAACATAGCAAGATTCAACAACTGAGACATGAACTGAACAAGTTCCACAGACATGTGACGAACAGAAATGTAATAATGTGTCCCCGAACAAAGGGCGGGGGGGGGTCAAAAGCAACAGTCAGTATCTGGTGTGGCCACCAGATGGAAGGTCATGTCAGGATGAGCCTGCAGGACGGGTACCACACGAGGGAGGAGGATGTCTTCCCTGTAATAAACAGCATTGAGATTGCCTGCAATCACAACAAGCTCAGTCCAATGATGCTGTGACACACCGTCCCAGACCATGACGGACCCTCCACCTCCAAATCGATCCCACTCCAGAGTACAGGCCTCGGTGTAACGCACATTCCTTCGACGATAAACGCGAATCCGACCATCACCTCTGGTGAGACAAAACCGCGACTCGTCAGTGAAGAGCACTTTTTGCCAGTCCTGTCTGGTCCAGGTTTGGCCCATAGGCGACATTGTTGCCAGTCATGTCTGGTGAGGACCTGCCTTAAAATAGGCCCACAAGACCTCAGTCCAGCCTCTCTCAGCCTATTGCGGACAGTCTGAGCACTGATGGAGGGATTGTTCGTTCCTGGTGTAACTCGGGCAGTTGTTGTTGCCATCCTGTACTTGTCCCGCAGGTGTGATGTTCGGATCCTGTGCAGTTGTTGTTACACGTGGTCTGCCACTGCGACAATGATCAGCTGTCCGTCCCGTCTCCCTGTAGCGCTGTTTTAGGCATCTCACAGTACGGACATTGTAATTTATTGCCCTGGCCACATCTGCAGTCCTCATGCCTCCTTGCAGGAAGCCTAAGGCACATTCATGCAGATGAGCAGGGACCCTGGGCATCTTTCTTTTGGTGTTTTTCAGAGTCAGTAGAAAGACCTCTTTAATAGTGTCCTAAGTTTTCATAACTGTGACCTTAATTGCCTACCGTCTGTAAGCTGTAAGTTTCTTAACGACAGGTGCATGTTCATTAATTGTTTATGGTTCATTGATCAAGCATGGGAAACAGTGATTACACCCTTTACAATGAAGTAATTTGGATTTTTACAAATGATCTTTGATAGACAGGGTCCTGAAAACGGGCCGTTTCTTTTTTTGCTGAGTTTACATGTGTGTACACAAGCACACATGCATGCTTGTGGGCACACACGCACACACACAGATGAGCACTTCATCTAATTTACACCTCGGTTTAGCAAACACACTAATCAAAAGTGACCCATTGCATAAACATAGCAAACACTTTGTGCAAACCAAGGGAAATGAACAACTCCGTGTATACCATTTAGGCATCACTTTACAAAAATGTCCACAGACTATCCACACTAACTCAATGCCAATCCACAATTCTCTACCCACTCAGACACAACCTACGCTGCTGCTAAAATGATTATTGATTAGATTTATTACTCCATTATGATGCTGTCCATTGATTATTGATTGCCATTACCATTAGTATTTATATCGATTTATCCAGCAACTGGTCACTTTTTCTCCTGTTTACACGTATATATTAGCTTTAGTATATTGCCATAACTATTTATATACAGTGCCTTCGGGAAAGTATTCAGACCCCTTGACTTTTTTCACATTTTGTTACATTACAGACTAATTGTATAATAGATTTTTTTAAACAATTCCTCAGCAATCCTCACACAATACCCTAAAATGACAAAGCAAAAACGGTCTTTTTAAAAATTTAGCTAAATGATTACACATAATATACAGAAATACATTATTTACATAAGTATTCAGCCCCTTTACTATGAGACTCGAAATTGAACTCAGGTGCATCCTGTTTCTATTGATCATCCTTGAGATGTTTCTACAACTTGATTGTAGTCCACCTGTGGTAAATTCAATTGATTGGACATGATTTGGAAAGGCACACACCTGTTCATTTAAAGTCCCACAGTTGACAGTGAGTGTTAGAGCAAAAACCAAGTAATGAGGACAAATTAATTATTCGTAGGGCTCCGAGACAGGATTGTGTCGAGGCACAGATCTAGGGAAGGCTACTTAAACATTTCTGCAGTATTGAAGGTCCCCAAGAACACAGTGGCCTCCATCATTCTTAAATGGAAGATGTTTGGAACCGCCAAGACTCTTCCTAGAGCTGGTCGCCATGCCAACTGAGCAATCGGGGGACAAGGACCTTGGTCAGGGAGGTGACCAAGAACCTGATGGTCACTCTGACAGAGCTCTAGAGTTCCTTTGTGGAGATGGGAGAACCTTCCAGAAGACATCCATCTCTGCAGCACTCCACCAATCAGGCCTTTATGGTAGAATGGCACGGCGGATGCCAATCTTCAGTAATAGACACATGACAGCCCGCTTGGAGTTTGCTAAAATGCACCTAAAGGATCACCTTCTAAAAGGACATTGACCTAAAGCACACATCGAAGACAATGCAGGTGTGGCTTCGGGACAAGTCTGTGAATGTCCTTGAGTGGCCCGGCCAGAGCCTGGACTTGAACCCGATCGAACATCTCTGGAGAGTCCTGAAAATAGCTGTGCAGCAACGCTCCCCACCCAACCTGACAGAACTTGAGAGCATCTGCAGAGAAGAACGGGAGAAACTCCGCAAATACAGGTGTGCCTAACTTGTAGCGTCATACCTAAGTAGAATCGATGCTGTAATCGCTGCCAAAGGTGCTTCACCAAGTACTGAATAAAGGTTCTGAATAATTATGTAAACTTGATATTTCATTTTAAAATGTTGAATAAATTAGAAAACATTTCTAAAAACCTGTTTTTTATTTGTCATTATGGGAGATTGTGTGTAGATTGATGTGGGGGGGAAAAATATTGAATCCATTTTAGAATAAGGCTGTAACTTAACAAAAGGGCTCTGAATACTTTCTGTAGGCTCTGTATTCCTGCTACCAGTCACTTTTCTGCCCTGTTTACATGTATATTCTATTACCATTCACTTGTATGTATAAACTCACCATGACCACTCCAGTACCCCTGCACATTTAATAAGGTATAGGCACTGAATAGTATATACTTTCATTCTTGTGTATCTTTAACTCACATCGTCGTTCTTGCGTGTTTTGTTGTTCTATTTTAATTGTTATAATTATTTTAATGTTCTATTATATTATTATTATCACTGCATTGTTGAGAAAGAATTGAACTGTACTGTTTTACAGCTGTCGTATCCTGTGTACATTGCGAATAAACTTTGAAACTCGAAACTCATTTAAATGGAGATGTGTCCCAACCCTGTAAAACAGAATGGATTTGGACCTAACTCCCAACTCGAAACTATGACAGAGATGTAAAACTACATGAGACTGATCTAAAGTGAGTGTCCTATAAAGTACTGGTGCTCTGGGAAGCTGTAATGATTGAATCAGCAAATCAACTATGACTGTACCAGGACAGACCGTCCCCGGGAGGAAAGAAGAGACATGACTTTTGTTATGTGAATGTGAGCGTAAATAAATATTTTTTTTTCTCCTCAAATTCAAATTGCATTAGGTTACATTGTATGGAAGTGTATGTATACACGGAGTTCTCAAAACATTAGGAACACCTTCCTAATATTGAGTTGCACCCCCTTTTGCTCTCAGAACAGCCTTAATTCGCCGGGCATGGACTCTAACAGGTATAGAAAGCGTTCCACAGGGATGCTGGCCAATGTTGAATCCAATGCTTCCCACAGTTGTGTCAAGTTGGCTGGTAGTGGATCTCCACTCCAAATATCTTTTTCCATCTCATCCCACAGATGTTCGATTGGATTGAGTGAGATCTGGTGACTGGAAAGGCCACTGCAGTCAGCTGAATCCACTGTCAAATCCGTAGAACCATTCCTGGACTATCCTGGCCTGTGTGGCATGGGGCATTACCGTGCTGAACAAAATCCATTTGCAGATACACTGCTGCCAGTAAGGGATGTACCTGATTGGCAATGATGTTCATACCTGTATATCCTGTGGCATTCAAAAGTGTCACCACTTTTATCAAGGGGTCGAATGTGTGCCATGAAAAGACACCCGGCGCTGCCACCACCACCAGCTTGCAATGTTGACATGCGGCATGATGGATGCATGTACTTATGTGGTTTTCTCCAAACAACAGGAACCGGGGATTCATCAGACCAGGCAATGTAATTCCAATTCTCCAGCGTCCAATGTTTTCGTTCCTTAGCCCACTGCCACCACAGTTATTTGTTTTCTGCTGAAAGTAGTGGAACTCTGTAAGGTTGTCGACTGCCATACCCCATTTTTGTCAAGGTACGACGAGTTGTGCATTCTTTTATGGGTCTTTGGCCACCAAAGTTGTACTGGACTGTCAGTTGACCAAGTGTAGCCCGTCAGTTGCTCTGCACAATCCGTGTCCTCTTTCATCAATGAACCGTTTTCGACCACTGGCTTGCCGTCGGCTGTCTGTCCTTTGAGTGGTGGACCATTCTTGATACACAAGGGAAACTGTTGAGCATGAAAAACCCAGCCGCGTTGCAGTTCTTGACACTCAAACCAATGTGCCTGGCACCTACTGACATACCACGTTCAAAGGCACTTAAATATTTTGCCTTGCCCATTCACCCTCTGAATGGCACACATACACAATCCATGTCTCAATTACCATAAGGCTTAAAAATCCTCCTTTAACCGGTCTCCTCCCCTTCATCTACACTGATTGAAGTGGATTTAACAGGTGACATCAATAAGGGATCATAGCTTTCAGCTGGATTTACCTGGTCAGTCTATGGTCATGGAAAGAGCATGTCTTGTACACTCAGTGTATGTTAGGGTAGTGTTGACAAGCAAGTCAGCACTACTTTGAATCGCTGTCTTAGGCAGCCCTTCTCTCTTTTCTCCCCCCATGTACCGTATTGTCCTGTGTACAGTAATTCATTAGCAAAGCAGCCTATGACCAGAAAAGCCTTATCATGTCTACCAGTCTCTCTTTCTGCTTGTGTGTGTGTGTGTGTGTGTGTGTGTGTGTGTGTGTGTGTGTGTGTGTGTGTGTGTGTGTGTGTGTGTGTGTGTGTGTGTGTGTGTGTGTGTGTGTGTGTGTGTGTGTGTGTGTGTGTGTGTGTGTGTGTGTGTGTGTGTGTGTGTGTGTGTGTGTGCCATCACATCTACCAGAGTCTGTCTGTGTTAATCCTTACAGAGAACAGACCTACATTCTGTTACACAACATTAATCCTCTCTGAGCTTAGGCCCACCCCTCACACTGCTACACACACACACACACACACACACACACACACACACACACACACACACACACACACACACACACACACACACACACACACACACACACACACACACACACACACACACACACAAAATAACACTGCTATCAATATCTCTCTAAAAAATGCAGGATATACTTCTTGTTTTTTACCCTGCTGTCTGCAGTCAAATTATGGCGAAGGTAACAAAATAGCAGTTACATGTTATATGTACAGTTGAAGTCGCAAGTTTACATAAAACTCAGCCAAATACATTTAAACTCAGTTTTTCACAATTCCTGACATTTAATCAGAGTAGAAATTCCCTGTCTTAGGTCAGTTAGGAACACCAATTTATTTTAAGAATGTGAAAATAGTAGAGTAATAATAATAATAGTAGAGAGAATGATTTATTTCAGCTTTTATTTCTTTCATCTCATTCCCAGTGGGTTAGAAGTTTACATACACTCAACTAGTATTTGGTAGCATTGCCTTTAAATTCTTTAACTTGGGTCAAATGTTTCGGCTAGCCATCCACAAGCTTCCCACAATAAGTTGGGTGAATTTTGGCCAATTCCTCCTGAGAGAGCTGGTGTAACTGAGTCAGGTTTGTTGGCCTCCTTGCTTGCACACACTTTTTCAGTTCTGTCCACAAATGTTATATTGGATTGAGGTCAGGGCTTTGTGATGGCCACTCCAATATCTTGACTTTGTTGTTCTTAAGCCATTTTGCCACAACTTTGGAAGTATGCTTGGGGTCATTGTCCATTTGGAAGACCCATTTGCGAAAAAGCTTTAACTTCCTGACTGATGTCTTGAGATGTTGCTTCAATATATCCACGTAATTTTCCAACCTCATGATGCCATCTATTTTGTGAAGTGCACCAGTCCCTCCTGCAGCAAAGCACCCCCACAACATGATGCTGCCACCCCCATGCTTCACGGTTGGGATGGTGTTCTTCGGCTTGCAAGCATCCCACTTTTTCCTCCAAACATAACAATGGTCATTATGGCCAAACAGTTCTATTTTTGTGTCATCAAACCAGAGGACATTTCTCCAAAAAGTAGGATCTTTGTCCCCATGTGCAGTTGCAAACCGTAGTCTGGCTTTTTTATGGAGGTAATGGAGCAGTGGCTCCTTCCTTGCTGAGTGGCCTTTCAGGTTATGTCGATATAGGACTCGTTTTACTGTGGATATAGATACTTTTGTACCTGTTTCCACAAGCATCTTCACAGGGTCCTTTGCTGTTGTTCTGGGATTGATTTGCACTTTTCACACCAAAGTACGTTCATCTTTAGGAGACAGAACGTGTTTCCTTCCTGAGCAGTATGACGGCTGTGTGGTCCCATGGTGTTTATACTTGCGTACTATTATTTGTAAAGATGAATGTGGTGCCTTCCGGCGTTTGGAAATTGCTCCCAAGGATGAACCAGACCTGTGGAGGTCTACAATTTTTTTTCTCAGGTCTTGGCTGATTTCTTTTTATTTTCCCTTGATGTCAAGCAAAGGGGCACTGAGTTTGAAGGTAGGCCTTGAAATACATCCACAGGTACACCGCCAATTGACTCAAATGATGTCAATTAGCCTATCAGACGCTTCTAAAGCCATGACATAATTTTCTGGAATTTTCCAAGCTGTTTAAAGGCACAGTCAACTTAGTGTATGTAAACTTCTGACCCACTGGAATTGTAATACAGTGAATTATAAGTGAAATAATCTGTCTGTAAACAAGTTTTGGAAAAATGACTTGTGTCATGCACAAAGTAGATGTCCCTAACCGACTTGCCAAAACTATAGTTTGTTAACAAGAAATTTGTGGAGTGGTTGAAAAACAAGTTTTAATGACTCCAACCTAAGTGTATGTAAACGTCCAACTTCAACTGTATATATAGTTTCCCCCTTGGAGGACCAGCCCTTTTTGTGTGCATTGTGTTGTTTAAATTGAACCAGGACACTGATGACTTGCAGCTAGGGTGGGGAATCGACAGCACTCGTTAATCTGAAGATAAGGTACGGTTGACCCCTTAACATGTGTGGTCAAATACTTCTCTTCAGAACGGCTCCCTGCTCATGCATGTTTTCCTCTGCCCTTCTGTCGCCAGGCCATGGGATCCAAGGAAACACATGACACATTTTTAAGAGCATAGGGCATAAATACGCAAGACCCATCTTTTTGTGTTGAAACAATACTGTGTTCTGTTTTCTGTTTTCAAATACTGTCGTCAAATGTAAATCACAATTTGTACACAACTGTACAATCATTCTGCCGTCTAAACTGCTGTGAAGTATATTTTCAATAACAAAAAAAGATTGTATTTTCAGCTTTTTAAAAAGCTGGTGTAAAGTGAAGTGAAAGATACCAAAAACTCAACTTAAGAACGGGAAGCATCGTGCAGATGGAACAGATCGTGCGCTTCTTAGACTTGCTTTCAATGAAAACGACAGATCTATAACGCATATTTCGATGTGAATTTGGTCGGGTCGCCCCAAAAAGTGACATATTGCAGCTTTCAAAATGGAGCATGAAATAAAGAGACTGCCCCTAGGTGTAGTACACTCATTGACCATGCAGGTTTGTTGTTCTCTATTCAAAAACAGACGGAGAGGACCCTCAGGGAGGCACACACTCTGGAAGAGAGCCCATTATCTGGTGGACACACACAGTATACACACACACATACACAGTATACACACACACAGTATACACACACAGTACACACACACACACACACACACACACACACACACACACACACACACACACACACACACACACACACACACACACACACACACACACACACACACACACACACACACACACACACACACACACACACACACACACACACACACAAAAACATACACGGTATACACACACATGCCAGGCAAATACACGCACATATACATCCACACTCACGTTACATCCACAACCACGCACGTGAGATATTTATAGCGCTGATGAAGTTCAATGTACTGGAGTGCTAGACAGGACACACACACACACACACGCACACACATGGATACACTAATGGACACACGGATGGATAGATGGATGGACAGACGAATAGACGGACAGTCAAACACACTACGCACACAACATTCGCGCAGGCAGTGTTTCGTTTATTAGGATCCCCATTAGCGACTGCACCCACGGGGTCCACATAAAACATAGAAATACAGGACAAAGTATAGAACAGTTATAAACAAGAACAACATAAGACATTACATTGGATTCAAAATAAAACATGTATAAGAATTATATTAAGCTACGTGAAAGACACCAAGAGACAACAAAAATACTATTTACACGCCATTCATATATATACATGATTATTTGTTATAAACAGTACAGTTCAAATGAAGTGTGAATAAGAACTTGTTCTTAACCGACTTGCCTGGTTAAATAAAAATTGATTTTGAAGAAAGAGGAGAGGCTCTGCGATACAATATGTGTCACGCCTTGGTCATTGTATCTTGTGTTTTTGTTTGTCATGTTTTGTCATTGATTATCATGTCTTGTCTCTGTGCTTCCCTTCTATTCGTTTCCCTCTGCTGGTCTTATTAGGTTCTTTCCCTCTTTCTATCCCTCTCTCTCCCCCTCCCTCTCTCCCTCTCTCTCTCTCTCTCTCTATCGTTCCGTTCCTGCTCCCAGCTGTTCCTCATTGTCCTAACTACCTCATTTACTCTTTTCACACCTGTCCCCTATTTTGCCCTCTGATTAGAGTCCCTATTTCTCCCTCTGTTTTCCGCTTCTGTCCTTGTCGGATCCTTGCTTGATGTTCGCTGTTCTGTGTCCTTGTTCCGCCCTGTCGTGTTTTACCTTCTTCAGATGCTGCGTGTGAGCAGGTGTCAATGTCAGCTACGGCCGGTGCCTTCCCGAAGCGACCTGCAGTCTGTGGTCGCGTCTCCAGTCATTCCTCTCTACTGACGAGTGGATTTCAGTTTTCCTGTTTTTGCATTGACCTAGATAATATCCAGGATTATCGCTTTTGTTTAAAACTGGAATAAAGACTCTGTTTCCGTTAAGTCGCTTTTGGGTCCTCATTCACCTGCATAACATTGTTATATGTTTGGGTAGGCCAGGGTGTGACATGGGTTTATATGTTGTATTTCGTATTGGGGTTTGTATTATTTGGGAGTGTGTATTATTAGGGGTGTGTCTAGTTAGGCTTGGCTGCCTGAGGCGATTCCTAATTGGAGTCAGCTGATTCTCGTTGTCTCGGATTGGGAACCGTATTTAGGTAGCCTGAGTGCGCGATGTAGTTCGTGGGTGATTGTACCTGTCTCTGTGTTAGTCACCAGATAGGCTGTAATTAGTTTCTCTCGTTTGTTGTTTTCTTCTTCAGTTATTTCATGTACCGCATTATCTTCATTAAAAGTCATGAGTAACCTAAACGCTGCATTGCTGCATTTCGGTCTGACTCTCTTCAAACAACAGATGAACTACGTTACAGAATCACCCACCACCATTCACAGACCGAGCAGCGTGTGAACTGGCAGGATCTAAAGGAGGACGTTATGGACGGCAGAAGCAGGGATTATACGACGTGGGAAGAAATCGACAGGTGGGCGGCCGACCCAGAGCGAGTGCAGGAGCCCGCCTGGGATTCCCTACAGCAATGCGAAGAGGGCTATACACGTATGGAATCGAAAAGGAAAGCACGGTTATACAGAGCGAAAAACCGAAGGTAACGGGAAAGCGCAGAGAGAGAGTGGCTGAGTCAGGAATCAGACCTGAGCCTACTCTCCCTGTTAATCGTGAAGAGCAGTTGCAATGGGAGAGACTGCATCATTTGGAGATTTGGACATGGGAGGAGGAATTAGACGGTAAAGGACCCTGGGCGCAGCCGGGAGAATATCGCCGTCCCAAGGAGGTAATAGAAGCAGCTAAAGCGGAGAGGCGCATGTATGAGGAGGCAGCACGGTGACGAGGTTGGAAACCGGAAAGTCACCCCAAAAAAATTATTGGGGGGGGGCTCAGGGAGAGTATGGCTGAGTCAGGAGATAGACCTGAGCCAACTCTCCTTGTTCATCGTGAGGAGCCAAGGAGGAGACCAGAACCAGAGCCAGTGTTAGAGGTGAGCGAAGCAGAGACTGTGAAGGAGTTAATGGGGAAAGTGGAGTGGAGAGTAATGAGGGAGTTGCTAGCTTGGTGCTATAGATATAATATTCGTCCGACGGATCGTGTCGGGGATTTGATAGCACCTGAGTTAGCGCTCTATACTCAACCTGAGGTGCGTGTTAGTCGGCTGGTGAAGTTGGTGCCAGCCTCACGCACCAGGCCTCCTGTGCACATCCCTAGCCTTGCACGTCCTGTGCCTACACTGCTCTCAAGATCTCCAGTACGCCTTCACGGTCTAGCCCATCCTGTGCCACCTCCACACACCAGTCCTCCGGTAGCAGCTCCCCGCACCAGGCTTCCTGTGCGTGTCCTCGATCCAGTACCACCAGTTCCAGCACCACGCACCCTCCAGTGCCTCTGCCCAGTGCGCCAGTGCTCCCCTGCCCAGCGCCGCCAGTGCTCCCAGTCTGCCCAGTGCCGCCAGTGCTCCCAGTCTGCCCAGCGCCGCCAGTGCTCCCAGTCTGCTCAGCGCCGCCAGTGCTCCCAGTCTGCCCAGCGCCGCCAGTCTGCCCAGCGCCGCCAGTGCTCTCAGTCTGCCCAGCGCAGCCAGAGCCTTTCTCCTCTCCTGCGCTGCCGGAGTCTCCTGTCTGTCCAGCGCCACCAGTGCTCCCAGTCGGCCCAGCGCGTCCAGTGCGCCTCGCCTGTTTAGCGCAGCCAGAGCTTTTCTCCTCTCCTGCGCTGTTGGAGTCTCCCGCCTGTTCAGCGCAGCCAGAGCCTTTCTCCTCTCCTGCGCTGCCGGAGTCTCCTGTCTGCCCAGCGCCGCCAGTCGGCCCAGCGTCACCAGTCTGCCAGGATCCACCAGAAGTGCCAGTCTGCCAGGATCCGCCAGAAGTGCCAATCTGCCAAGATCTTCTAGATCGGCCAGACAACCTGAATCATCCAGTTCCACCAGCCAGCCAGGATTTACCGGAGCCTACTACCTGCCTGAGCTTCCTCTCAGTACTTGGCTTCCTCTCTGTACTGGGCTCCCTCTCAGTACCGGGCTTCCCCTCAGTACCGGGCTGCTTCGGTCCCGGGCTGCCCCTCTGTCCTGAGATGCCCCTCTGTCCTGAGATGCCCCTCTGTCCTGAGTTGCCCCTCTGTCCCGAGTTGCCCCTCTGTCCCGAGCTGCCCCTCTGTCCCGAGCTGCCCCTCTGTCCCGAGCTGCCCCTCTGTCCCGAGCTGCCCCTCGGTCCCGAGCTGCCCCTCAGTTATGTGGGGATCAGGGTGAGGACTATTAGGCCATGGTCGGCGGAGAAGGTGGA